>NW_024429076.1:672860-994149 GCF_009769625.2 Cygnus olor | reverse complement strand
TTATTTTAGCCGAGATTGTTATTCTTATAGGAGGAAAACGAACAGTTATATGAAGTTACTTAATCTTTTTTTTTTTTTTTTCCAGGGGGTACTGGAACATGCCTTTCCAGGCATGTTTAAAGGGGATTGTTTTCCCCAAGTGGTGCAGAAACGACAGGAGTAATTTTCAAAAGATAGCCTGCTGTTTTCCTACTTTTTTTTTCTTCCCCAAATGAACAACTAGACTTAATCTTAAAGAATATTTAAAGCCTTCAGGTGTATTGCACTTGGACTTGAAGGCAATGAGATACCTGGAGGAAGCAATCAACAATTTGTAGGGTTGAGCCTGCAAACCCACATTTAGATTTTATATGATGCTGCATGAATTTTGTGTCTGTAGATCTACAGATACCCATATAACATGTAATATGCATATAATCTCTGTGATTATATATAATATGTACATGCTATTATAAAAACATGAAAATATATAATAAAAATTGAGCACCTAGATTATAAAAAGCAAAACTGTATTGAGAAAGGACTCGAGGCACTTCTGTAAGGAAGTTCCTGCTAAGTAAGGAAACCCATACGTTCTGCATCGTGAGCTTCTCTTGAGATACACTATATCAGAAGTCAGGAGAACTTGCTTATTTTCTCCTGGGCCAAGAAAAGGCCTTTTATCTTGTACACTGGTTCCCAAGAAACTCTGATGGGAAGGATCGCAGAACATACTGCTGAAAATGAGGTATGTAACTTCCAGGGTTGGTGGTATCATTTGTTTCATTTGGTAAGAGCTAGGAGTGGAATATCCAGGAGACAGTGCCATCCAGAGCAGACATCTGTGCAAGAGAGTGCCCAGCTCCTTTCACGCTTGACTTTCACTTGGATGTGTTGGGTCTACAAGGCAGACCTGAAATGAAGAAAACACCATTTAACCAAATTACCCGTGCATATGTGGTACATACATCTCCATACACACATGCTGCAAAGAGCCTCTTAGGCGCTATTGTTAAACCGTTTATACCTATATGTTTATACCTCTATCTCATTGCCTCCAAGACTGAGAGGTAGAGGTATCAATTAGACTTCACTTTGGAAACTTTAGCAGAGTGAAAGGAATAACGTTAAAGAAACAGAAAGAAAAAACAAAAACAAAACAAAACAAAACCCACATGACTCTCCACGCTCAGTTGTGAATCTGCCCCGTACTGAGCCTCTTTGCTGACCCTGAAGTACGGGCCGTTCCCGAGAAGGAGAAATGGCACGAAATGACCTGACCGGGTGTTTGAAGCGGCACCAGTCCGGGACTGTCATCCCAGGTGGCAGCTTGTTACCGCTTCCTCTACTCACACGGCCCCTACGCGCAAGGCAGCCCAGACCAACTTTAAGACGCTTTTTGGACAGCTGGCTGAGGGAGCCCCCCGAGAACAAACAGATCAAACCTCTTCTGAACCCTCAGGAGCTCAAGAATTCCGCAAACTCAGGCATGCACCCACCGCACCGCACGCAAGCACACAGAGAACCGTGCCCACTTTCCTTTGCCGTTCCGCCGGCCTGGCCTGCCCCACCGTCGCCCCTGGAGGGTCCTGGGCACCACGGCGAGCCGCGGGGACTCTGCACGGCTCTACGGCCAGGAAGGCAGAAAGGGCAAGCTCCCCTGCCGGGGCCTGGGCCCGGGCGAACACCCGCGCAGTGGCCGTGAGGAGACATAGGCAAGCCACAACACTGTACCTTGCCCCGGTCGCTTAGGCGCGCGCCTCCCATTTTACAGGGTGTGACGGGCTGTAGCCCGTGGAGTGTGCGGAGATGCACGCGCAGTGGAACCAACCAAGTTACACGATCCCAAGAACGGTCGCGGCGTTAATTGCAGTCATGCTAATTTGAGCTAGAGGCGGTGAGCGCGCAGGCGGAAGGGTAGGGGGCTGGGGGGTGGAGGGGGGTGGGGGAGAGGCGTAGCGCGGTGCTGCTGCCCCCTGGCGGAGCTTTGCCATGCCGCGCCCGTCTGTGCCGTGCCGTGACATGCCATGCAGGACCTGCTCCGCACACGCCGAGCCCCACTGTACTGGCTGCGGTCTGTCGACGCGCTGTGCATGGGGATACGCAACCTACAGAGCCCCGCGATGGACAACTCGAGCTGCGCAACCCCCACGGACTAGCGCGCGGGGCCCTCAGCCCACAACACCAGTCACAGTAATTTCTGCTCTAAGCTGCTGGCCTGAACCTCGCGGTGTGGGGATGGTGCTAAGGGCGGGGGCGGCCTTCGGCCCCCGCCTTCAGGCTGGCTCGGGTCAGTCCAGGACGTATGCGTGTCCATGAGGGGGTACGGCTACTCCCGAGTCCTTTGCAGAGGGGAGCTGAGGCCCCAGCACTTCCTCCCCGCGGGGCCGGGAGACGTCCAGTGGCCGCCAGGGCGTCCTGGGACCTAGACAGGACCAGCGAAATGTCTCCAAAGAGGAAACCATAAGAGGCTTGTATTAATGGTTCACTGGACATGTAAGCAAAACGGCATTTTTCTCCTTTTGCCATTATTCATGTTGTTTTACAAAGATAAGTATCAAGCAGCTGTGGGACACAGTCAAAATTAGTAGTTCGTTTAAAGCTAAGCCTACTTACCATCTCTTTCTAAATATTTAACGTTGCCCAGATTTGTCTCTGGATTTTTTACAAGTTTTTTCCCCACTGCTTTCGGTGTCATAGTGAAGGGATGAAAGACACGGACTCCTGATGGCTCTTGAACAGGAGACCTTTATTGCCATTTTTCACCACTACATGTACTTTCCCCGTATCCCCATGCGCTGTCCATGCGCCCGAATCTGTCATACAATTGGTTAGAGACCCTCAGACACGCGCCTCGAGCCAGCCAGCAATTGGCCACTGCCCAAAGCTCATCTTTAACACTGCAGCCAATTTACTTTATCTCGACCTTGCTCAAGTTTTTGGTTCTACCTCTTGTTTCCTCATTATCTCTAATTATGTGGCAAGATTCTGGTAGCGGGGGCGCTGCAGTGGTAGCCCCTGTGAGAAGAATCCAGCAGCTGCCCCATGTTAGATAAGGGCCAGTTTCAGCCGGCTCCAAAGGGGCCCACTGCTGCCCAGAGTCAAGCCATGAGCAAAGCAGTTTGTGCCTCTGTGAGAGCCCATCCAAGAAAAGGAAAAAAAAAAACAAAACCAACAAACTGCTGCACAACAGCAGCTGGGATAGCAAGGAGTGAGAAACCTCCCTGTAGACACCAAGGTCAGTGCAAAAAGAAGGGGGAGGAGGTGCTCCAGGTGCCTGAGCCGAAGCCCCTCCATGGTGGAGAAGGCTGACTCCCCCCCCGCCCCACAGCCCATGGTGTACCATGGCGGAACAGATCCTCATGCTGCAGGCTGCAGCCTGTGGGGAGGAGCCCCCAAGCAAGAGAGCAAGAGCGGGGCGGGGGTGGGGTGGGGGTGGGGTGGGGGTGGGGGGGTGTCCCCAGGGGGTCCCAAGCCAGACCTGCGGCCTGTGGAGAGGCCCATGGTGGAGCAGGTTGTCCCCCTGCAGCCCATGGTGTACCACAGTGGAGCAGATCTCATAACTGCTGCAGCCTGTGGAGGAGCCCATGCAGGAGCAGGTGACTGGGGGGGGATCGGCTGCCCGTGGGGGTCCCAAACAGGAGCAACCTGCTCCTGACGAATAGACCCCGCGGCACAGACCCACACCTGGACCAGCTCCCGAAGAGCCGCTGCCCATGGAGAAACCTGCGCGGGACCAGTCCTGGAGGGACAGCACCCTGGTGGAGGGACCCCACACTGGAGCAGGGGAGAGAGTGACCGTGAAGGAGCGGTGGAAATGAAGCACCACGGACCAACCACAGCCTTCACTCCCAGCCCCCATGCGCCACTCAGGGCAGGGGAAGAGGTGGAAGCGAGTGGATGGGGGAAGGTGCCCCCAGCTTGTTTCTTTTTTTTCTCACTGCTCCAGCGCGTCAGCAATAGGTAATAAATTTTATTAATCTTCCTATGCTAAGTTTGTTTTGCCCGTGACGATAATTGTAGAGTGATCCCCATATCCTTATCTCAACCCTTGAGGTACACTTTTTCATTTATCAGGGGCTCTCAGCAGGACTAGCTTTCAAAGAAGCCCTGACTCCCCTGTTCCGAATTTATAACAGCAATCTCTCCTCTTTCTTCCACTCCGGATATTCCTATTAAGCCAGCCTGGCCACACTTAAAACATCTTCTCAAAGCCTGTCCCTGCTAGGATTTAGGCTGCAACACAGGTAGCTTTCGTTGTCTGCCATTCCTTAGTCTCTCTTCCTCTCCTTTCCATCCTGGGCCCGACTCCTCCCGAAAGTCCCTCTATCTCCAGCCCTCTGCCTCACTACCCAGTACGCTGTGAATACCATTAGTTTCACTCTCTGCTTTTCCTTCTCATCTCCCCTCCTAACATACGCCTTCATACTACCTACACTGTTCACACCTTCTGGAGCTTTTTCTGTGTATCTGGCCAGGCTTTAATCACAAAATGAACTTTCAAGAGCCCTTGGGCTACTGGGTCCTCAGGATTCATCCCTGAGTACTTTCTATTCTGGCCCTGAGTCTCTCATATGACTTCTGTGTTGTGGGTTGTTATTATCCCAGTTGAATAAGTGGATATTTTTGCTCTATCGGAATTACTCTATTCTGGGGGGGTTAGTTCTTCACCATTTTTGAATAGCTGCCTGCCAAATCATTTCCATCCTGAACATTCTTCTCCAGTGAATAACATACTAAAGATTGACACTGAGTGTTCTGCTGGTCCCTCTCGGATGGGGGAGAGAACCAGAAAAAAAAAAAAGAAAAACAAAGAAAGCCTGCGGAAAGCCTGTGGGTTGAGATAAAGACAGTTAGGACAGAAAAGAAAGGAAAATAATAACAATGATAATGGTACTACTAATAATAATGTGTACAAACAACTGATGCACAATGCAATTGCTCACCACCCGCTGACCGATGCCCAGCCTATCCTCGAGCAGGCGGTCGACCCACCCTGGCCAGCCTGCCCATATTAATTGTTCAGTGAAGGGAATGAGACACGGACTCCTGATGGCTCTTGAACAGGAGACCTTTATTGCCATTTTTCACCACTATATATACTTTCCCCGTATCCCCATGCGCTGTCCATGCGCCCGAATCTGTCATACAATTGGTTAGAGACCCTCAGACACGCGCCTCGAGCCAGCCAGCAATTGGCCACTGCCCAAAGCTCATCTTTAACACTGCAGCCAATTTACTTTATCTCGACCTTGCTCAAGTTTTTGGTTCTACCTCTTGTTTCCTCATTATCTCTAATTCAGGGATGTGTGAAACAGCGCAAAGCCACCTGAGAATTCCTTTCCCACAATTCCCCCTTTTTTATCTTCAACCAACCAAACGCTTTCTACAGATTTTTCTAAGCACTGCAGACATTGCAATAAACAAGCAACAGAGTGAAAATCACAAGCAGAATTACGATTGTAAAGTAGCGTGCCTACTAGAATCTACATCAGTCAACAAGCCACTAAGCGCTAGGGATGTTGCTTCCCAGCGATGCTGCGTCTCACTCGCACAGCACAATCACACAATCACGCAAAGAGGCCTCTTGCACTTCTCATTCATACCACAAGAAAATATCACTTAAAATAATTTGTCCGCGGCTTCAGGAGGTCCTTGTCTACTCCTGTGGTGAGCGGCTGAGAGTGGAGACCCCTCCGAGGAAAATGCTCGGGGTGCACCTAGGGGCGTCCGTTCCACAGTCGATCCCACAGCCGAGCAGAGTGGCTCCAGGCGCAAGGAATGATGCTATTATACTTTTGTATAATTACAGCAGAGATGCATTGCAATAAGGAGCAAGTGTGGCGTTGACCATTTGTTTCATGATTTGTTTTTTTGCCCGAGCAATTAAACCTTACACATGCTGTTGCTGTTACACTTCCCAGGATATCTAATTCCTGTGGCTCTAGGGGCGCTTGCGTTAAGTAGACAGTCCAGTCTTTGTTATCTGCCGGGTTCCCCACCAGACATGTCGTAAACGGGTCGTTAGCACTAGCCCGGGACAGGCACATCGCTTCTTGCCCTGTCATGTTGGCGAGGGTGACCCAGATGTTGCGGCGTGGTTGGATGGAGACCCAGGGCTGGCAATAACCAACGACAGCAGCGACTGTGAGGAGGAGGCCAACCATGGCCTTACTCCCCTTGCTGGTACCCATCTTGGTCTGTGACCTGTGGGGAGACAAGCATACCCTCGACCCCAAGTTATTAGAGGCTGGAGTCCCTCCCAAAGACCTGTATTTTTTGCCATTACTAAGACCTGCTCTGACTGTGGCACCTGTGACAGCACGGAATTCATATTTTTGTAATGTTTTACTATGGGCGGTACCTCTTCATGAGGAAATGATAATGATAGGTGATTCATTACATAAAGTGCCTTTCCCAACCTGTTCTGTGGTGTTTCCTGGGTGTCTCCCCCTTTTTGTTTATTTAGCAGTGTTTTCAAGGTGCGATGTGTGCGCTCAACAATGGCTTGACCCGTGGGGGAATGAGGAATGCCTGTGATGTATCGGTTACCCCAAGTTTGAAAAAAGGTTTGAAGGGAGTGACTACCATAGGCAGGGCCACTGTCAGTTTTTATTTCCTTTGGGATGCCTAGTGCTGCGAAAGCGATGCAGAAGTGAGCCTGGACATGGCGACTATTTTCACCCACCACATCTGTCGCCCAAATAGCATGAGAGAAAGTATCTACCGATACATGAACATATTTCAAGCGACCAAATTCTGGAATATGCGTTACGTCGGTCTGCCATAACTATAAGGACCGTAGACCTCTACGGTTTACCATTAAAGACGGGGTCGAAACATGTTGTTGACAGTCAGGACATGTTTGGACGATCAATTTGGCGTCAGTGATCGATATAGCGAATTGTTTCGCCAAGACTTTGGCGGATTGATGGAAAAAGGCATGGGATAACCATGCTTGCTCCAGCACCTTAGGCACCAGGGCAGTCAGGGTCATATTAGTTAGCTGGTCAGCGCGTGCGTTACCCTCTGCAAAAATACCAGGTAACGTGGTGTGGCTCCGCATGTGAATAATACAATATGGGTACACTCGCTGCTCTACCAAAAATAACAGCTCCTTACATTTTAGAAACAAGTTTTCCTTTGGGATAAATCTCAAATGTGCCCTCTCAGTGCGACACCTGAGTGACACCTACAGCATATTGCGAGTCTGATACAATATTCAAAGGTACTGTTTTTTTTTCCTCTTTTTTCCCTTTTTCTTTTTTTTTCTTTTTCCTTTTTTTCCTTTTTTCTTTTTTTCTCTTTTTTTCATTTTTTTCTTTTTTTCTCTTTTTTTTTTGTTTGTTTGTTTTCTGTCTGCAATGTCCTCGATCACTGCATTGATTCGTTGCAAATCATGCAATAATCTCCATTTCCCGCTCTTCTTCTTGATGACAAACACTGGTGAATTCCATGGGCTGTTTGTCGGAACAATATGTCCTTGCTGGAGTTGTTCTTGAACCAACTCCTGCAGACTACTGCTCGGAAAAGAATCAGTTGAGCAATTCTAGTTCCCTTTGGTATTGACAATGGTGGAGACGGTGTCCAAGCCATAGACCTGGATTTGTCCATTATAATCGGCATCAATTATCCCCGGCAAAACAAACAATCCGGTCAAAGTCGTACTTGATCGTCCTAGCAGCAATACACTACAGTCATTCCCGATTGGTCCTTTGACGTTCAATGGAATTTTATGAACGTGAGTATCCCACAAAATGGCATCTGTTACTGTGGAGACATCCACTCCGGCACTCCCTCTGGTTCTTGCTGAGAGGGTGTCCACGGTGGTAACTGTGGCAGTGCTGCTGCAGCACGGAACCCTGCTCCACCGTGGTACTCCATGGGCTGCAGGAGGACAGTCTGCTTCACCATGGTCCTCACCACAGGCCGCAGGGGACTTCTACTGTGGCGCCTGGAGCACCTCTCCCCCTCCTTCTTCACTGACCTTGGTGCCTGCAAGGCTGTTTCTCACTCCTCTCACTCTCCCAGCTGCTGTGAAGCGCAGCTTTTTTTTTTCTTTTTTTTTTTTGTTGTTGTTTTGTTTTGTTTTCCTGTCTTAAATATGCTCTCACAGAGGCACAAACAACATCGCTTATTGGTTTTGGCTCTGGTCAGCAGCGGGACCCTTACCTAACATGGGACAGCTTCTAGATTCTTTTCACAGAAGCCACTCCTATGGCCCCCTGCTACCAAAACCTTGGCACGTAAACCCACTACATTCCACCCCTCGCCTCTGTGAAAAGCATATTTAAAAATAATCACAATATACTCTTTACAATCATCACAATCTTCACAAACTTCACTTACATCAAAAAGAAAAAGAATTCCCCGCACCAAAATAAACATAACATCATCACAACACCGACGAGGTGGACAATTTACACACACACCACCCCGCGTCCCTTCACCACACTAATATGAAACATATTCCTCACAATTGCTGCTTTCTTAAGTTCTTCACAACTATTACATTCATAACAATCATCCAGTCCATGTATTGCCCGTTACTTCTCTCAACTATCATCCTTATCTCAAATTCCTAGAGCCCCATGTTGGGCGAATAAAAAACAGTAAGTTATCACAGATTTGGGGTAGGAGGTTTGAAGAAACCAATCTTCTGGCAGTATTGGACAATAAATGGCACAGAAACTATAGTAATGCTGATTTGTACTGGAGCAAACAGTTTGTGAATAGCATACGCCAACACAAATGTGCCTGTACCAGCAGCCCTTTTAGATTGCAGCGATGATTCACTGAAACCAAGTTTGAAGAGAACTGCAGTCATATCCACACCACTTGACACAGCCAGGTAGAAGATTCCTAGAGATACTAATGAAATTCCAACATGGAATGAAACCGCTACAGGACCACATTCTTTGAAAACTTTTTTCAGCTGCTGGGATTTACTGAGTTTCTTGCTTTCACTGCTGAGATCTGTGGCTGCCTTTTCAGGGGATCCACCCACATCCTTGGCCGAGCTGCCGGAGGCGGCCCGCAGCGCCGGCAGAGGGGCCGGCGGGCTGAGGGGCCGGCGGGCTGAGGGGCCCGGGCTGAGGCCGGCCCGGGGTGGGGGTTGGGGGGGATGGCGGGGGGGAAGCAGCGGCGGCGGCGGCGGAGGGCGGCGGCGAGCGGGGGCCCGCGGAGCGGCGGGCCCGGGCGCAGCAGCAGGCGGAACATGGCAGCGCCCGGTGCGTGCGGGCGGGCGCTCAAACCGGAGAAACGCAGCAGCCGGCGGCGGGGCGGGCGAGCGGGTGACCGGAGCTGACAGCGGGGCGGGCGGCGGCGCTGGCGGCGCTGATGGCCGCAATGGTATCGAGCGCAGAGTGGCCGCCATGGGTTGGGATATTGTCTCTGCCTCTATTCCCAAGTCTATCAGGTTTGCTTTCTCTGGCGGTACGCAGTCACCGCTTTTTATCTCACCC
Organism: Cygnus olor; assembly: GCF_009769625.2. Taxonomy (NCBI): domain Eukaryota; kingdom Metazoa; phylum Chordata; class Aves; order Anseriformes; family Anatidae; genus Cygnus; species Cygnus olor. Next base: position 984,706 of record NW_024429076.1, on the reverse strand, counting down.
GCCTGCGTAGTCTGAGCGGCCGCTGTCTGTACCCTTTTTTCCGCTTGCCATGATCTCAGTGTCTCAGTTGCTAAGCGCCAGGTCGTCATCACCTCAGCAGCTGTTGTATCTCCCCGCGAGGCAGCGTCCCATATAGTTGTCCCAGCATTTTTCCAAGTTTTTAAATCAAACAGCGCCGAAACTGTCGACGGGGCCCCATTCTTTTGTAAGAACTTTGGCAATAGTTTCACTTTATACGGATCATATCTCACTCCTCTTTTTACCAGGAGTTGAGTCAGTAATTTAGCTATCGCCTCCTCCTTGGCCAATAGATTAGCTCCCATTGTTAATGCCCCAGTCGTTCACCTGCTTCTTGAGGTGATGTCCCGGGATTAAAGCCGCGATCCCGCCGCCAGCTTGAGTCGTTCGGCTGGAGTCCCTTCAGACGCTTCTCTCAGCGTTGCTCCCTTCTCAATCACGTCGCGGTCACCATTTGAAGGGATGAAAGACACGGACTCCTGATGGCTCTTGAACAGGAGACCTTTATTGTCATTTTTCACCACTACATATACTTTCCCCGTAGCCCCACGCGCTGTCCACGCGCCCGAATCTGTCATACAATTGGTTAGAGACCCTCGGACACGCGCCTCAAGCCAGCCAGCAATTGGCCACTGCCCAAAGCTCATCTTTAACACTGCAGCCAAGTTAATTTATCTCGACCTTGCTCAAGTTTTTGTTTCTACCTCTTATTTCTTCATTATCTCTAATTCAGGGATGTGTGAAACAGTGCAAAGCCACCTGTGAATTCCTTTCCCATAGTTCAGCATGACATCAGATGGTATGGAATACCCCTTTGGCCAGTTTGGGTCAGCTGTCCTGGGTCTGTCCCCTCCCAGCTCCTGCTGCACCCCCAGCCTGCTCGCTGGAAGGACAGAGCGAGAAGCTGAAAAGTCCTTGGCTTGGTGTAAGCACTGCTCTGCAACAATTAAAACATCAGTGTGTTATCAACATTATTCTCATCCTAAATTCCAAACACAGCACCATACCACCTAGTAGGAGTAAAATTAACTCTATCCTAGCCGAAACCAGGACAAGAGGGGAATCCAGTACCTGAGGGAATTAGCCGTATGGGAGGTGATTTATAGGGACCTAGACAACGAACAGATATCCAAAGATCCAGATGAAGTCAAGTGTACACGACCTATGTGGTGGAAGTTTGTACGGAGTGCACCATCATCACATGCCAGCTCATTGGCAGTAATGACCTGGAAAGACCATGAGGAACCCACAGTGGACGAACTGGCTAAACAACTCCGGCAGTACAAAGAAAGTCTCTCCTCTTCCCTACAGGCCTGCATCTCGGCTGTGGAGAAGCTTTCTGAAGAGGTCCAGCATCTGAAAGACAATTTATCTTCTTCCCCACCTGTACAAACCAGTGCCTCAGCTATCAGGGGTAAGCGTCCTTCTGTGCAAGGAAAAGGTATAGTGGGTACACAACCTGTGCCACTCTGTGGTTTTACCTGTGTGACCATGGAGAGGACATGAGAAAATGGGATGGAAAATCTACTTCGACCCTAGAGGTGTGGGTGCGTGAGTTGCAAGGAAAAAGAATCACAAAAGGGGGGTTCTCTGAGAAACTTGCTGCTCTAATTTCCAGTAGGCATTCCTCCAGACACAGACATGAATATTGCGACCGGGATTAGAGGGGCCCTGCCTACAGCCAGGGGGAGGAAAGGGAAAATCGGGTTTATTGGACTGTGTGGATTCTATGGCCTGGCACATCAGACCCACAGAAGTATAAGGCTTTAGTAGACACCGGTGCACAGTGTACTGTAATGCCATCAAGCTATAAACAGCCAGAAGCCATCTGTATTTGTATTGTGACTGGCCCGCATGCTCCGTGCATCCTTGGCATAGACTGTCTCAGGAGAGGATCTTTCAAGGACCCAGAAAGGTACCAGTGGGCTTTCGGCATGGCTGCCTTAGGGACAGAGGACATTAAACAGTTGTCTACCTTGCCTGGTCTCTTGGAGGACCCTTCTGTTGAGGGGTTGCTGAGGGTTGAAGAACAGCAGGTGCCAATCACTACCACAGCTGTGCACCGGCAGCAATACTGCACCACTCACCCTTTAATATTCCCAAATGGCCAGTGCGAAAATCTAATGGCGAGTGGACACTGACAGTGGATTATCATGGCCAGAATCAAGTCACACCACTGCTGAGTGCTGCAGTGCCGGACATGCTAGAACTCCAGTACAAACCGGAATCAAAGGCAGCCAAGTGGTATGCCACAATTGATATCGCTAATGCATTTTTCTCCATCCCTCTAGCAGCAGAGTGCAGGCCACAGTTTGCTTTCACTTGGAGGGGAGTCCAATACACCTGGAATCGGCTGCCCCAGGGGTGGAAACACAGCCCTACCGTTTGCCATGGACTGATCCAGTCTGCGCTGGAGCAGGGGGAAGCTCCTGAACACCTGCAGTACATCGATGACATCATTGTGTGGGGTGACACAGCAAAGGAAGTTTTCGAGAAAGGGAAGAAAATAGTCCAAATCCTTCTGAAGGCCGGTTTTGCCATAAAACAAAATAAAGTTAAAGGACCTGCACGAGAGATCCAGTTTTTAGGAATAAAATGGCAAGATGGACGTCGTCAAATCCCAATGGATGTGATCAACAAAATAACAGCTATGTCTCCACCAACTAGCAAAAAGGAAACACAAACTTTCCTTGGTGTCGTGGGGTTTTGGAGAATGCACATTCCAAATTACAGTCTGATTGTAAACCCGCTCTACCAAGTAACCCGTACGAAGAATGATTTCAAATGGGGCCCTGAGCAATGACAAGCCTTTGAACAAATTAAGCAGGAAATAGTTCATGCAGTAGCCCTTGGGCCAGTCCGAACAGGACCAGATGTAAAGAATGTGCTCTACACCGCAGCCGGGGAGAATGGCCCCACCTGGAGCCTCTGGCAGAAAGAGCCTGGGGAAACTCAAGGACGACCCCTTGGGTTTTGGATTCGGGGATACAGAGGATCCTTTTTTTTTCCTTCTTCTCTCATGACTAGAGGGCCCGTGATTTTTGTTTTTACTGATTTCGTATTGCTCATCCTGTTTTTCTTAACTATCCTTATTTTGGGACAGTGGGACCTTCCCCTTATCTGCTTAACATACTCCCCACTGCTGTGCTGCACAATCACTTCTGAATATGCAAGGTTAGTGGAATTTTCTACTGCACAAACACCTTCTATTGCAAAAACACAACTTTGTTTCTCACATTTTGAAATGAGTAATTTCCTATGAAAGCATCATGCTTTCCGTGACCAAAAATTGATGCTTTGCTGTGGAAACTATTTGATTTTATATATGATCTTTCTGGTCTTTCCAGCTTCAGAACAACGTTGATGCTAACTACTAATATCAGAACAGTGGCCATTAGAAAGTTCAGTGCTCTTCCTGTGATCATTTGTTTTTCTGAACGTATATCAGGTGTGTGATTGAAGCTATTCAGGACTTTTTCACCAAGATCTTGATTTTTTGTGAACCAGAATTAATTTTCATTTCTAGAAAGGCATACATTACTTCCAGTAACAACCTTCTTTGTACTAATCAAAGTACCAAGAATCGTTCTGAAGTTTCTATTTTTCTGTGTAGTCCTAAGTTTTTTAGAATGTGATATTATTCAGGACAACTTAGCTAACAAATTTTACATCAGTCTGAGACAGTATAATGAAGAAACTTATGTATGATTAATCAATAAGAAACTGAAGGACAGCGTTGCAGTTAGTGCCATTTCACATAGTTTTATGGAAAATGGTTTCAATCAAGCAAATATGACATTCATTTTTATGAGATAACTGGATTGATAAGAGTAACTGCATAGTACTGCAATGTGCTGTTTTACTTAGCAATGCTTGACATTCGGACTACAGATGATAATCTGTAAATCAGTAAAGCACACATTATTATAGGTTAAGAACTGGCTGACTGGTAAACCTCAAAAAATAGGTATCAGAATTATCAAATGAGTGCATTTCTAACAGGATTCTCATTGACTAATTAATGACTTCTTTTCAACATTTTATTAACTACCTAAAAGTAAATATAAAATCACAACTCGTATTATTTTCTCATGATATAAACTTTGGATGTAAGAGAAATGATGATGGCTATATAGCAGTCATACAGCATATCCTAGATTTGTAGCTAATTTGGGTCAGTCAAAATATTTCCTAGTATGTGCAAGTTAAATGCAAATTCATGCGTCTAGGGACAAATATTGTACACCATACATATGAAAAGGTGGTTATTTTGGAAAGCACTAATCCTGTAGAGGTTCAAAATGTACAAGCAACTCAACATTGTCTCATCTTGAGACTGGTAAAAAAAGACTAAACTTTTCTAGAAGGAATTAGTCAATGTGTATAGGAAGACCATTTTGCTTTTATGTACAACTTTACTGGGTCTGGCTGGGATGGAGTTACATTTCTTCATAGTAGCCCATATGGTGCTGTGTTTTGGATTTGTGGCTCAAACAGGGTTGATAACTGCACCACACTGGGATGGGGCGGGGGGGGAGAGAGAGAGAGAGAGAAAGAGAAGGTTCAGGCTTCTTTCTGGATCTCAGTAAGAAAGGTCTGAGAACAAACAGTCCTGTTTTTGTCTGGGATAGAGTTAATTTCTTCCTAGTAGCTGGCATGGTGCTGTGTTTTTGATTTAGGATGAGAATAATGATGATAACACTGCTGAGCAGTACTTGCACTAAGTCAAGGACTTTTTCTGCTTCTCATACTGCCCTGCCAGCGAGGAGGCTGAGGGCACACAAGAAGCTGGGAGAGGACACAACCAGAACAGGTGACCCAAAGAGGCCAAAGGAATGTTCTGTACCATATGACGTCACGCTCACCCATAAAACTGGGGGGGAGGTGGCCGGGGGGGCTACTGTTGCTCAGGGACTGGCTGGGCATTGATCAGCTGATGGTGAGCAATTGCATTGTGCATCACTTGCTTGTTTCATATTTTTTTTGCTTGTTTGTTTGTTTGCTTCTTTCTTTCTTATTAAACCGTCCTCCTTTTTCTATTCTTTGTCCCATCCCACTTCAAGGGGGAGTGAGCAAATGGCTGCATGGTGCATAGCTGCCTTCCAGGTTAAACTACAACATGTACCCATATGTGTGGAGGAAGAACAGTTTAGTTGAGAAAATGATCTTGATTGCAGCAATACTTCAGCAAATGAAAGATTTGTTTTTCAAGAATTTAGAGCGTCCTTTTTATTTTGTCTTCTCAATTTCAGTTGCTAAATACAAGAGAAAATGTTTTTCATGGTTAAAAGTTATGAGGAAAAGTCATTTCTGCTGAAAATATAGAAGAAAAAAAAGAATATATATATTTATGAAGAAAAAAATATTCCCATCTTTTGGAATTAGTAATCACAAGGAAAGAAGTAGAATGGTGGTGTGGGAGGCAGGGACCTGGCAGCAGAAACAAGATCCCTGATACGTAATCATAATCATAATGAAGAACAGCTTCATATGCCATCTGAAATAGCTGCTGCTGTTTTCTGCTAATATCACAAACTGGTTTACTCTCAATAGAAATAAAACTGTCACTGAGGGGCCTGCTATGTTTTGTATAGTTAAACTCAGCCCATTAGTATATATGGATTTCACATAAAGGGAAATGATTAGTTTTCCTTGTGCTTTCTGATCAAATTAGGAGTAGGTGGGCAGTGACAAAAGCAATGGATGAAAGGAATTTACTCAGGAAGTTTTGTTTAAAGGACTCCATTCTGGAAAATCAATGACCAAAGATTAAAAACTATACCTCTCTAATATATTGAGAGCTGAATCTTCAAAGTCTCACCCCTTTGTTTGGAGAGCACTGGATCTAGGGATTTAAGTAGCAAATTTTTATTGTGAAACATCTCCTGGCATTGTTTTTCCAAACCTTGGTCCTCCCTACCTCAAATGGGTGAAAAATTGGGTGGGGAGTATTGCTTCATAAATTAAGGTTGCAATAAAGCCTTGTGCTTGGAAGTTGTCTGAGGTGCTACAGAATTTATGGGATTATAGAGCAGACTAGATTAAATTGACATTTTGAGTTGTTAGTAATTACATTTGAAGATCTTCCTAGTCAAGGGATTCAACTTTTCTTTTGAGTTCCACTTTTTCAAATTGCTGTACAAATTTTTGAGAGCTACATTCAATTAGTTTCTTAACCTCATTTTTTCACAAAAATTTCAACAAAATGTGCACTGCCATTGCAACAAATCCTGCCCTGGCCATAAGCAGGCACTAGTTTATGAAGGCATTCTCTGGGATGAGCTGACTCTTTGGAAACCTGTCGCTTGTGAAACAGAGTGCATATGGCAAGGCTTGAGAAACTCTGGAGCAAATAGTACCCACGTGGATTCCCCCTTTTGGCTGGGGCTGGATCCCAGTGCAGGGTGGCGATGGAGAAGGGGGCTGATGGCAGATAATCTTCCCCAGGCTCGGCCAAGAGCTCCCTCACTTTGGCTGTCCCCAGCTGCCTGCATGAAATCTTATATCGCCACTGTGTCGGAGCAGAGTACGCCAAGAGGGAGAAGAGCCCAGAGCTCCAAGCAAAAAGGTGTGAGGCCGGCTGGGAGCAAAAGATCCTCAGCCCTCCCGAGGACTACCGACCCAAGCAAATGCTTGAGGAAAATATAAATTCCGGTCCTTGTCCACGTTAAAATTCAATCCTAGCACAGCTGCCCTTTAAGTGTGGGGTTATTTGATCCCGCACAGCCTTTCTGGCAGGCGAGGCTCCGGCAGCGCCTGCTGCCCAGACCGGCAATACGACCCGGGGAGCCCCGACCTCAGGGCCCCGTTGTTCTGCGGGGCATTGCCCGTGTCCGCGTTAAAAGCTGCCGGTCTCGCTTCTCTGAATCAGCGCGCACAGAAACTCCTGTGCCAACAGTTCCCGATATCCTAATATCATTTGTCCTGTGGGAGGGGAAATAAAAACAAGTTGCGCCGCAATAGTACACCCACAGGAAGACAGGCAGGCAGGCAGGCACACCCTGCCGCCCTCCGCGCGCCGCCCAGCTCCGCGGCCTTCCGCTGCCTTCCGCGCCCTGCCCCGAGCAGAGAGACCGTCCCTGCTCGTCAGTGGCCATTGCCTGTCCCCTTCTTTGCTTCCTGTAGTTCAGTGCAAGTTTGTTTTATCTACTGAAGACCGACAGCTGCAGAGGAAATGCAGCAGATATTGTTCAGAACCTACAGGTATGGGAGCCCGGGGAGCTGTGTACCGCAGCGTACGACGGGAGCTGCAGGAGCATCAGTTGGCGGTTCCCTCGCCTTGCTCTGTCCCGCGGAAAGTCCGCGACGTCACCCTGCGAAACTTCCTGGGGTATAGGCGCGCGGTAAATCTCTGCTCCAATTGATGGAAACTACTTGCGTTGAACAGAAGATAAAATTCAACAAATAAAGGACAAAAAAGGAATAAGAAACCTGCACTTTTCTCCGTTCTGGGAGATTTTTTTATATTTCTGTTTCACATCTTTCTCTCCCTGTGTTTCTTTCTATAATATCAGTCAGTTGCTTCGCTGCCTCTGCAACTGTGTTTGGTTCCAGTGATCCCTTTCCCCTTGGTTTCATTTCCCTGCCGTGAAACTCCCTAAACGTCTTTGTCCCTATTCCTCATTCCTCGGATGCCCCCTTTTACCCGATGAGGTGAATCCTTCTCGCCAAGGGCTCCTTTCCGCGCTTCTGGCATAGACTTCCCTGAGAGCAGCTGAGGCACTCAGCGAGCCGCGACGGCAACCGTGCCTCTCTGCACACTGTTCTCCCTACTCCAGGCAAGTTACTATGTCAGCAGTCAGCTGAGGGACATTGATAGCATGATTTCCAAGGTGATTTTTGTTTTGTTTTGTTTTTTCTTTTTATGCTTCTTGGCTTTGAATTCTTGCTGCGTCAGCAAGACTTCGAGGGACTTAAGAGAACCTCATCCGTGGGAAATACCTGCGCCTACTTCATGCACCTGTTAAGTCCTTACTTTTACATTTCTTGATTTTTTTTCTGAAATTTCTGACAACTCTTAGAACCAAAATGTCTCCTTTAGTTTACATTTTAGACTTATTTCATTTTTCCCCACAGAATATGAATATTGCTGAATACTTTTTGTTTTGTTTTTCCCTGCGTTATCTGTATTGCTTTCATGTTCCTTATTTTTTTCCTCTGACTTTTCTGATATTTATCTATTCCCCATATTTATTCATTTCTTACGAAACTACGATGTTGGAAAGGAATTCGCAGGTGGCTTTGCACTGTTTCACACATCCCTGAATTAGAGATAATGAAGAAATAAGAGGTAGAAACAAAAACTTGAGCAAGGTCGAGATAAATTAACTTGGCTGCAGTGTTAAAGATGAGCTTTGGGCAGTGGCCAATTGCTGGCTGGCTTGAGGCGCGTGTCCGAGGGTCTCTAACCAATTGTATGACAGATTCGGGCGCGTGGACAGCGCGTGGGGCTACGGGGAAAGTATATGTAGTGGTGAAAAATGACAATAAAGGTCTCCTGTTCAAGAGCCATCAGGAGTCCGTGTCTTTCATCCCTTCAAATGGTGACCGCGACGTGATTGAGAAGGGAGCAACGCTGAGAGAAGCGTCTGAAGGGACTCCAGCCGAACGACTCAAGCTGGCGGCGGGATCGCGGCTTTAATCCCGGGACATCACCTCAAGAAGCAGGTGAACGACTGGGGCATTAACAATGGGAGCTAATCTATTGGCCAAGGAGGAGGCGATAGCTAAATTACTGACTCAACTCCTGGTAAAAAGAGGAGTGAGATATGATCCGTATAAAGTGAAACTATTGCCAAAGTTCTTACAAAAGAATGGGGCCCCGTCGACAGTTTCGGCGCTGTTTGATTTAAAAACTTGGAAAAATGCTGGGACAACTATATGGGACGCTGCCTCGCGGGGAGATACAACAGCTGCTGAGGTGATGACGACCTGGCGCTTAGCAACTGAGACACTGAGATCATGGCAAGCGGAAAAAAGGGTACAGACAGCGGCCGCTCAGACTACGCAGGCGGGTGAGATAAAAAGCGGTGACTGCGTACCGCCAGAGAAAGCAAACCTGATAGACTTGGGAATAGAGGCAGAGACAATATCCCAACCCATGGCGGCCACTCTGCGCTCGATACCATTGCGGCCATCAGCGCCGCCAGCGCCGCCGCCCGCCCCGCTGTCAGCTCCGGTCACCCGCTCGCCCGCCCCGCCGCCGGCTGCTGCGTTTTCTCCGGTTTGAGCGCCCGCCCGCACGCACCGGGCGCTGCCATGTTCCGCCTGCTGCTGCGCCCGGGCCCGCCGCTCCGCGGGCCCCCGCTCGCCGCCGCCCTCCGCCGCCGCCGCCGCTGCTTCCCCCCCGCCATCCCCCCCAACCCCCACCCCGGGCCGGCCTCAGCCCGGGCCCCTCAGCCCGCCGGCCCCTCAGCCCGCCGGCCCCTCTGCCGGCGCTGCGGGCCGCCTCCGGCAGCTCGGCCAAGGATGTGGGTGGATCCCCTGAAAAGGCAGCCACAGATCTCAGCAGTGAAAGCAAGAAACTCAATAAATCCCAGCAGCTGAAAAAAGTTTTCAAAGAATATGGTGCTGTAGGGGTTTCATTCCATGTTGGAATTTCATTAGTGTCTCTAGGAATCTTCTACCTGGCTGTGTCAAGTGGTGTGGATATGACTGCAGTTCTCTTCAAACTTGGTTTCAGTGAATCATCGCTGCAATCTAAAAGGGCTGCTGGTACAGGCACATTTGTGTTGGCGTATGCTATTCACAAACTGTTTGCTCCAGTACAAATCAGCATTACTATAGTTTCTGTGCCATTTATTGTCCAATACTGCCAGAAGATTGGTTTCTTCAAACCTCCTACCCCAAATCTGTGATAACTTACTGTTTTTTATTCGCCCAACATGGGGCTCTAGGAATTTGAGATAAGGATGATAGTTGAGAGAAGTAACGGGCAATACATGGACTGGATGATTGTTATGAATGTAATAGTTGTGAAGAACTTAAGAAAGCAGCAATTGTGAGGAATATGTTTCATATTAGTGTGGTGAAGGGACGCGGGGTGGTGTGTGTGTAAATTGTCCACCTCGTCGGTGTTGTGATGATGTTATGTTTATTTTGGTGCGGGGAATTCTTTTTCTTTTTGATGTAAGTGAAGTTTGTGAAGATTGTGATGATTGTAAAGAGTATATTGTGATTATTTTTAAATATGCTTTTCACAGAGGCGAGGGGTGGAATGTAGTGGGTTTACGTGCCAAGGTTTTGGTAGCAGGGGGCCATAGGAGTGGCTTCTGTGAAAAGAATCTAGAAGCTGTCCCATGTTAGGTAAGGGTCCCGCTGCTGACCAGAGCCAAAACCAATAAGCGATGTTGTTTGTGCCTCTGTGAGAGCATATTTAAGACAGGAAAACAAAACAAAACAACAACAAAAAAAAAAAAGAAAAAAAAAAGCTGCGCTTCACAGCAGCTGGGAGAGTGAGAGGAGTGAGAAACAGCCTTGCAGGCACCAAGGTCAGTGAAGAAGGAGGGGGAGAGGTGCTCCAGGCGCCACAGTAGAAGTCCCCTGCGGCCTGTGGTGAGGACCATGGTGAAGCAGACTGTCCTCCTGCAGCCCATGGAGTACCACGGTGGAGCAGGGTTCCGTGCTGCAGCAGCACTGCCACAGTTACCACCGTGGACACCCTCTCAGCAAGAACCAGAGGGAGTGCCGGAGTGGATGTCTCCACAGTAACAGATGCCATTTTGTGGGATACTCACGTTCATAAAATTCCATTGAACGTCAAAGGACCAATCGGGAATGACTGTAGTGTATTGCTGCTAGGACGATCAAGTACGACTTTGACCGGATTGTTTGTTTTGCCGGGGATAATTGATGCCGATTATAATGGACAAATCCAGGTCTATGGCTTGGACACCGTCTCCACCATTGTCAATACCAAAGGGAACTAGAATTGCTCAACTGATTCTTTTCCGAGCAGTAGTCTGCAGGAGTTGGTTCAAGAACAACTCCAGCAAGGACATATTGTTCCGACAAACAGCCCATGGAATTCACCAGTGTTTGTCATCAAGAAGAAGAGCGGGAAATGGAGATTATTGCATGATTTGCAACGAATCAATGCAGTGATCGAGGACATTGCAGACAGAAAACAAACAAACAAAAAAAAAAGAGAAAAAAAGAAAAAAATGAAAAAAAGAGAAAAAAAGAAAAAAGGAAAAAAAGGAAAAAGAAAAAAAAAGAAAAAAGGGGAAAAAAGAGGAAAAAAAAAACAGTACCTTTGAATATTGTATCAGACTCGCAATATGCTGTAGGTGTCACTCAGGTGTCGCACTGAGAGGGCACATTTGAGATTTATCCCAAAGGAAAACTTGTTTCTAAAATGTAAGGAGCTGTTATTTTTGGTAGAGCAGCGAGTGTACCCATATTGTATTATTCACATGCGGAGCCACACCACGTTACCTGGTATTTTTGCAGAGGGTAACGCACGCGCTGACCAGCTAACTAATATGACCCTGACTGCCCTGGTGCCTAAGGTGCTGGAGCAAGCACGGTTATCCCATGCCTTTTTCCATCAATCCGCCAAAGTCTTGGCGAAACAATTCGCTATATCGATCACTGATGCCAAATTGATCGTCCAAACATGTCCTGACTGTCAACAACATGTTTCGACCCCGTCTTTAATGGTAAACCGTAGAGGTCTACGGTCCTTATAGTTATGGCAGACCGACGTAACGCATATTCCAGAATTTGGTCGCTTGAAATATGTTCATGTATCGGTAGATACTTTCTCTCATGCTATTTGGGCGACAGATGTGGTGGGTGAAAATAGTCGCCATGTCCAGGCTCACTTCTGCATCGCTTTCGCAGCACTAGGCATCCCAAAGGAAATAAAAACTGACAGTGGCCCTGCCTATGGTAGTCACTCCCTTCAAACCTTTTTTCAAACTTGGGGTAACCGATACATCACAGGCATTCCTCATTCCCCCACGGGTCAAGCCATTGTTGAGCGCACACATCGCACCTTGAAAACACTGCTAAATAAACAAAAAGGGGGAGACACCCAGGAAACACCACAGAACAGGTTGGGAAAGGCACTTTATGTAATGAATCACCTATCATTATCATTTCCTCATGAAGAGGTACCGCCCATAGTAAAACATTACAAAAATATGAATTCCGTGCTGTCACAGGTGCCACAGTCAGAGCAGGTCTTAGTAATGGCAAAAAATACAGGTCTTTGGGAGGGACTCCAGCCTCTAATAACTTGGGGTCGAGGGTATGCTTGTCTCCCCACAGGTCACAGACCAAGATGGGTACCAGCAAGGGGAGTAAGGCCATGGTTGGCCTCCTCCTCACAGTCGCTGCTGTCGTTGGTTATTGCCAGCCCTGGGTCTCCATCCAACCACGCCGCAACATCTGGGTCACCCTCGCCAACATGACAGGGCAAGAAGAGATGTGCCTGTCCCGGGCTAGTGCTAACGACCCGTTTACGACATGTCTGGTGGGGAACCCGGCAGATAACAAAGACTGGACTGTCTACTTAACGCAAGCGCCCCTAGAGCCACAGGAATTAGATATCCTGGGAAGTGTAACAGCAACAGCATGTGTAAGGTTTAATTGCTCGGGCAAAAAAACAAATCATGAAACAAATGGTCAACGCCACACTTGCTCCTTATTGCAATGCATCTCTGCTGTAATTATACAAAAGTATAATAGCATCATTCCTTGCGCCTGGAGCCACTCTGCTCGGCTGTGGGATCGACTGTGGAACGGACGCCCCTAGGTGCACCCCGAGCATTTTCCTCGGAGGGGTCTCCACTCTCAGCCGCTCACCACAGGAGTAGACAAGGACCTCCTGAAGCCGCGGACAAATTATTTTAAGTGATATTTTCTTGTGGTATGAATGAGAAGTGCAAGAGGCCTCTTTGCGTGATTGTGTGATTGTGCTGTGCGAGTGAGACGCAGCATCGCTGGGAAGCAACATCCCTAGCGCTTAGTGGCTTGTTGACTGATGTAGATTCTAGTAGGCACGCTACTTTACAATCGTAATTCTGCTTGTGATTTTCACTCTGTTGCTTGTTTATTGCAATGTCTGCAGTGCTTAGAAAAATCTGTAGAAAGCGTTTGGTTGGTTGAAGATAAAAAAGGGGGAATTGTGGGAAAGGAATTCTCAGGTGGCTTTGCGCTGTTTCACACATCCCTGAATTAGAGATAATGAGGAAACAAGAGGTAGAACCAAAAACTTGAGCAAGGTCGAGATAAAGTAAATTGGCTGCAGTGTTAAAGATGAGCTTTGGGCAGTGGCCAATTGCTGGCTGGCTCGAGGCGCGTGTCTGAGGGTCTCTAACCAATTGTATGACAGATTCGGGCGCATGGACAGCGCATGGGGATACGGGGAAAGTATATGTAGTGGTGAAAAATGGCAATAAAGGTCTCCTGTTCAAGAGCCATCAGGAGTCCGTGTCTCATTCCCTTCACTGAACAATTAATATGGGCAGGCTGGCCAGGGTGGGTCGACCGCCTGCTCGAGGATAGGCTGGGCATCGGTCAGCGGGTGGTGAGCAATTGCATTGTGCATCAGTTGTTTGTACACATTATTATTAGTAGTACCATTATCATTGTTATTATTTTCCTTTCTTTTCTGTCCTAACTGTCTTTATCTCAACCCACAGGCTTTCCGCAGGCTTTCTTTGTTTTTCTTTTTTTTTTTTCTGGTTCTCTCCCCCATCCGAGAGGGACCAGCAGAACACTCAGTGTCAATCTTTAGTATGTTATTCACTGGAGAAGAATGTTTAGGATGGAAATGATTTGGCAGGCAGCTATTCAAAAATGGTGAAGAACTAACCCCCCCAGAATAGAGTAATTCCGATAGAGCAAAAATATCCACTTATTCAACTGGGATAATAACAACCCACAACACAGAAGTCATATGAGAGACTCGGGGTCAGAATAGAAAGTACTCAGGGATGAATCCTGAGGACCCAGTAGCCCAAGGGCTCTTGAAAGTTCATTTTGTGATTAAAGCCTGGCCAGATACACAGAAAAAGCTCCAGAAGGTGTGAACAGTGTAGGTAGTATGAAGGCGTATGTTAGGAGGGGAGATGAGAAGGAAAAGCAGAGAGTGAAACTAATGGTATTCACAGCGTACTGGGTAGTGAGGCAGAGGGCTGGAGATAGAGGGACTTTCGGGAGGAGTCGGGCCCAGGATGGAAAGGAGAGGAAGAGAGACTAAGGAATGGCAGACAACGAAAGCTACCTGTGTTGCAGCCTAAATCCTAGCAGGGACAGGCTTTGAGAAGATGTTTTAAGTGTGGCCAGGCTGGCTTAATAGGAATATCCGGAGTGGAAGAAAGAGGAGAGATTGCTGTTATAAATTCGGAACAGGGGAGTCAGGGCTTCTTTGAAAGCTAGTCCTGCTGAGAGCCCCTGATAAATGAAAAAGTGTACCTCAAGGGTTGAGATAAGGATATGGGGATCACTCTACAATTATCGTCACGGGCAAAACAGACTTAGCATAGGAAGATTAATAAAATTTATTACCTATTGCTGACGCGCTGGAGCAGTGAGAAAAAAAAGAAACAAGCTGGGGGCACCTTCCCCCATCCACTCGCTTCCACCTCTTCCCCTGCCCTGAGTGGCGCATGTGGGCTGGGAGTGAAGGCTGTGGTTGGTCCGTGGTGCTTCATTTCCACCGCTCCTTCACGGTCACTCTCTCCCCTGCTCCAGTGTGGGGTCCCTCCACCAGGGTGCTGTCCCTCCAGGACTGGTCCCGCGCAGGTTTCTCCATGGGCAGCGGCTCTTCGGGAGCTGGTCCAGGTGTGGGTCTGTGCCGCGGGGTCTATTCGTCAGGAGCAGGTTGCTCCTGTTTGGGACCCCCACGGGCAGCCGATCCCCCCCCAGTCACCTGCTCCTGCATGGGCTCCTCCACAGGCTGCAGCAGTTATGAGATCTGCTCCACTGTGGTACACCATGGGCTGCAGGGGGACAACCTGCTCCACCATGGGCCTCTCCACAGGCCGCAGGTCTGGCTTGGGACCCCCTGGGGACACCCCCCCACCCCCACCCCACCCCCACCCCACCCCCGCCCCGCTCTTGCTCTCTTGCTTGGGGGCTCCTCCCCACAGGCTGCAGCCTGCAGCATGAGGATCTGTTCCGCCATGGTACACCATGGGCTGTGGGGCGGGGGGGGAGTCAGCCTTCTCCACCATGGAGGGGCTTCGGCTCAGGCACCTGGAGCACCTCCTCCCCCTTCTTTTTGCACTGACCTTGGTGTCTACAGGGAGGTTTCTCACTCCTTGCTATCCCAGCTGCTGTTGTGCAGCAGTTTGTTGGTTTTGTTTTTTTTTTCCTTTTCTTGGATGGGCTCTCACAGAGGCACAAACTGCTTTGCTCATGGCTTGACTCTGGGCAGCAGTGGGCCCCTTTGGAGCCGGCTGAAACTGGCCCTTATCTAACATGGGGCAGCTGCTGGATTCTTCTCACAGGGGCTACCACTGCAGCGCCCCCGCTACCAGAATCTTGCCACATAAACCCAATACACTAGGGCAGCTAGGTCATTGCTGGCCTGTAAAGTATCAGGGCTTAAATTAACTAATGAAACCCTAAATGTGATGGGGGTAGAAGGGACTGGGATAACAGTGCTACTTTTTAGGGACACCAAGCTGAGACTAGGGATAGAATGATCACTGGGCAATTATTGTATGCACCCGAGGCAGGGACTAACTTGTTGGGAAAGTATTTGATAATGAAATTGGGCATTCAAATAGTAAATTGTTAGGCTGGAATAACGGTGTTATTAATGGAGTGTTCTCAGACCCTGGGAGCAAAGACATATTTGCCTTTGAGTGGAAAGACCCTGAAATGGGGCGGAAGCAACAATACAGATGGACAATTTTACCTCAGGGGTTTACAGGGCAACCAATTTATTTGGGCAAGTTCTAGAACAAATTTTGGAGCAATTCCAACCTCCCGAGGAGGTGTTACTGTTACAATATGTGGATGATCTTTTATTGTCAGGACAGGAGAAAACAGTTGTGAAGGAAGCCACTAACAAGCTATTAAACTTTTATTAAACTAAAGCTATTAAAACAGGGCTTGAAAGTACTGGAAAATAAATTACAATATGTAGAAAGAGAAGTCAAGTATTTAGGGCATCTAGTGTCTGAGGGGGAACGAAGAATAAATCCAGAGGGGATTCAGGGAACTGTTGAGCTACCCCTACCCAAAACTAAAAAGAAGTAAAAAGTTTTAAGAGAAAGAGGTTTTTAAGGAATTAGGAGTCACGAAGTCCAAAGGAAAACAGATACTCCCTGAGGGGAGAGAAATGCTGAATCAAGTGCTAATGAAGCAAATATTAACTGTTTTACATCAAGGGGAGTTTACATTGGGGAGTTCAAGCAATGTGTGACACTGTGCTCTGGAAATATGTATGTGTAGGAATATATATACTCTGGCTGAACAAGTATGCAGGAGTTGTGTAGTATGTCCAAAGGTAAATAGGAAAACTATCTACATCCAGCCTAAAGGAGGGCGAGAACCAGGAATTCGAAATGTACAGGTAGATTTTACAGAACTCCTTAGAGTAGGTAGATTTAAATACTTATTAGTCTTGGTCGATCATCTGTCAGGGTGAGTGGAAGCTTTTCCTTCAGTATCTGCAATCGTGGTAGCTAAGGTAATTCTAGAACAAATAACTCCCAGGTATGGAATTGCTGAAAATATTGACTCTGGTTAAGGAAATCAGTTTATGTCAGAAATATTGCAAGGGCTAATGTGGACTCTAGGAATCAAGTGGAAATTTCACACTCCTTGGCATCCTTCCTCTTCTGGAAGGGAGGAGTGGATCAGACAGTAAAGAAGTTCTGGAAACTCGGCTCCCCTGAACGAAGTGCTTACCTTTGGCACTTCTCCGAATTCAAACTGCACCAAGAAAATATGTGGGAGTTTCACCATATGAAATATTATTTGGATTGCTGTACCTGGACAAAGGGAATGAATTACCTCAATTTGAGACAAAAGATGCTATTCTTAAGAACTATATACTCGGGCTGTTGTCCTCTTTGTCATTTCTCAGGACCCGTGGACTGTTAGCTCAAACCCCACCCTTGGAAGCCCTTATCCATCCATTCTGAGCAGGAGATTGGGATCTGATGCGAACATGGAGAGAATGGAAACTGCAACCTGAGTGGGATGGACTGTTCCAAGTGCTCCTGACTACTGAGATGACAGTAAGAACGGCTGAGAAAGGGTGGACTCATACCTGGGTAAAAGCATCAGTTAACCCTGATACCTGAGAGACTGCATTAACAAAGACTTCTAAGGTTAAAACTGTTGAAACTGTCTATTCTAAACCTTTAACTTCTCCTTAGAAGAATTCTTAATGAATTAATGAGTAAAAGGGATTAAATTACACAGAATTAGAGTGTTTCCAGAGAACACTCCTGGAAGTGGGAGAAAAAAAGAAAGAAGGGGGGTGTATTTAATCCCCACCAGAAGAATCCTTATTAGTTTGTGATTTTTATTGTTTTTCTTAATTATTATTTATTAATTATTATAGGGGTGTATATATTTAGAAATGATGTATTTTAAGTTTATCTTAGTAATACCTATTCTCAATGGATTAGTGATAGGATGGAGGGAAAAATCAGCATTTCCAATTAATCCAGAACATCTCTCGAGTTCTATCTCGAAATAATTGTTGGATTTGCACCCAGATGCCTAGGAAGACTGAAGAGGCCTTGTCCCTGATTGCTCTTTCCAGCAGCAACTGTGTCTGGATTCTCTAGATTTCTCAAAATGACGGATCATACTCAGTCCTGGGAAGGAATAGATTTTGAAGCTGAGCTCCCTTCACATAATCCTGGCTACAATATACCGTGTTATCAAAGGTGCCTTTTAAACAACATTGATAGAAACTCAGGGGGCAATAGTACTGACCCTGGGTGTGGAAATATTATCCATGAAGTAGGGAATAATCCATACTGTACCAAATACAGTAGCCATGGGAATGCTAATATACATAATGCACACCAGATACAACATGAGAATCCTGTAACCGGATGGCCTGTCCTGAATGGCAAGGGGTGGTATTGAAATTTTTCTCACAGTTATGTACTGTGAGCAAGATATTTGTGTATTTGTTGATAATGTGGTAGTTTCACACTGATGTGCAGCTCATCTCCACCACACCGCTCTCTCGCTCCCCCTCCTCAAAAGGACAGAGGGACAAAATACGATGAAAAAAGGTTCATGGGTTGAGATCACTCACCAATTACTTTCACGGGTAAAACATACGCAGGCAGATTCATGTAATTTATTGCCTATTTCTCCTGGTTTTGGCTGGGATAGAGTTAATTTTCTGCAGAGTAGCTGATATAGTGTTGTTTTGGATAATGGTGATAACACACCGATATTTTAGTTGTTGCAGAGCAGTGATTACACAGAGTCAAGGATTTTTCAGTTTCTCATACTGCCCTGCCATTGAGGAGGCTGGGGGTGTACAAGGAGCTGGGAAGGGACAGAACCAGGGCAGATGACCCAAAGAGACCAAAGGGATATTCCATATCATGTGATGTCATGTTGAACAATTAATATGGGGTGTCTGGCTGGGGTGGGGGCACTGTTTGGGGACTAGCTGGGCATCAGTCAGCAGGTGGTGAACAACCACATTGGACATTACTTGCTTTGTATATTTTATTATTATTGTTGTTGTTCTTGTTGTTGTTATCATTTTCTCCTTTCCTTTTCTGTCTTATTAAATTGTCTTTATCTCAACCCACGAGTTTTTACCATTTTTTTCTCCCGATTCTTTCCCCCATCCCACAGTGGGGAGGTGTGAGTGACCATCTGTTTGGTGCTTAGCTGCCCACCGTGTTAAACCACAACATTATTGCTAATAACAGACTAGAGCAGTGAGAACTAAAAGCATACTAAAAACACCTTCCTCTCATCCACCCTCTTCTTACTCCACCCCCTGAGAAGCGCAGGGGAATGGGGGTTATGGTTCCATAGCACTTCATCTCTGACATTCCTTCATCCTCACTCTTTTCCCCTACTCAGTTTGGGGACCCTTTCACAGGATGCAGTCCTTCATGAACTGATCCTATGTGGGCTTCCAACAGACATTAGTTCTTCAAGAACTGCTCCAACATGGGTCCATACCACGGGATGCAGTCCTTCAGGAACAGACTGAGGAAGAATGCGAAAGGTTGGGCATTGGTCAGCAGGTGGTGAGCAATTGCATTGTGCATCACTTGTTTCATACACATTATTATTAGTAGTACTACTATCACTATTATTATTTTCCCTTCTTTTCTGTCCTAATAAACCGTCTTAATCTCAATCCACAGGCTTCATTTTCCTGATTCTCTCCCCCATCCCAGAGAGGGAGGGGGGAGGGTGAGCGAACGGCTGTGTGGTGTTTAGCTGCAGGCAGGGTTAAACCACAACAGTCCTTTTTGGCACCCAACGTGGGGCTCGAAGGGTTGAGATAACGACAGATCTGACCAGAGTGTGTTAAACCAAAATTGGTATAAGTATTAGACCTGCTTAATAGTTGCTAGTCACAATGTTGATTGCTTTGATCTCAAGTCTGCTGTGCCTGTTTTCCAAATTGAGTTATATAGCACGTTACTTACTGTATGTACTCCCTGTCGTGCTGTTTATCCTTTCCGGCCCCTGGTTTAAGATCATTATTTTACTCTGTGGTGTAACACTCTGCTTATGATATGATAAAATTGCTGGTCATGACACTAACCTGGTATTTGTACTCAGCACTGCCGTCGACTCTATACTTCGGAAACCATATTTCAGAAACTATTAACAATTACACCTGTTGCCTTTTTTCGTCAGGGAGCCAATCTGTGGAGGGGACAGGGGAAGATATTTTTTCCTACTTCCTCTCTTTCTCCTTCACCACCCTCTTATCCTCTGAGCTACTTACGATAGCTCTCCAAGATTTTGAATATCCTTGGGATGTTCAGACTAGCATGCTGTTATTGTTATGTCTCCTGAATGTGCTTCAGGTTTTGTTTAAGGTTAATCAACTACTTAGGAATGCCATCCAGAGATCTGTCCTGAGGCAGGATAGTTATGAATGCCAGGATAAGTGGGAGGATATGGGCAGGCATCTAGAGCAGTGGTTGCCTCCAGTGTTTTGGAAATTCAGCCCTGAACAACTGAAAAATCCTAAAAAACTGGTAGAGTGTTTGAAAAAGGTGTGTCATCACCCTGGCAATACCAGAGATACACAAATCACTGTAACATGCTGGGGCTTGGTCCATGCTTACCGAGCTGCAATCGATGCCACTTCAAGCCCTGCGACAGGCCCAGTGGCCACTCCAAGCCCTGCGACAGGCCTGAAGGCTGAGCCAGGGAAACTGACTGTACCAGTGTCAGCTACACCTATATCCAAGATGAAACAACGGATAAGAAAGTCAGGTCATTTAGAGTGCAGATGAACTCCTACTCAGACTAGGGATGAAGAAGAAGAAAAGGCAAGCTATTCCAAAGTCGCTGGGCCATCAGAGGAACAGAACGACAAAGAGGAAGATATCACAAGAGCATCAATAACTACCCAAGTCTTATCCCAGCCTGAGCTATGGGATATGCGAAAAGATTTCAGTCATCGTCCAGTTGAGCACCTTGTCACTGGCTGCTCTGCTGCTGGGACAGCGGAGCCAATAGTCTGGAATTAGAGGGCAGGGAAGCCAGGCAGCTTGGATCCCTTGCTAGAGACACAGGCATTGACAAAGCAATTGGAGATGGAGCACGACCTTACAGCCTCTGGAGGCGTCTCCTGTCAGCTGCGAAGGAAAGGCATCCCTTCAAGGAAGATCTTGTATGTCAACCCAGGCAAGTGGACCACCATGGAGCAGGGTATCCAGTACCTGAGGGAATTAGCCATACAGGAAGTCATTTATGATAACCTAGACAACGAACAGATTTCCAAAGATCCAGATGAAGTCAAATGTACACCACTCGGGGCAGAAGTCTGTATGGAGTGCACCATCATCATATGCCAGCTCATTGGCAGTAATGACCTGGAAAGACCATGAGGAACCCACAGTAGATGAATTGGCTAAACAACTCTGGCAGTATGAAGAAAATCTCTCCTCTTCCCCACAGTTGCGCATTTCGCCTGTGGAAAAACTTTCTGAAGAGTTCCACCACCTAAAAGACAATACTTTGCAGAAACTATCTGAAGAGGTCCACCAACTTGAAGAGAGTTTATCTCCCTCCCCACCTGTACCAACCAGTGTCTCAGCTATCAGGAGTAAGAATCCTTCCGTGCACGAAAGAAGACAGAGTAGTCCACACCCTGTGCCACCCTGTGGTTTTACCTACGTGACCATGGAGAGGACATGAGAAAATGGGACAGAAAATCTACCTCGACCCTACAGGTACAAGTATATGAGTTGCAAGGAAAAACAATCACAAAAGGGGGGTTCTCTAAGAAGCTTGCTGCTCCAACTTCCAGTAGGCATTCCTGCAGACACAGACATGAATATTGTGACCAGAATTAGAGGGGCCCTGCCTACAGCCAGGAGGAGGAAAGGGACAATCAGGTTTACTGGATTCTATGGCCTGGCACATCAGATCCACAGAAGTATAAGGCTTTAGTAGACACCGGTGCACAGTGTACTGTAATGCCATCAAGCTATAAAGGGACAGAAGCCATCTGTATTTCTGGAGTGACAGGGGGATCCCAGCAGTTAACTGTATTGGAGGCTGAAATGAGTCTAACCGGGAATGAGTGGCAAAAGCACCGTATTGTGACTGGCCCGGATGCTCCGTGCATCCTTGGCACAGACTACCTCAAGAGAGGGTACTTCATGGACCCAAAAAGGTACCTGTGGGCTTTCAGCATAGCTGCCGTAAAGACAGGGGACATTAAACAGTTGTCTACCTTGCCTGGTCTCTCGGAGGACCCTTCTGTTGTGGGGTTGCTGAGGGTTGAAGAACAGCAGGTACCAAATGCTCCACAACTGTGCACCGGCGGCAATATTACACCAACCGAGACTCCCTGATTCCCATCCATAAGCTAATTCGTCAACTGGAGAGCCAAGGAGTGATCAGCAAGACCCATTCACCTTTTAATAGTCCCAAATGGCCAGTGCGAAAGGCTAATGTTGAGTGGAGACTAACAGTGGACTATCGTGGCCTGAACGAAGTCACGCCACCACTGAGTGCTGCAGTGCTGGACATGCTAGAACTCCAGTACGAACTGGAATCAAAGGCAGCCAAGTGGTATGCCACAATTGATATTGCTAATGCATTTTTCTCCATCCCTCTAGCAGCAGAGTGCAGGCCACAGTTTGCTTTCACTTGGAGGGGAGTCCAATATACTTGGAATCGGCTGCCCCAGGGGTGGAAACATAGCCCTACCATTTGCCATGGTCTGATCCAGTCTGCGCTGGAGCAGGGGGAGGCTCCTGAACACCTGCAGTACATCGATGACATCATTGTGTGGGGTGACACTGCAGAGGAAGTTTTCGAGAAAGGGAAGAAAATAGTCCAAATCCTTCTGAAGGCCGGTTTTGCCATAAAACAAAATAAAGTTAAAGGACCTGCACGAGAGATCCAGTTTTTAGGAATAAAATGGCAAGATGGATGTCGTCAAATCCCAATGGATGTGATCAACAAAATAACAGCTATGCCTCCACCGACTAACAAAAAAGAAACACAAACTTTCCTAGGTGTCCTGGGGTTTTGGAGAATGTACATTCCAAATTACAGTCTGATTGTAAACCCACTCTATCAAGTAACCCATAAGAAGTACGATTTCAAATGGGGCCCCAAGCAACAAACCATTGAACAAATTAAATGGGAGATAGTTCATGCAGTAGCCCTTGGGCCAGTCCGAACAGGACCAGATGTAAAGAATGTGCTCTACACCGCAGCCGGGGAGAATGGCTCCACCTGGAGCCTCTGGCAGAAAGAGCCTGGGGAAACTCAAGCAGGACCCCTTGGGTTTTGGATTTGGGGATACAGAGGATAAGAGGCCTGCTATGCTCCAACCAAAAAAGAGATATTGGCAGCATATGAAGGAGTTCGATCTGCTTTGGAAGTGGTTGGTACTGAAGAACAACTCTTCCTGGCACCCCGACTGCTGGGACTGGGCTGGATGTTGTGGTGGTTTTACTCGGGTGGGAAGCCAAGCTCCACCACAGCCACTCTCTCACTCCCCCTCCTCAAAGGGAAAGGGGGAGAAAATACAGTGAAAAGGACTCAAGGGTTAAGAAAAGGATGGGGAGATCGCTCAACCCTTATCGTGATGGGCAAAACAGACTCAGAGTAGGGAGGTAGTAAGATTTATTGCCTATTACTAACAAGCTAGAGAAGTGAGAAACAGAGGAAAGAAACCAAAAACGCAATCCCCCCATCCACCCTCTTCCACCTCCTCCCTGCGAGCGGTGCAGGGGAACGGGGGAATGGGGGTTGCAGTCAGTCTCTAGTGCTTTGCCTCTGATGCTCCTTCATGGTCACTCTCTTCCCCTGCTCCAACTTGGGGTCCCTCCCATGGGATGCAGTCCTTCCCGAACTGATCCTGCGTGGGCTTCCCACAGGCAGCAGCTCTTCAAGAACTGCTCCAGATATGGGTCCGTACCACAAGGTCCATCCATCAGGAGCACACTGCTCCAGCCTGGGTCCCCCACGGGCAGCAGCTCCTGCCAGGTCACCTGCTCCTCCGTGGTTTCCTCTCCACGGGCTACAGGTCCAGCCCAGAATCTGTTCCGGTGGTGCTTCTCCACAGGCCACAGCCTCCTTCATGGCAGGTCCACCTGCTCCACCGTGGTCTCCTCCACGGGCTGTAGTGTGGAACCCTGCTCCACCATGGTACACCATTGGTAGCAGAGGGACAGCCTGCTTCACCATGGTCCTCTCCACAGGCCACAGGGGAACTTCGCCTCCAGCGCCTGGAGCACCTCCTCCCCCTCCTTCCTCACTGAACTTGATCTCTGCAGGGCTGTTTCTCACTCCTCGCTCTCTCCCAGGTGTTCCGCAGTTTTTTTTCCCTTAACTATACTCTCACAGAGGCGCAAACAACACTGCTTATTGGCCCGGCTCTGACCAGCAGCGGGGCCCTTATCTAACATGGGGCAGCTTCTGGATTCTTCTCACAGTAGCCACCCCTATGGCCCTTTGCTACCAAAACCTTGTCACATAAACCCACTACAGATGTTCAAAGGAACAGATCATGCAACTGATGCTACATGGAGTAAGTGGGTTGCACTGATTGCACAGCGGACTCGAGTAGGACACTCCAGTCGCCCAGGAATCTTGGAAGTGACTGTGGAGTGGCCAGAAGGCAAATATTTTGGGATATCACTGGAGGAGGAGGTGGCCCATGCAGAAGAAGCCCCACTGTGTAACAATCTACCAGAAAATGAGAAGAAATATGCCCTGTTCACTGATGGGTCCTGTCGTATTGTGGGAAAGCATCATGGCACCCCAGAAAGAATTGAGTCAGACAATGGGACTCATTTCCAAAACAACCTTAGAGTCACTTGGGCCAAAGAACATGGTATTGAGTGGGTGTATCACATCCCTTATCATGCACTAGCCTCCGGGAAAGTTGAACGATACAATGGACTGTTAAAGACTACACTGAAAGCAATGGGTGCTGGGGCATTCAAAATTTGTGATATACATTTGGCAAAGGCCACCTGGTTAGTCAACACTAGAGGATCTGCCAACCGAGCTGGACCTGCCCAATCAAACCTGTTACGCACTGTAGAAGGGGATAAAGTTCCTGTAGTGCACGTAAGAAACATGCTGGGTAAAACAGTCTGGGCTACTCCCGCCTCAGGAAAAGGCAAACCCATTCGTGGGATTGCTTTTGCCCAGGGACCTGGGTGCACCTGGTGGGTAATGCAGAAGAATGGGGAGGTCCAATGTGTACCTCAAGGGGATTTAATACTGGGTGAGAATAGCCCATGAGTTGAATTGTATTATGTTAATTATTATATAATACTGCATGTCATCGCTACTATGATTGCTATATGTCAGTGTTCTATTAATGGTATCACAGTAACAGCCACGCAGATAATGACGAGTGAATTTTTATATAATTGAGCAAGCACAGCAGTGTGATGGAACCAGAACGGGCTTCAGCGTGTGACAGTCCAACATCACACACCATCTTGACCTTTTTAATGAGCTATTCCGCGTTGGTGAGCACCAGGTCCAGTAACGCTTCTCCTCTGGTTGGCTTGTCTAATACCTGGTCCAGGAAGTTATCCTCAAAGCACTCTAGTAATCTCCTGGATTGCTTACAGCCTGCTGTGTAGTTTTCCCAGAAGACATAAGGGTGGTTGAAGTCCCCCATCAGGATGAGAGCGTGCAAGCATGATGCTTCTTGTAGGTGAAGCAAGAATGCCTCATCCACAGGCTCCCCTTGATCAGGTGGCTTGTAGTAGACCCCAACCACAGGCTGTCCTTTATTGGTGTGGTCCTTAACTTTCACACATAAATTCTGTCACTACGGAGTCAAAAAAGTTGCCAAATCTGCCCAGTCATATTCAGGAAATAGTAAGAAAATATAGAAAGAGAAATCTTTCACATATAAATGACAATAAAACAAATGTTAGGGAAGATATTCTGTTCTGGGCTCATCTTTTCTTTACAGTTTGCAAGCTGCAACACAAACTAAAAATAGCAAGGGAAGATGAGCTAGTGAGTGCAGAACAGACCTATAAATTAGAAGCCCTGGACATTCTCAATTTCCTTTGTAGTTCCAAGGTCAATGTAGCACCCAGTACCTCACTTTTTTCTCACTAAGCCAAGGACTTTTCAGCTTCTCGCTCTGTCCTGCTAGCGAGCAGGCTAGGGATGCAGCAGGAGCTGGGAGGGGACAGACCCAGGACAGCTGACCCAAACTGGCCAAAGGGGTATTCCATACCATCTGACGTCATGCTGAACAATATATAGGGGTGGCTAGCCGGGGTGGGGGGCCGGCTGCTCGGGGATAGGCTGGGCATCGGTCAACGGGTGGTGAGCAATTGCATTGTGCATCACTTATTTCGTACACATTATTACTATTAATACTATTATTGTTGTTATTCTTTTCCCTGTCTTAATAAACTGTCTTTATCTCAGCTCACAGGCTTCACTTTCCCCTTTCTCTCCCCCATCCCAGAGAGGGAGGGGGAAGGGTGAGTGAACGGCTGTGTGGTGTTTAGCTGCCTTCCGGGTTAAATCACAACATGGAGACACAAGCATACCCTTGACCCCAAGTTATTAGAGGCTGGGGTCCCTCCCAAAGACCTGTATTTAAATTTTTTACCATTACTAAGGCCTGCTCTGACTGTGGCACCTGTGACAGCACGGAATTCATATCTTTGTAATGTTTTACTATGGGCGGTACCTCTTCATGAGGAAATGGTAATGATAGGTGATTCATTACATAAAGTGCCTTTCCCAACCTGTTCTGTGGTGTTTCCTGGGTGTCTCCCCCTTTTTGTTTATTTAGCAGTGTTTTCAAGGTGCGATGTGTGCGCTCAACAATGGCTTGACCCGTGGGGGAATGAGGAATGCCTGTGATGTATCGGTTACCCCAAGTTTGAAAAAAGGTTTGAAGGGAGTGACTACCATAGGCAGGGCCACTGTCAGTTTTTATTTCCTTTGGGATGCCTAGTGCTGCGAAAGCGATGCAGAAGTGAGCCTGGACATGGCGACTATTTTCACCCACCACATCTGTCGCCCAAATAGCATGAGAGAAAGTATCTACCGATACATGAACATATTTCAAGCGACCAAATTCTGGAATATGCGTTACGTCGGTCTGCCATAACTATAAGGACCGTAGACCTCTACGGGGTCGAAACATGTTGTTGACAGTCAGGACATGTTTGGACGATCAATTTGGCATCAGTGATCGATATAGCGAATTGTTTCGCCAAGACTTTGGCGGATTGATGGAAAAAGGCATGGGATAACCGTGCTTGCTCCAGCACCTTAGGCACCAGGGCAGTCAGGGTCATATTAGTTAGCTGGTCAGCGTGTGCGTTACCCTCTGCAAAAATACCAGGTAACGTGGTGTGGCTCTGCATGTGAATAATACAATATGGGTGCACTCGCTGCTCTACCAAAAACAACAGCTCTTTAAATTTTAGAAACAAGTTTTCCTTTGGGATAGGTCTCAAATGTGCCCTCTCAATGCGCTGAGCGACACTTACAGCATATTGCAAGTCCAATACAATATTCAAAGGTACTATTTTTTTTTCCTTTATTTTTTTCTTTTTTTCCTTTTTTCGTTTTCTTTTTTTTTCATTTTTTCTTTTTTCTTTTTTTTTTATTTAACACATTTTTATTGATAGTGCAGCACAGATACTTTCCCCGAAACAATTACTTCAAAACATTTATGAACATAAATTGTCAAAAATATGCTAACAAATTTACTTAAATACATACATTTAAAAAAAATCTGAAAAACAAATATTTAACAGCCTAAGACACATTCACAATGTAATTTCCCCATCATTTATGGTTTTTATCTCTAACACAAGAGGACACAAGTCTGAAAATCTGCATATATTAAGGTATCACAGAGCATAGAAAATATATGAAAATATCTACTAGCATTTGGCACAATGCAAATATTCTACCCCAAGGGAGAGAAACAGTGTAATCTTTTGAGCTACACAGATTGTTATTCACGCAAATTGTGATGTTACAACAGCAACTCTTGTTTTAGTTGGAAAAACCCAAAGGCGGTGAGCAGGGGACACGGTGGTTTTGTGAGAAAGCATGTTTAGGTACTTAGCCGTCTAATTTAGCTGGATAAGGAACAATGGAATGTTTTCCTGTTGTTAAACATGGCCATCCGTATCGCTGGCACACAAATGATTCGTACTGGAGCAAACAATTTGTGAATAGCATATGCCAACACAAATGTGCCTGTACCAGCAGCCCTTTTAGATTGCAGCGATGATTCACTGAAACCAAGTTTGAAGAGAACTGCAGTCATATCCACACCACTTGACACAGCCAGGTAGAAGATTCCTAGAGATACTAATGAAATTCCAACATGGAATGAAACCCCTACAGCACCACATACTTTGAAAACTTTTTTCAGCTGCTGGGATTTATTGAGTTTCTTGCTTTCACTGCTGAGATCTGTGGCTGCCTTTTCAGGGGATCCACCCACATCCTTGGCCGAGCTGCCGGCGGCGGCCCGCAGCGCCAGCAGAGGGGCCGGCGGGCTTGCGGGGGGGCCGACCCGGGGCGGGGGGGGGGGGCAGCCGCGGTGGCGGCGGCGGTCGGTGCCGAGCGGCGAGGCGGCGGCGGCGCTTGCGGCCGTGCGGGCTGTCGCGGAGCGCGGGCGGTGCGTGGCTCTGCCCGGCCACGCAGGGCGGACAGAGCGGGGGCCCGCGGGGCCGCGGGCCCGGGCGCAGCAGCCGGCGGCGGGACGGGCGGGCGGGTGCCCGGAGCTGACAGCGGGGCGGGCGGCGGCGCTGGCGGCAATCGTACGGCACCAACAATTGACCAGTCATAACATTTTCTAACAATGACTGAGTAAATGGTGCGTGTAATCCATATGTAGTCACAGTCTTTCTTAATTCTTTAATTAGGTCCCAGGGGAAGGCATTATATTCATTTGGACCGCTGGGTCGCACCTGCACCGGGAAAGCCATTCCTACAGGGTCCCCGTCCTTTAGCGCTTCCCGGCGCACTAGCTCCCATCGTTCCCGCGGGTCGAAAGCTCGGGCCCCCAGGGAGGCATTATCGGGGGTAGGCAAGGCGGGAGCCGAGGGGGTCAGCGGGGAGGGGCTCTGCGGCGGCGGTCCGCGGCCCTCTTCCTTGTCATCCCCCAGGTCTATCAAATTGCACAGCTCTGGTGACCTTGCAGGCTCTGATCTCGGTTGGGCTGCTGTTATTGCCTGGGCAGCGGCGTTCTGTACTTCCATTTCTGCCTGCCACAATCTTAAAGTCTCAGTCACCAGCCGCCATGTAGTCATCACCTCATCAACCCCCACCTCCTTTAAGGTACCTCTAGAGAGCAATAAGGTCACCCCTGAGCCTCCTCTTCTCCAGGCTGAACAACCTCAGCTCCCTCAGCCGCTCCTCGTAAGACTTGTTCTCCAGACCCCTCACCAGCTTCGCTGCCCTTCTCTGGACTCTCTCGAGCACCTCCATGTCCTTCTTGTAGCGAGGGGCCCAAAACTGAACACAGTACTCGAGGTGCGGCCTCACCAGAGCCGAGTACAGGGGGACAATCACTTCCCTAGTCCTGCTGGCCACACTTTCTGGTACAAGCCAGGATGCTGTTGGCCTTCTTGGCCACCTGAGCACACTGCTGGCTCATATTCAGCCGACTATCAACCAGTACTCCCAGGTCCTTCTCTGCCAGGCACCTTTCCAACCACTCATCTCCCAGCCTGTAGCGCTGCTTGGGGTTGTTGCGCCCCAAGTGCAGGACCCGGCACTTGGCCTTGTTGAACTTCATACAGTTGGCCTCAGCCCATCGGTCCAGCCTATCCAGATCCTCCTGCAGAGCCTTCCTACCCTCGAGCAGATCGACACATGCACCTAATTTGTTGTCGTCTGCAAACTTCCTGAGGGTGCACTCGATCCCCTCATTCAGATCATTGATAAAGATATTGAAGAGGACTGGCCCCAGTACTGAGCCCTGGGGGACACCACTAGTGACCGGCCTCCAACTGGATTTAACTCCATTCACCACGACTCCTTGGGCCCGGCTATCCAGCCAGTTCTTAACCCAACGAAGCGTACGCCAGTCCAAGCCACAAGCAGCCAGTTTCTTCAGGAGAATGTTGTGGGAAACGGTGTCAAAAGCCTTACTGAAGTCAAGGTAGACCACATCCACAGCCTTTCCCTCATCCACTGAGCGCGTCACTTTGTCATAGAAGGAGATCAGGTTCGTCAAGCAGGACCTGCCTTTCATAAACCCATGCTGACTGGGCCTGATTGCCTGGTTGCCCTGCAAGAGCCATGCGATGACACTCAAGATAATCCATGAGTCAAACTAACAGGCCTATAGTTCCCCAGGTCTACCCTTGGGCCCTTCTTGTAGTTGGGCGTCACGTTTGCTAGCCGCCAGTCTACTGGGACCTCCCCTGATAGCCAGGACTGCTGATAAATGATGGAAAGCGGCTTGGCCAGCTCCTCCGCCAGTTCTCTCAGTACCCTCGGGTGGATCCCATCGACTTGCGTACATCCAAGTGCTGTAATACAGTGTAGTGTTTCACTATAGCCTCTTCCTCTGCCGAAAGTCTAGCTTCCATGATCAATGCCCAGCTGCTCACCTGTCCTTCAGGTGATGTCCCGAGGTTGAAGCTGCAGTCCAGCTGCGAGCTTGACTCATTCGGCTGGGTTCCCTTCAGACGCTCGTGCAGTGCTGCTCCTCCCCTGTCACGTTGGGGTTACCATTTGAAGGGATGAAAGACACGGACTCCTGATGGCTCTTGAGCAGGAGACCTTTATTGTCATTTTTCACCACTACATATACTTTCCCCGTAGCCCCACGTGCTGTCCACACGCCCGAATCTGTCATACAATTGATTACAGACCCTCAGACGCGCCTGGAGCCAGCCAGCAATTGGCCACTGCCCAAAGCTCATCTTTAACACTGTAGCCAAGTTACTTTATCTCGATCTTGCTCAAGTTTTTGTTTCTACCTCTTATTTCCTCATCATCTCTAATTCAGGGACGTGTGAAACAGCGTGAAGCCACCTGTGAATTCCTTTCTCACAATCTTCCAACACTTCGTAAAAAGAATTAAACCAAAAATTAAATGTACTCAGTAGTTAGATAGGGACAGGGAGCAGAATGAAGCCCTCATAATCCATGAGGAAATGGTTAGCGACCTGCTACTCCACTTAGAGGTTCAAAAGTCTATGGGGCCAGATGGGATCCACCTGAGGGTACCAAGGGAGCTGGCCAAAGTGCTCGCCAAGCCACAAAACGTCATTTATCAGCAGTCCTGGCTATCAGGGGAGGTCCCAGTCGACTGGTGGCTAGCAAATGTGACGTCCTTCTACAGGAAGGGCCGGGAGGAGGATCCGGGAAACTACAGGCCTGTTAGTCTGACCTCGATGCCGGGGAAGTCCATGGAGCAGATTATCTTGAGTACCATCAAGCAGCACATACAGGACAACCAGGTGATCAGGCCCAGTCAGCATGGGTTTATCAAAGGCAGGTCCTGATCTCCTTCTATGACAAAATGATGTGCTCAGTGGACAAGGGAAAGGCTGTGGATGTGGTCTACCTAGACTTCAGTAAGGCTTTTGACACCATTTCCCACAGCATTCTCCTGGAGAAGCTGTCTGCTCAAGGCTTGGATGGGTATATGCTTTTCTGGGTAAAAAAACAGCTGTGTGACTGGACCCAAA
The DNA here is from genome assembly GCF_009769625.2 of Cygnus olor. Classification (NCBI taxonomy): domain Eukaryota; kingdom Metazoa; phylum Chordata; class Aves; order Anseriformes; family Anatidae; genus Cygnus; species Cygnus olor. Next base: position 953,357 of record NW_024429076.1, on the reverse strand, counting down.
GAGTCGTGGTCAATGGAGTTAAATCCAGCTGGAGGCCAGTCATTAGTGGAGTCCCCCAGGGCTCAGTACTGGGGCCAGTTCTCTTCAATATCTTTATCAATGATCTGGATGAGGGGATCAAGTGCATCCTCAGTAAGTTTGCAGATGACACCAAGTTAGGAGCAATTGTTAATCTGCTCGAGGGTAGGAGGGCTCTGCAGAGGGATCTGGATAGGCTGGACCAATGGGCCGAGGCCAACTGTATGAAGTTCAACAAGGCCAAGTGACAGGTCCTGCACTTGTGGCGCAACAACCCCAAGCAGCGCTACAGGCTGGGAGATGAGTGGCGGGAAAGCTGCCTGGCAGAGAAGGACCTGGGGTATTGGTCATTAGCCGTTTGAATATGAGCCAGCAGTATGTTCAGGTGGCCGAGAAAGCCAACAGCATCCTGGCTTGTATAAGAAGCAGTGTGGGCAGCAGGTCTAGGCAAGTGATTGTCCCTCTGTACTCAGCTCTGGTGAGGCCGCACCTCAAGTACTGTGTTCACTTTTGGGCCCCTCACTACAAGAAGGACATTGAGATGATGGAGTGTGTCTGAAGAAGGGCAACAAAGCTGGTGAACGGTCTAGAGAACAAGTCTTACGAGGAGCAGCTGAGGGAGCTGGGGTTGTTCAGCCTGGAGAAGAGGAGGCTCAGGGGCGACCTTATTGCTCTCTACAGTTACCTTATAATGAGGTGGGGGTTGTTTTCCCAAGCAAGAAGTGATAGGACAAGGGGAAATGGCCTTAAGTTGCACCAGGGGTAGTTTAGCTTGACTATTATGAAAATTTTCTTCACTGAAAGGGTTATGAGGTATTGGACCGGGTTGCCCAGGGAAGTAGTGGAGTCACCATCCGTGGAGGTATTTAAAAGATTTGTAGATGTGGTGCTTAGTGAAATGGTTCAGTGGTAGACTTGGCAGTGCTAGGTTAATGACTGGACCAGATGATCTTAGAGGTCTTTTCCAGCCTAAGTGATTCTATGATTCTATACTCTATAGCTCTCATTTTTCAGTTTTGCTACATCCCTGGGCTGGTTAAAGGACTTAAGTTCAGATCCTATGTAGTCTGAGAGTCTGGGTCTTACTGTTAAATCTCATATTTGCTGTCATCAACAGTCCTCTAAAAGGATTCTTGCCTGCATTTCCAAATTGCCCAGTCACAGCCCATATGCTGAGAAAGAATTTTATAACTGCAGAATCAACTGTGAAGAGCAGATTACCTCTCATCTCCATTCATGCTCTTCTGGCATTTCTAAAACCTCCATATGCATGTGTCAGGGCCCTGATGGTACTACTGGGCTTTACTGGCCTTGCCCATCCTCCCCTGCTGTTATCCCTAGATTCATGCCTGGTGCACCTAGCCAATAATGACAGAGTCAAATTCTACACGAAGGCCTTTTAATTAATGCTGTGCAAATTCAGGTGCTTGCTGATCTTTCGCAAAGGAAACACACCTCTGACTTGAAGAACTGTTATTTATAAACAGCTAACTTGTGAAACTCTCTCTCTAGCTACTTCTAATAGTTGTTCTAGCTTGCCTAGCTTATCTCCTATTACAGAATCACAGAACTGTAGGGGTTGGAAGGGACCTTGAGAGATCATCGGGTCCAACCCCTCTGCCAAAGCAGGTTCCTTAGAGCAGGCTGCCCAGGTAGGCATCCAGACGGGCCTTGAATATCTCCAGAAAAGGAGACTCCATAACCTCCCTGGGCAGCCTGTTCCAGTGCTCCGTCACCCTCACCGTGAAGAAGTTCTTTCTCATGTTGGTGCGGAACTTCCTGTGCTCCATCTTGTGGCCATTACCCCTTGTCCTGTCCCCACAAACCACTGAAAAGAGGTTCGCCAAATCCCTCTGTCTCCTACACTTAAGGTATTTATAAACATTGATAAGATCCCCTCTCAGTCTTCTTTTCTCCAGGCTGAACAGACCCAGGTCTCTCAGCCTTTCCTCATAGGGAAGATGCTCCAGGCCCCGTATCATCTTTGTGGCCCTCCGCTGGACTCTTTCCAGGAGATCCCTGTCTTTTTTGTACTGGGGAGCCCAGAACTGGACACAGTACTCCAGGTGAGGCCTGACCAGGGCAGAGTAGAGGGGGAGGATCACCTCCCTTGACCTGCTGGCCACGCTCCTTTTAATGCACTCCAGGATCCCATTGGCCTTCTTGGCCACCAGGGCACGCCGCTGGCTCATGGTCAACCTGTCGTCCACCAGGACCCCCAGGTCCTTCTCCGCAGCGCTCCTCTCCAGCAGGTCATCCCCCAGCCTGTACTGATACGTGCGGTTGTTCCTTCCCAGGTGCAGGACTCTACACTTGCTCTTGTTGAACTTCATTTGGTTTCTTCTTGCCCAGCTCTCCAGCCCGCCCAGGTCTCGCTGAATGGCAGCACAGCCTTCTGGCGTGTCGGCCACTCCTCCCAGCTTTGTATCATCGGCGTACTTGCTGAGGGTGGACACTATTCCCTCATCAAGGTCGTCGACGAAGATGTTGAACAAGACCGGACCCAGCACCGACCCCTGGGGAACACCGCTAGTCACAGGGCTGCAGCCGGACTCTGCGCCGCCGATCACCACCCTCTGAGCTCGGCCAGTCAGCCAGGTCTCAACCCACCTTACCGTCCACTCGTCTATCCCACACTTTCTCAGCTTTGCTAGCAGGATGTCGTGGGAGACAGTATCAAAAGCCTTGCTAAAGTCAAGGTAGATGACATCCACTGCTCTCCCCCCATCTACCCAGCTGGTGATGCCATCATAGAAGGCAAGGAGGTTGGTCGAGCACGACTTCCCCTTGGTGAATCCATGCTGACTACTCCTCATAACCTTCTTCTCTTCCAATGGCTTGGAGATGGCATCCAGAACAAGCTGTTCCAACACCTTTCCAGGGACAGAGGTGAGACTGACTGGCCTGTAGTTTCCCGAATCCTCCTCCTTGCCCTTCTTGAAGACTGGAGTGACACTGGCTATCCTCCAGTCTTCAGGCACCTCTCCTGTTCTCCAGGACCTTTCAAAGATGATAGAGAGTGGTTCGGCGATCACCTCTGCCAACTCCCTTAGCACATGTGGATGCATCCCATCGGGGCCCATGGATTTGTGTGCGTTGAGCCCACTCAGACACTCCCGAACCACTCTCTCGTCAACCAGGGGGGAGCTCTCCATTTCCCAGACCCTTTCTTCTCCCTCCGGGGTCGAGGAGTCCCGGGGGGGGAGTCCTTGAAGCAAAGACTGAAGCAAAGAAAGCATTCAGTATCTCCGCCTTCTTGGCGTCTCCCGTTACCAGGACACCCGCCTTGTTCAGCAAGGGACCCACATTATCCCTAGTCTTCCTTTTACTGTTTACATACTTAAAAAAAACCCTTCTTATTATCCTTTATCTCTTTTGCAAGCACTGTCCCAAAATAAGGAGGATAGCTAAGGAAAACAAGGCGAACAGTGCAGAATTAGTAAAAACAAAAAATCACGGGCCCTCTAGTCATGAGAGAAGAAGGAAAAAAAGGAAAAGGAGAAACTAAAGTTTGGTCAAATAAAATTGTACATATGTGGTAAAGCAATAGGTATCGAGTAGGTTGTGAACCTGTAGTACTCAGACAATGACGAAAGAGGGGAGGAATTAAGCATCGGGTAATAGGGAATATAAGGTTAAAATATACTTTTGCTATGCATTCCTTCTTTCAGGACACCCGCCATTGCAATCGCGAATAAAAATGCTACTTCACTGAGAGCCTCGCCTGAGCCTTTGTTACTGGTTGCAGATTGTTTCTCACAACTTGGGGGTTCGTCTGGGATCCAGTCACCCTCTGGGGAGCCCTGTTACCACCACAGCAAGATGGTATGCCCTGCTGATTTCAGCGGTTCTGTGCATTGGTGACGGTGGTTCTGCAGGGAGCTGACAAAGGAACCGAGACTGGTTAAGAAGGCAGAAGAATTAGGGAAGAAAGGGGAAGAAAGGAAGGCAGGCACACCATTTTCGATTATTGACCCGGTAACTCTGTGCACAGACCAAGGTAAGAAATATTAAGTATTGCCTTGGGGGTCGGGTAAGAATCTTGTGTGAAGTGTGATTGAAATGTACTTTTGTATGAAGCAAGTGTGGAGTCCTGATCCGCAGTTCCGTAACTCTGTGAGGGGCGCAGCCAGAGATGGACAAAGTGAGAGGTAGAAGGGAGAAAGGAAGAGTCTTGGGGAAATCTGGTGTATGGTACCCCCTTGCATGATAAAGTGCTTGGCAGTATGCCAGGGAATCTGATTAACCCGTAAGTGTTTGGTATCCCGTGCACGGTAAAGTGCTTGGCAGTATCGCCCCATTTTCTAGAACTGGAACGTTAGTGTGTGTTACCTAGCAGGAGGAAAAGTTTCTGTAGCAGCATGCTGACAAGGGCTAGGAAAAATGGGAAATAAGGGTTCCAGTGGACAGGGAGATATCCCTGGGGCAGTGCCTACCGACAGTCCTTCCAGAAGAATGATAAGAAATTGGAAAAATAATCCCAAAATCAGAGGAAATTATAAAAAGAAAATGATTAAATACCGTGTATTTATCTGGACAAAGGAAACAATTAAGGAAACAGTGGTATTTTGGCCAAAATACGGGTCTGGTGAATTCAGGCTTTAAATTCATATCTAAACAATAAGAATCACGAGGGGGAGCAGAGGTGCAGGCGCCGATCTATTCTCTTTAGTGACCAGTGGTAGGATCCGAGGGCATGGAGTCAAGCTGCAACAGGGGAGGTTCAGGCTGGATATCAGAAAAAGATTCTTCACCAAGAAGGTGGTCGCACACTGGAACAGGCTTCCCAGGGACGTAGTCACTGCACCAAGCCGGTCGGAGTTTAAGAAGTGTTTGGATTATGCTCTCAGTCACATGGTCTGAATTTCTGGGTAGACCTGTGTGGTGCCAGGAGTTGGACTCGATGATCCTTATGGGTCCCTTCCAGCTCAGGATATTCTGTGATTCTGTGGTTCTATGACTCCTTTTGCGTAGGAGGAGTCAAGTTACCCAGCTTGTTGGGTGCAGGGGATAAATAAGTTTTTATTGAAAAAGGGTCAGAACCAGAAGAAAGAAGAGTCAGAGAGAAGGATGGGTCAGTGGGAACCCTTGGATAATTTACCCCCTCCCTATAATCCTAATATTGCACCGGTGGCAGCAGCAGTCGCTCCAGGAAGGGAGGAAGGGACTGCAATTAACACTGTCCCTAGAGAAGGAGTGCATTATAGGCTCTGGCAAGAATTAGAACAATGTAGATATTAAGAATTTCCCCTTCCCTGGTTGTAGTGGGTTTATGTGGCAAGGTTTTGGTAGTGGGGGTGGGGGGGGGCATAGGGGTGGCTTCTGTGAGAAGAATCCAGAAGCTGCCCCATGTTAGGTAAGGGCCCCGCCACTGGCCAAAGCCGGGCTAATAAGCGATGCTGTTTGCACCTCTATGAGAGCATACTTAAGAAAGGGAAAAAAAAAAACACAACTGCTGGGGAACAGCAGCTGGGAGAGAGAGAAGAGTGAGAAACAACTTTGCACATGCCCAGGTCGGTGAAGAAGGAGGGGGAGAGGTGCTCCAGGCACCGGAGCAAAAGCTCCCCTGTGGCCTGTGGAGAGGACCATGGTGAAGCTGGTTGTCCCTCTGTTACCCATGGTGTACCATGGTGGAGCAGGGTTCCACACTATAGCCTGTGGAGGAGACCACGGTGGAGCAGGTGGACCTGCCATGAAGGAGGCTGTGGCCTGTGGAGGACCCCCGCCGGAACAGATTCTGGGCTGGACCTGTAGCCCATGAAGAGGAAACCACGGAGGAGCAGGTGACCTGGCAGGAGCTGCTGCCCGTGGGGGACCCAGGCTGGAGCAGTGTGCTCCTGATGGATGGACCCCGTGGTATGGACCCATATCTGGAGCAGTTCTTGAAGAGCTGCTGCCTGTGGGAAGCCCACGCAGGATCAGTTCAGGAAGGACTGCATCCCATGGGAGGGACCCCAAGTTGGAGCAGGGGAAGAGAGTGACCGAGAAGGAGCGGTGGAGACGAAGTGCTGTAGAATGACTGCAAACCCCATTCCCCCATTCCCCTGTGCCGCTTGGGGGGGGGGGAGGAGGTAGAAGAGGGTGGATGGGGTAAGGAGTTTTTGATTTCTTTCTTTTGTTTCTCGCTTCTCTAGCTTGTTAGTAATAGGCAATAAATCTTACTGCCTCCCAACTCTGAGCCTATTTTGCCCATCAGGATAACTGCTGAGTGATCTCCCCGTTCTTATCTCAACCCTTGAGCCCTTTGTGTCATATTTTCTCCCTCTTCTCCTGTGAGGAGGCAGAGTGAGAGAGCGACCGTGGCGGAGCTCAGCTGCCCGACCAAGTAAAACCACCACACTCATACTAACAGGACTAACTAGCACTAACTGTGTATCCTCTTAGGGAGGCCCCAGTGAGGCAAGGACAAACAGGTTATGTGTACTGCCCCTTTATCAGAAGAGAGGTTGGTAGTTTTAAGAAGGAAATGAACTCTTTAATTGAGGACCCTTTAGGACTAGCAGTACAGTTAGATCAGTTAGATCAGTTTCTAAGACCTAATTTGTATTCCTGGCTGGGGGTGGGGGTGGGGGTGATGTCAATCTTGAGTATGTTTTTCACTGGAGAAGAATGTTTAGGAGGGGATTGATTAGATAGGCAGCTATGCAAGACTGGGAAAGAACCAACCCCCCCCGACCAGGAGTAATTCCTATCGAGCAGAAATATCTGCTTATCTAACTGCGATAATAACAACCCACAACACAGAAATCATATGAGAGTCTTGGGGTCAGAATGAGAAAGTACTCAGGGATGAATCCTGAGGACCCCGTAGCCCAAGGGTTTTTGAAAGTTCATTTTGTGATTAAAGCCTGGCCAGATACACAGAAAAGCTCCAGAAAATGGGAGGATGGAGTAAACAGTTACTGGAGGCCTTCCTGCAGGAGGCCCTGAAGGTGTATGTCAGGAGGGGAGATGAGAAGGAAAAGCAGAGAGCGAAACTAATGGTCTCCACAGTGAATCAGGTAATGAAGCAGAGGATTGGAGATGAAGGAAGAAATTCTTAGGGGAAGTTGGGCCCAGGATGGAAGGGAGAGGAAGAGAGACAAAGGAATGGCAGGCAAGGAAAGCTACCTGTGTGGCAGCCTAAATCACAACAGGGACAGAGAAGATGTTTCAAGCGTGGCAGTGCTGGTCACTTCAAATTGGAATGTCCGGAGTGGAAGAATGAGAGATTGTTTGCTGTTATACATTCAGAATAGGGGAGTCAGGGCTTCTCAGAAAGCTAGTTCCACTGAGAACCCCTGATAAATGTAAAAGGACTCAAGGGTTGAGATAAGGACAGGGAGATCACTCCACAATTATAGTCACAGGCAAAACAGACAGTGTAGGGAATTTAATAAAATTTATTACCTATTGCTGAAGGGCTGGAGCAGTGAGAAAAAAAGAAACAAGCTGGGGGCACCTTCCCCCATCCACTCGCTTCCACCTCCTTCCTGCCCTGAGTGGTACGAGGGGAGCCGGGAGTGGGGGCTGCGGTTGTTCTGTGGTGCTTCATTTCGACTGCTCCTTCACGGTCACTCTCTCCCCTGCTCTGGTGTGGGGTCCCTCCACCAGGGTGCTGTCCCTCCAGGACTGGTCCTGCGCAGGTTTCTCCATGGGCAGCGGCTCTTCGGGAGCTGGTCCAGGTGTGGGTCTGTGCCGCGGGGTCTATTCATCAGGAGCAGGTTGCTCCTGCTTGGGACCCCCACGGGCAGCCGATCCCCCCCCAGTCACCTGCTCCTGCATGGGCTCCTCCACAGGCTGCAGCAGTTATGAGATCTGCTCCGCTGTGGTACACCATGGGCTGCAGGGGGACAACCTGCTCCACCATGGGCCTCTCCACGGGCTGCAGGGGAACTTCTGCTCCAGCACCTGGAGCACCTCCTCCCTCTCCTTCTGCACTGACCTTGGTGTCTACAGGGAGGTTTCTCACTCCTCGCTCTCCCAGCTGCTGCTGTGCAGCGGGCTTTTTTTCCCCCCCTTTTCTTGGGTGTACTCTCACAGAGGCACAAACAGTGTTGTTCATGGCTCAGCTCTGGGCAGCAACAGGTCCCTTTGGAGCCAGCTGAAACTGGCCCTTATCTGCCACGGGGCAGCTGCTGGATTCTTCTCACAGAGGCTACCACTGCAGCCCCCCCGCTACCAAAACCCTGCCACGTAAACCCAGTACACTAAGCTAAGTCATTGCTGGCCTGTAAATTATCAAGGCTTAAATTAACTAATGAAACCCTAACGGTGACAGGGGTAGAAGGGTCTGGGATAACAGTGCTACTTTTTGGGGACACTAAGCTTAGACTAGGGATAAAATGATCACTGGGCAATTATTGTATGTACCCAAGGCAGGGACGAACTTGTTGGGAAGGGATTTGATGATGAAATTGGGCATTCGAATAGTTAAGCTGTTAGACTGGAATAACGGTGTTATTAATGGGGTCCTCTCAGACCCTGGGAGCAAAGATATATTCCCCTTCAAGTGGGAAGACCCTGATACAGGGCGTAAGCAAAAATACTGATGGACAGTATTACCTCAGGGGTTTACAGGGTTACCAAATTTATTTGGTCAAGTTCTAGAACAGATTTTGGAGTAATTCCAAGCTCCGGAGACGGTGTTACTGTTACAATATGTGGATGATCTTTTATTGTCAGGACAGGAGAAAACAGTTGTGAAGGAAGCCACTAACAAGCTATTAAACTTTCTGGTAAAACAGGGCTTGAGTGTATTGAAAAATAGATTACGATATGTAAAAAGAGAAGTCAAGTGTTTAGGGCAGGGCATCTAGTGTTTGCGGGAAAATGAAGAATAACCCCAGAGGGGATTCAGGGAATTGTTGAGCTACCCCTACCCAAAACTAAGAGAGAACTAAGAAAGTTTTGGCGGTTAATGGGATATTGTCGATTATGGATGGAAGGATATGCTCAGAAGACAAAAGGTTGTATCTTAAATTATTCGAGGAGGAGTCTAATATACTAGTATGGACAGAAGGGGAAAATTATTTGTCTAAACAGCTGGAGCCAGATTCCAGAGGATGCCCTGAATATGTTCAAGCTGTAGCAGCAATTGCTATTCTCATGGAAGAAAGCAGGAAATTAAACTTTGGGGGTCATCTGATAGCTAATACTCCACACCAGGTTAAGACAATCTTGACTCAGAGAGCTGGGTGCTGGCTGACTGACTGTAGGATTTTGAAATATGAGGCAATACTGATTGAAAAGGATGATCTAGTGTTAACCACTGTAGTGGTTTAACCCGTCCAGCAGCTAAGCACCACTCAGTCATTAACTTACCCTCCCCCCCGCCCCGTGGCATGGGGGAGAGAATCGAGAAAAAAACTAAAATGAAAGCTTATGGTTTGGGATAGTTTATTAGGATAGAAAAGAAAGGAAAATAATAATGATAATAGTACTACTACTACTAATGTGTACAAAATAAGGGATGCACAATGCAATTGCTCACCACCCGTTGACCGATGCCCAGCCTATCCCCGAGCAGCCGGCCCCCCCTCCACCCCGGGTAGCCACCCCTATATATTGTTCAGCATGACGTCAGATGGTATGGAATACCCCTTTGGCCAGTTTGGGTCAGCTGTCCTGGGTCTGTCCCCTCCCAGCTCCTGCTGTATCCCTAGCCTGCTCGCTAGCAGGACAGAGCGAGAAGCTGAAAAGTCCTTGGCTTGGTGTAAGCACTGCTCTACAACAATTAAAACATCAGCATGTTATCAGCGCTCTTCTCATTCTAATCCAAAACATAGCACCCTGCCAGCTACTAGGAGGAAAATTAACTCTGTCCTAACTGAAACCAGGACAGATATCTACCCCTTATTCCATACCATTTATGTCATGTTCAGGTTACACTCTTTCCAATACCTTCTAATTAATCACCATTTTCATCTATGATATATAGCAACCATGGTAGCGATGACATACAGTGTTATATGATAATTAACATACTACAATTCAACTCATGGGCTATTCTCACCCAGTATTATTTCCCCTTGAGGTACACACCGGACCTCCCCATTCTTTTCCATTACCCACCAAGTGCATCCAGGTCCCTGAGCAAAAGCAATCCCACGAATGGGCTTGCCTTTTCTTGAGGCGGGAGTAGCCCAGACTGTCTTACCCAGCATGTTTCTTACGTGCACTACAGGAACTTTATCCCCTTCTACAGTGCGTAACAGGTTTGATTGGGCAGGTCCAGCTCGGCTGGCAGATCCTCTAGTATTGACTAACCAGGTGGCCTTTGCCAAATGTGTTTCCCAATTTTTGAATGTCCCAGCACCCATTGCTTTCAGTGTAGTCTTTAACAGTCCATTGTATCGTTCAACTTTCCCGGAGGCTGGTACATGATAGGGGATGTGATACACCCACTCAATACCATGTTCTTTGGCCCAAGTGTCTATAAGGTTGTTTCGGAAATGAGTCCCATTGTCTGACTCAATTCTTTCTGGCGTGCCATGTCGCCATAGGACTTGCTTTTCAAGGCCCAGGATAGTGTTCCGGGCGGTGGCATGGGGCACAGGATATGTTTCCAGCCATCCGGTGGTTGCTTCCACCATTGTAAGTACGTGGCGCTTGCCGTTGCGGGTTTGGGGGAGTGTGATGTAATCAATCTGCCAGGCCTCTCCATATTTGTATTTCAGCCATCGTCCTCCATACCAGAGAGGCTTTGACCGTTTGGCTTGTTTAATTGCAGCACATGTTTCACAATCATGAATAACCTGTGCTATAGTGTCCATGGTCAGGTCCACCCCTCGGTCACGAGCCCATCTGTATGTTGCATCTCTACCTTGATGGCCTGAGGTGTCATGGGCCCATCGGGCTACAAATAATTCACCTTTATGTTGCCAGTTCAGGTCCACCTGAGCCACTTCAATCTTAGCAGCCTGATCCACCTGCTGGTTGTTTTGATGTTCTTCAGTAGCCCGATTCTTGGGCACATGAGCATCTACATGGCGTACCTTTACAACCAGGTTCTCTACCCGGGCAGCAATATCTTGCCACAATGCAGCAGCCCAGATGGGTTTGCCCCAGTGTTCCCAGTTGTTCTGCTTCCATTGCTGTAACCACCCCCGCAGGGCATTTGCTACCATCCATGAATCAGTATAGAGATAGAGAACTGGCCACTTTTCTCGTTCAGCAATATCTAAGGCCAGCTGAACGGCTTTCACTTCTGCAAACTGACTCGATTCACCTTCTCCCTCAGCAGCTTCTGCAACTCGTCGTGTAGGACTCCATACAGCAGCTTTCCATCTCCGATGCTTTCCCACAATACGACAGGACCCATCAGTGAACAGGGCATATTTCTTCTCATTTTCTGGTAGCTTGTTGTACAGTGGGGCTTCTTCAGCACGGACCACCTCCTCCTCTGACGATATCCCAAAGTACTTGCCTTCTGGCCAGTCCATAATCACTTCCAGGATTCCTGGGCGACTGGGGTTTCCTATTCGAGCCCGCTGAGTAATCAGTGCAACCCACTTGCTCCATGTAGCATCAATTGCATGATGTGTAGAGGGGACCCTTCCTTTGAACATCCAACCCAGTACCGGCAGTCGGGGTGCCAGGAGGAGCTGCGCTTCAGTACCGACCACTTCCGAAGCAGATCGAACTCCCTCATATGCTGCCAATATCTCCTTTTCAGTTGGAGTATAGCGGGCCTCAGATCCTCTGTATCCCCGACTCCAAAACCCCAGGGGTCGACCTTGAGTTTCCCAAGGCTCTTTCTGCCAGAGGCTCCAGGTGGGACCATTCTCCCTGGCTGCGGTGTAGAGCACATTCTTTACATCTGGTCCTGTTCGGACTGGCCCAAGGGCTACTGCATGAACTATTTCCTGTTTAATTTGTTCAAAGGCTTGTCGTTGCTCAGGGCCCCATTCAAAAGCATTCTTCTTACGGGTCACTTGGTAGAGCGGGTTTACAATCAGACTGTAATTTGGAATATGCATTCTCCCAAACCCCACGACACCTAGGAAAGTTTGTGTTTCCTTCTTGCTAGTTGGTGGAGACATAGCTGTTATTTTGTTGATCACATCCATTGGGATTTGACGACGTCCATCTTGCCATTTTATTCCTAAAAACTGGATCTCTCGTGCAGGTCCTTTATTTTGTTTTATGGCAAAACCGGCCTTCAGAAGGATTTGGACTATTTTCTTCCCTTTCTCGAAAACTTCCTCTGCAGTGTCACCCCACACAATGATGTCATCGATGTACTGCAGGTGTTCAGGAGCCTCCCCCTGCTCCAGCGCAGACTGGATCAGTCCATGGCAAATGGTAGGGCTATGTTTCCACCCCTGGGGCAGCCGATTCCAAGTATATTGGACTCCCCTCCAAGTGAAAGCAAACTGTGGCCTGCACTCTGCTGCTAGAGGGATGGAGAAAAATGCATTAGCAATATCAATTGTGGCATACCACTTGGCTGCCTTTGATTCCAGTTCGTACTGGAGTTCTAGCATGTCCAGCACTGCAGCACTCAGTGGTGGCGTGACTTCGTTCAGGCCACGATAGTCCACTGTTTGTCTCCACTCACCATTAGACTTTCGCACTGGCCATATGGGACTATTAAAAGGTGAATGGGTCTTGCTGATCACTCCTTGGCTCTCCAGTTGACGAATTAGCTCGTGGATGGGAATCAGGGAGTCTCGGTTGGTGCGATATTGCCGCCGGTGCACAGTTGTGGTAGCGATTGGCACTTGCTGTTCTTCAACCCTCAGCAACCCCACAACAGAAGGGTCCTCTGAGAGACCGGGCAAGGTAGACAACTGTTTAATGTCCTCTGTCTCTAAGGCAGCTATGCCAAAAGCCCAGCGGAACCCTTTTGGGTCCTTGAAATATCCTCTTCTAAGATAGTCTATGCCAAGGATGCACGGAGCATCTGGGCCAGTCACAATACGGTGCTTTTGCCACTCATTCCCAGTTAGACTCACTTCAGCTTCCAATACAGTTAACTGCTGGGATCCCCCTGTCACGCCATAAATACAGATGGGCTCTGGCCCTTTACAGCTTGATGGCATTAGAGTACATTGTGCACCGGTGTCCACTAGAGCCTTATACTTCTGTGCGTCAGACGTGCCAGGCCATCGAATCCACACAGTCCAATAAACTCGATTGTCCCTTTCCTCCCCCTGGCTGGAGGCAGGGCCCCTCTAGTCCTGGTCAGAATCTTCGTTTCTGTGTTTAAAAGACTGCCTGCTGGAAGTTGGAGCAGCAAACTTTTCAGAGAACCCCTTTCTCCCGATTGTTTTCTTTTGCAACTCACGTACCCGTGCCTCTAGGGTCTCAGTAGATTTTCCATCCCATTTTCTCATGTCCTCTCCATGGTCACGTAGGTAAAACCACAGGGTGGTGCGGGGTGTGTACCCACCATATTGTCTTCTTTGCACGGATGCACGTTTACCCCTAATAGCCGAGACGCTGGTTTGTACAGGTGGGGAAGAAAATACACTCTCTTTAAGTTGGTGGACCTCTTCAAAAAGTTTCTCCAAAGTATTCTCTTTTAGTTGGTGGCCACTGGTTCGTTCAGGTGGGGGGGAACATAAATTCTCTTTAAGTTGGTGGAACTCTTCAGAGAGTTTCTCCACAGCCGAGACGCAGGCCTGTAGGGAAGAGGAGAGATTTCCTTCGTACTGCCGGAGTTGTTTAGCCATGTCACCCACTGTGGGGTCTTCACCATCTTTCCAGGTTATTATTGTCAATGAGCTGGCCCATGATGATGGTGCATTCCGTACAAACTTCCGCCACATGGGTCGAGTACACTGGACTTCATCTGGATCTGTGGATATTTGTGCGTCGTCTAGGTCCTTATAAATTACTTCCCGTACGGCTAATTCCCTCAGGTACTGAATTCCCTTCTCCATGGTGGTCCACTTAACTGGTAGACATACAAGTTCTTCCTTGTAGGGATACCTTCCCTTCACAGCTAACAGGAGACGCCTCCAGAGGCTGTGAGATCGTGCTCCATCTCCAATCGCTTTGTCAATGCTTGCATCTCTAGCAAGGGATCCCAACCGCCTGGCTTCCCTGCCCTCTAATTCCACACAATTGGCTCCAGTGTCCCAGCACCGGAGCAGCCAGGTGACAAGCTGTTCACCTATACAGCGACCAAAATCTTTTCGCACATCTCGTAGCTCACGCTGGTATAGGGTTCGGGTAGTTACTGTTGACTTACTGACATCCTCATCCTCATCTTCATCCTCCTGCACACTTGATGGCCCAGCCTCGTCTTCTCCACACCCAGACTTAGCAGAAGACTTTCTGCGTTCTAAACGACCTGAGTCTCTATACCATTTTTTCACCTTTTCTACAGGGGCAACTTGCACTGCTACAGCTCGCCTCTCCGACCCAGCCACAGGGTCTGCCACAGGGGTTGGAATACCCTCTGCAGGGGCAACTTGCACTGCTACAGTTCGTTTCTCCGACCCAGCCACAGGGTCTGCCACAGGGGTTGGAGTACCCTCTGCAGGGGCAACTTGCACTGCTACAGTTCGTTTCTCTGACCCAGCCACAGGAGTGGGAACGGCTGCGGGAGCTGGAACGGCTGCGGGAGCTGGAGCTGGAACGGCTGCGGGAGCTGGAACGGCTGCGGGAGCTGGAGCTGGAATGGCTGCGGGAGCCGGGACTGGAACGGCCGCAGGGTCTGTCACTAGGTTGATAGTAGCATCAATTGCAGCTCGATAGGCACAAGCCAGACCCCAGCACGCCACAGTGATTTGTGTCACTTTGGAACTGCCAGAGTCATGACACCTTTTTTTCAAGCATTCTACCAGTTTTTTAGGATTTTGCAGTTGTTCAGGGGTGAATGTCCAAAACACTGGAGGTGCCCACTGCCCTAGAAACCTGCCCATATCCTCCCACACTCCCTGCCACTCGCAACTATCCCGCCTCAAGACAGATCTCCGGATGAGATTCCTAAGTAGTTGTTTAACCTTAAACAAAACCTGAAACGCATTCAGGAGACATAACAACAAGAACATGCTGGTCTGAGTATCCCAAGGATATTCAACATCTTGGAGAGCTACCGTAACTAGCTCGGGGGATAAGAGGGTGGTGAAGGAGGAAGGGAGAGTGAACAGGTAGGAAAAAATATCTTCCCCTGTCCCCTCCAGAGACTGACTCCCTGATGAAAAAAGGCAATAGGTGTAATTGCTAATAGTTTCTGAGATATGGTTTCCGAAGTATAGAGTCGACGACAGTGCTGAGTACAAATACCAGGTTAGAGTCATGACCAGATACCTCATCATTTCATAAGCCATCGTTACACCACACAGTACCATAACAATCTTAAACCAGGGCCCGGAAAGGATAAACAGCACGACAGGGAGCACATACAGAAAGTAACGTGCTATAAAACTCAATTTGGGAAACAGGCACAGCAGACTTGAGATTAAGGCAATCAACATTGTGACTAGCAACTATTAAGCAGGTCGAATACTTATACCAATTTTAGTTTAACACACTCTGGTCAAATCTGTCGATATCTCAACCCTTCGGGCCCCACGTTGGGCGCCAAATGGACTGTTGTGGTTTAGCCCGACTGGCAGCCAAACACCACACAGCCGTTCGCTCACCCTCCCCCCTCCCTCTCTGGGATGGGGGAGAGAAACGGGAAAGTGAAGCCTGTGAGTTGAGATAAAGACAGTTTATTAAGACATGAAAAATAATAACAATAATAATAATAATAATAATAATAATAATAGTATTAATAGTAATAATGTGTACGAAATAAGTGATGCACAATGCAATCGCTCACCACCCGTTGACCGATGCCCAGCCTATCCCCGAGCAGCCGGCCCCCCCTCCACCCCGGCTAGCCACCCCTATATATTGTTCAGCATGACGTCAGATGGTATGGAATACCCCTTTGGCCAGTTTGGGTCAGCTGTCCTGGGTCTGTCCCCTCCCAGCTCCTGCTGCATCCCTAGCCTGCTCGCTAGCAGGACAGAGAGAGGCTGAAAAGTCCTTGGCTTGGTGTAAGCACTGCTCTACAACAATTAAAACATCAGCATGTTATCAGCGCTCTTCTCATTCTAATCCAAAACATAGCACCCTACCAGCTACTAGGAGGAAAATTAACTCTGTCCTACCTGAAACCAGGACAAATGTTCTGTGTGGGTGGTTACAGAGCAATGGAAGCAGAGCAACTGGCAGCAGAGAGGCAAACCCATCTAGGCTGCTGCATTGTGGCAAGATATTGTTGCCCGGGTAGAGAAGCTGGTTGTAAAGGTACGCCATGTAGATGCTCACGTACCCAAGAATCAGGATGCTGAAGAACATCGAAACAACCAGCAGGTGGATCAGACTGCTAAGATTGAAGTGGCTCAGGTGGATCTGGACTGGCAACATAAGGGTGAATTTGCTGAGGCGATCGGCTCCGGGGCAGACGTGTTCTGCAGCGGAGAGGGGGATTGTGGGGGGGCAGTGATGAGGTGGCAAAGAGAAGCCCAAGAGCGATCAAAAGGGACTTTAGGGCTTTGGGGCGATTGGTTGAAGGATCAGGTGCACAAGTAGTGTTTTCCTCCATCCTTCCAGTTGTGGGGATCAATACCGAAAGAAACAGGCAAACCCAGATGATCAATACGTTGCTCCAAGGCTGGTGCCACCGACACAGCTTAGGGTTTCTTGATCATGGGAAGGTCTACATGACACCGAGCCTATTGACTTCTGATGGGGAGCACCTTTCTCTGAGGGGGAAAAGGATTTTTGCCCGGGAGTTAACAGGGCTGATTGACAGGGCTTGAAACTAGATTTGAAGGGGGAAAGGGACAAAACCATGACCACCAGTGTTAAGCTATGGGACTGCACGCCAATTTTTGAGGAACTGCATGCTGGGGAGGCCCTTCAGTCTGCCCCATGAGGGGATGAGTTGAATGAAAGACATCTCAAGTGTTTCTATACATACACACGCAGCATGAGAGAGAAGCATTTCAGCTCCCTGAAATGGTTGTATACTAATGCGTGTAGTATGGGAAACAATCGGGAAGAACTGGAAATCTGCGTGCGGTCCCAAGGCTATGATCTCTTTGCAATCACAGAGACATGGTGGGATAGCTTGCATGAGTCAGCAATGTGCCCTTGTGGCCAAGAAGGCCAACGGTATCCTGGGGTGCATTCGGAAGAGTGTTGCCAGCAGGTCAAGGGAGGTGAGCCTCCCCCTCTACTCAGCCTTGGTTAGGCCACACCTGGAGTATTGTGTCCAGTTCCGAGCTCCCCAGTACAAGAGGGACATAGAACTACTGGAATGAGTTCAGAGGAGGGCTACTAAGATGATTAGAGGACTGGAGCACCTGTCATACGAGGACAGGCTGAAAGAACTGGGCCTGTTTAGCCTGGAAAAGAGAAGACTGAGGGGAGACCTCATTAACGTATATAAATATCTGAGGGGAGGGTG
The DNA here is from genome assembly GCF_009769625.2 of Cygnus olor. Classification (NCBI taxonomy): domain Eukaryota; kingdom Metazoa; phylum Chordata; class Aves; order Anseriformes; family Anatidae; genus Cygnus; species Cygnus olor. The sequence goes on along the minus strand of NW_024429076.1, from coordinate 935,941 downwards.
TCGAGAGGATGGAGCCAATCTTTTTTCAGTTGTGCCCAGTGAGAGGACGAGAGGCAATGGGCACAAACTGAAGCACAGGAGGTTCTGGCTGAATATGAGGGGGCACTTCATTACTGTGAGGGTGACAGAGCACTGGAACAGGTTGCCCAGAGAGGCTGTGGAGTCTCCTTCTCTGGAGATATTCAAAACCTGCCTGGATGCCATCCTGCACAACGTGCTCTAGGTGATCCTGCTCGGCAGGGGGGTTGGACTAGATGATCTTCAGAGGTCCATTCCAACCTCACCCCTTCTGTGATTCTGTGATTCTGTGAATTATTTATAGCACAGTGGGCCCATGACACCTCAGGACATCAAGGAAGAGGTGCAACATATCAAGGGGTGGTGATCAAGGGGTGGACTTGACCATGAGCACTTTTGCACAGGTTATCCATGACTGCGAAACATGTGCTGCAATCAAGTAAGCCAAGTGGTTAAAACCTCTGGTATGGAGGATGATGGCTGATATATGGGGAGGTCTGGCAGTTATATCACACTCCCCCAAACCCGCAACGGCAAGCGCCACGTACTTACAATGGTGGAAGCAACCACCAGATGGCTGGAAACATCCTGTGCCTCATGACACTGCCCAGAAGAGTATCCTGGGCCTTGAAAGACAAGTCTTTTGGTAACATGGTCCCCCGGGGAAGAATTCGGACAACGGGACTCATTTCTGAAACAGCCTCATAGACACCTTGCCAGAAGAGGACGGTATTGAGTGGGTGTATCCCATCCCCCATAATCATGCACCAACCTCCAGAAAAATCAAATGATACAATGGACTGTTAAAGACTACACAGAAAACCATGAATACTGGGACATGCAAGCATTGGGGTACACATTTAGGAAAAGCCACCTGGTTAGTCAACACTAGTGGATCTGCCAAACAAGCTGGCCTTGCTCAGTGAAAACACCTCTGTACTGCAAAAGGGTATGAAGCCCCTGCACAATAAAAAACATGCTGGGAAATACAGTCTGTGTTACTTCTGCCTCAGGCAAAGGCAAAACCATCTGTGGGACTGCTGTTTCTCAAGGCCCAGGGTGCAATTGGTTGGTAGTTTGTAAGGATGGGGCATCTGATGTGTACCTCAAAGGGATTTGGGGTGAGAATAGCCAAAGATATGAATTGTATGATGTTAATTGCTATGTAATGCTTTATGTCATTAGTACTATGGCTCCTATATGCCATATTAATGGTATTACAATAAGAGTCACCCAGAAAATGACAAATGAATTTTGATAGAACCAGAAAAGTGCAGTGGTGATGGAATCAGAACTGACTTCAACATTCAACAGTCCAACACCACACACAATCTCTTCTGCCCTGAAAGTGTTATGACGGATGGAGCCCAAAGTGACGGACTAAACAAACTCAACGGACATTTTAGAGGGATGGCCTATAGACTAAGAAAATGATAACTGTATGTGTGCATATATTTATATATATTTTTATATATGGATAGGAAAAGTTTTTTGTTTTTTTTTTAATTGGGATGTGTTGGAAAGTGTGGGACCCGAGCATGACATAAATGGTCTAGAGTAAGGGGTGGATATTGTCCTGGTTTTGGCTGGGATAGAGTTAGTTTTCCTCCTACTTACTGGTATGGTGCTGTGGTTAGGTTTTAGGAGGAAAATAATGCTGATAACACACTGGTGTTGTAGTTGTTGCAGAGCAGTGCTTACAGAGTCAAGGACTTTTCAGCTTCTCATACTGCCCTGCCAGTGAGCATGCTGGGGGTGCACAAGAAGCTGGGAGGGGACAGAACCAGGACAGCTGACCCAAACTGGCTAAAGGGATATTCCATACCATATGACGTCATGCTGAACAATTAATATGGGGTGGCTGGCTGGGGTGGGGGGGACCGCTGCTTAGGGATAGGCTGTGCATCGGTGGTGAACAATTGTATTGTGCATCATTTGCTTTGTACATTCTATCATCATCATCATCATCATCAGTATTGTTATTATTTCTCTCCCTTTTCTGTCCTATTAAACCGTCTTTATCTCAACCCATGAGCTTTTTTTTTTTTCCCCTCACGATTCTCTCCCCCATCCCACTGGGAGGCGGGGAGATGTGAATGGAAAAGGTGCTTAGCTGCCTGCCAGGCTAAACAACAACACTACCTCAGAGAGACGGTACTGTTTCGTCTGATTAGTAAAAGTTCACTAACTGCTTCTGTGGTTGCACTGTAGTTGCTCTTCTAATATACATAGTACTATATGTTTCTATCAGAACTCACAAATGATTAATGAGATTGAGCAAATTCTAATCCTTTCTCTGTATAGATTTAATGCCTTATCCCTATTTGACACTGATTTCCCTTACACTTCATTGGTCTCTATATATTGCAATGTGACTAAAGTGCCTTAGTTGCAAAAGCTAATAAAGAATCCTGCCTAGATGTAGGTACCTAAACATACTTCTAGACACATTTAACGAAAAAAAAGAATCTTATTATCAGAATCCCTTTGGAATCCTTTTAGAAAATCCACCTTTAGACTCAGTTGTATAACATTCTAACTTAAATAGTAGGAATTCTTAAGTTTATTACTATAGTTTCCAAAGAACTAGTAATTAAGATTTGTGGAGTGGTGTTATCACCTGAGATGTTTCTGCCTGTCACTACTTAATATTTTTTAAAGATTTTTGGGGAAGCGTGTAGTATTTACTATTTATGGAGTTTACAACTGACTTTTCAAACGGTAAGTCAGAATAGTTGCTGAGCTGCTATTGCAGTTATTCACACCATTGTACTTTGCTTTTCCTTTCCATAGCATTGGCGGGTTCCTAGGGCTCAGTTTTGGAAGGCCTCATCCTGTTAGATGGAGCTCAGATCCTGAAGAGTTGCTTTTTAAGTTCTGCATGAAAACAATTTATATGGGCTCAGTAATTTTCATTTAAGGGCTGTGTCTTGTTGTTTGTTTGTTTATAGATCATGATGTTTCTCTGGTGATCCTCTGAATTCCTTCCCGCTCTGAAACCTAGGAATCTATCTCCACTTCCATCTTTCAGACTGTAAAAAGCACCATAAACTTATTGGCTAACTCTACATGAATATAATATGACATAGGCTTCGTTCCCCAAATTATCACTGGAAAGGTCAAATGCGGGTGCATGATGAATGAAAGGATAGAGCACACAATAAAATTTGTTAGGGTGTTGACTGGTACTTCCTTTTTTTTGATTAGTACTTATTTCTTCTATGTTTTTTTCTTATTGTTATTATTCATAATGCATATAAACTACTCTCAGTATTCTTACATGTAGTTTTTGTTAGTTTCCAATCCAGCCCTTGCCTAGAAACCCAAAATTATTCTTACATCCTTTAGAAAGGAAGGAACATAGTGGAGTAGAAGGAAGCCATTTCTTATCACTGCTACGTAAACATCAGGGTTAATTTAAAAATTTTTTTAAAAAAGTTCTGAAGTACTAGTGTATCCAGCTTATATAAAATGCTTTATTAGTGAAATCTCAGAATATAGTTCTGAAAACTTTTTGCTCTTAGAAGTGTAATATAGACTTTGCCTTACTTTAAATTAATGCTATTATTTATAAAGAGTATTATCTATAAAGAGTATTATTAATAGCAGTCCTCCTAAAAGGCTTTCACTAGAATATATGTTCTGAACTTCTTAGCTACAAATGCTATAATATATCAAAAATCAAATTGTAAAATTGTTAGGTAAAAATTAGCTGGATAATAATTTCCCTGGATAACAGAAAATGACTGCATGATTAATCCTTCTCTTCTAACCAGGAAAAAATAGTTTGACTATGCAGTTACCTACTTTTGAGCAATATTTACCTTTATTCAGTTCCATGCAAAAATAGGCACTTCAGTCTATTTTTGGGAATATCAGAGAAGTATAAATTAAGCATAGTCCTTTTAATATTGAATTCAGAACTAAACTAAGTAAGAATTGCTCTCATTATATTGACAATAAATGGGATTACTTTCCCTCTTGTTCACTACAACACAAGCTGGAATCAGCAAGTTAAATCCATGTAATATAGAAAGCCCTTTGTCCACTTTGTCCCTTTGGATTCTACCAGTCAGGTACTTTTAATACAAATTCAAAAGATGATTGCTACCAACAATTTGGCTTCATATCCTAGGTGGCAGAAAAATGTATTAAACGGTAGATTGAAGTGTTCTTTCTGCTACCAGTATTGTCCCTAGGGACTACACCTGGTAAAGCTGGCTTCTTCAGGAAAGTGAAATGGTATTTCTTTGATGGTCCTGGCTTTTTGGGGGGATTGGGGGAAGAGGGCCCTTTAAACATGAATCTAAATCAATAGAAAATGTAGGAGCCAAGCTGATGTAGTACACCATGCAGTCTGTTCAATGCATTTGGTTTGCTAATTAAAAACAGAATAGTCTGTACTGTATGAATGCACCATAACCTGTTGAAGTTCTATCAGACTTTATTTTCATTTTCACGTATTTGAATATTGTTTAATAAGACATCTCAACTGCAAGCAGAATGTCCATATAAAAGTGAAGAACATATATATTAGCTTAAAATGTTTACCATATTATGTATGTCTTTGTTCATGACTTCCAGCTCCCTTGAGCACTTCCAAGACTGTGTCCTGGTTTCAGTTAGGATAGAGTTAATTTTCCTCCTAGTAGCTGGCAGGGTGCTATGTTTTGGATTAGGATGAGAAGAGCGCTGATAACATGCTGATGTTTTAATTGTTGTAGAGCAGTGCTTACACCAAGCCAAGGACTTTTCAGCTTCTCGCTCTGTCCTGCCAGCGGACAGGCTAGGGGTGCAGCAGGAGCTGGGAGGGGACAGAACCAGGACAGCTGACCCAAACTGGCCAAAGGGGTATTCCATATCATATGAAGTCATGCTGAGCAATTAATATAGGGTGGCTGGCCGGGGTGGGGGGGCCGGCTGCTCGGGGATAGGCTGGGCATCGGTCAACGGGTGGTGAGCAATTGCATTGTGCATCACTTGTTTCGTACACATTAGTAGTAGTAGTACTATTAACATTATTATTATTATTTTCCTTTCTTTCCTGTCCTAATAAACTAAAACCACAGGCTTCATTTTTTTCTCATTCCCCCATCCCGGAGAGGGAGGGGGGAGGGTGAGCGAACGGCTGTGTGGTGCTTAGCTGCCGGCTGGGTTAAACCACAACAGAGTACAACCCATCGTAAGAGAAGACCAGGTCCAAGACCATCTGAGGAGTCTGAATGTGCACAAGTCCATGGGACTGGTAAGATGCATCCCAGGTTCCTGAGGGAACTGGCAGATGAAGTTGTTAACCCACTGTCCATCATATTTAAAAATTTGTGGTAGCCAGGTGAAGTCCCCAGTGATTAGAAAAAGGGAAACTTCACACCCATTTTTAAAAAGGGAAAAAAGGAAGACACGGGGAACTACAGGCCAGTCAGTCTCACCTCTGTGCCAGGAAATATCATGGAGCAGATACTCCTGGAAACTGTTAAGACAAATGGAAAACAAAGAGGTCATTAGAGATGGCCAAAATGACTTCACAAAGGGCAAATCGTGCTTTACTAATCTGGTGGCCTTCTTTGATGGAGTGACTACATCAGTGGATAAGAGAAGATCAACTTATATAATTTACCTGGAAATATGTAAGGACTTTGACACGGTCCCATACAACATCCTTGTCTCTAAATTGGAGAGATATGGATTTGGACTATTTTGGATGGGCTATTAGATAGTTAAGGCATTGGCTGGATGACCACATTCAAAGAGTTGCTCAGTGTCCAGATAGAAAATGATGTTCCTCAGGGGTGTATATTAGGACTAGCACCACCTAACATCTTTTTGATGTGGAGCAGTGGGACCTGTAATGTTTAATATCTTTATTAATGACATAGACAGTGTGACTGAGTACACCCTCAGCAAGTTTATGGACAACACCAAGATGAGTGGTGAGGTTGACACTGGAGGGAAGGGATGCCATCCAGAGGGACCTTGACAGGCTCAGGAAGTGGCCCCATGCAAACCTCATGAAATTCAACATGGCTGAGTGCAAGGTCCTGGAAAAAAAACACAAAAAAACCCCACAAAAACACCCCAAACCCTTAAAACCACTAAACATTAATTGTGTTAAAATTGGCAAGTAATCAGAAAGAGATGAAGAGACCTGAAAGTCAATATCCAGCAAATCTCGTTTAAATTTATTTGGAACCAGAAAACTTTTGGAAAATACTGGCCACATGAAAAAAAAAAAAAAAAAGTGCTAGTTAAACCCCTAGATCTCCCAGTGCTTTAGAACATGATAATTTATTTGGATTTATTTTCCTGGATTTATATATCTGGGGAAATGCTGGAAAAAAAACCTCCTCACTATTAATTACAATTTCAAATTGAAGCCTTGCAGAAACCTTTTTGTATTTGCTTTCCATTCTACATCTTTTCTTATTTATGTAAATTTTATTAAAATGTATCTATTCAAAAATCAGAGTTTCTGTAAAGACTGTCACCATTAATCAGTCTGGGAGTATATTCAGTGAAGAAATAATAATTGTCATGTATATTTTCTCTTTCTGTTAAACACTGGCACAGAACAATTATATATTTGAAAGACTGCACTAAAATCTTCCTTCTCCGTGTAGTTGTGAAGTTACAGAATCATAGATTCTAAACTGTGTTAGGCTCTGGGGAAACCTCATTTCAGCCTTTCAGTACTTATAGGGGGCTTATAAAAAAGATGGAGAGTGACTTTTTACACAGGCAGATAGTGATAGGACAAGGGGGAATGATTTTAAACTAAAAGAGGGGAGATTTAGATTAGAGGTTAGGAGGAAATTCTTTACTATGAGAGTGGTGAGGCACTGGAACAGGTTGCCCAGAGAGGTTGTGGATGCCCCATCCCTGGAGGTGTTCAAGACCAGGTTAGATGAGGCCCTGGGCAACCTGATCTAGTGGTTGGCATCCCTGCCCATGGCAGGGGGGTTGGAACTAGATGATCTTTAAGGTCCCTTCCAACCCAAGCCATTCTATGATTCATAGAATCTATGAAATAGACTTATGATAGGCTATACTTATCAATAGTATATTTATGACAGATTATATACATACATATTCATGGAATTACCAGTACTGAATGCATCAAACAGATCCCAGAATGGGAAAAAGGAAGGGGGAGGGGGATGTCAAAAAGCAGTCTCCAAAGAGAGTGACCACCAAAAGGGTTAAAAATAAAACTATCCCCAAAATGACTGACCACTGACAGGAATGGGCTCTGAAGGGGAACAAAGTAACAGACAGAGCCTCACTTCAGAGTTTATCCACTTCACCAGGTGTGGAGTGTTACAGAGTTTAGGAGTCAATGTCATCACGTTAACCCAATGTTAACCCAATGTTCCAGTGAAGCTTCATCCTGTTTAAGGGAGGGGGGAGGGGGGGGTGATAAAAAAAAATATATGTACAACACAGAAAGCTCCTCAAAGACAGAAAACCCATCTTGGGTAAAAAGTGGGCCCTTTTCATCTCATTGAGATGTAAGAGGGCGTAGGACACCACCTACCACCGCTTAGGTAACCAACAGGTGCTGTTAATTTCAGTCTTCTTCCTGAGACAGCTAATAGATGTTTCTTGTTTTCCATTAATTTCCCTTGAACAAGAGTTTTATTTCTCACACTGATTTCCATTTTCTCAGGCGATAAGTTGTTCCTCCTTTTCTGGTGTTGTTCTTATCAATGGAGAGGTATCTTCATAGCTCCCATATGAGCTATTTAGACACACTTCAAGGATGTCCTTGGTTTCCAGGCTAAGTTACTAAGCTGAGGGCCAAATTCTCAGGCCTGGATCTCAGTCTGAGTTTTCAGGCTGGCAGACTTTTTATTTTGTCTGTGTTTAGCAGTCATTTTATGTTAGAACTTTTCTTATTACACTCAGGTTACTTCCATAACTGCTCCAATCTGCTTCCCGAGGAAGGGGGATGTTCATGGTTACGGTGTTTATCTTCTCAAGCAAACATTTTATATGCTGAGGCCCTGCTTTCCAGGAAGTGGCTGGAAATCTGCCTGCCAATGGGAAGGAGTGAATTAATTCCTCTTTTTGCTCTGTTTATATGCACAGCTTTTGCTTTTCTTATTAAAATTACCTTACCTTGATCCATGAATCTTTTCACTTTCCTTCTGTTTTCTCCCTGTGCTATGGGAGAGGGAAATGAGAAAGCGGTTATGCAGGTGTTTGGCTGCTGGTTGGGGTCAACTCACCACAATGTGCTATCAAGAAACTCCAGACACAACTTTGGAGAGGGCTGACTTGGACTCCATAACTGCTAGGAAGGTGAAAACAAGTGGAACATGATGATTTGTGACATTCGGGGGGTGGGGGTGGGGGGGGTGTCTGTGGGACTATGCAAAACTTAGGAAGGTATATTTAGGGGAAGGGGATGAGGGAAGAACAAAGAGGGGAACATACAGAATGGGATATAAAAGGGGCCAGTCATGTAAAAAACGGGGCCTGCCAGTATGCTTATCTGACTGAGACCTGCACCTGATCACTGCAGTCTGTCCTTTCTTCTCATTAAATCCTTTCTTCTCATTAAATCCTTTCTTAGCTATCTCTCCCTGTAATCTCAGTTTTCATCCTGTGCATGTGTGAGTGCTGTAAGGACTAGGTGCCAGCCACTGCAAGGACTGGTGTGAGTGGACTTGGTACCAGATACTGAAGTCAGACAGGATGTATGCACCCCGCGTCTGTGGTGTCAGCAACTGGAGCAAGTGGTATTTCAGTGCCAGCTACTGAAATGAGTGAGGGTCTTGGTTACAGTCACTGGGATGGGACCAGTGTGTGTCCCAGACACAGCTACTGGGAGGACTAGTGTGAGTGAGGAGCTCTGTGCCAGAAGGCTGAGTGGGACTGCAGGTCAAAGGCTTGCATGCCTGGTGCTGGCATGGAGGTGAGTGTCTGTGTCTTGCCCAAACTGGGTGTGCATGGGGATGGGTGGGTGTAATTCACTAGCAAACTTCAAGCTGGACTAAATGGCAAATAGGAGGCCCTGGGTCTGAGCAGGAGTATCAGGCAGGCAGAAGGTCCATGCTGGTGTTTGGGGTGTAGGAGACCTGTGGAGCGGGTGAGAGGGCCTGAGATCAAGGCAGGGGTATCAGACAGACAGAGGGGCCATGCTAGTACTTGCAGGACCTGCAAATGTGCACGTGCTTGTGAATCTAGAGAGAGTTATATGTGCTTTCGCTAGTGAACTTGTGTCTCTACCAGCCAAAGATGAGGAAGGGGACTTGGCTGTCTATACTTATGATTTATGTGAGGGCTATATGGAGGTACTATTGAAGGCAGCACCTTGTCCGTAGCAGCCTGTGTCACCAGCCCTGTGAGTGTCCTGTTTATGTGTCTCTGGGATACACTCTTAGCCTTGCTGTCAGTTGAACCTGCAAATACAAAAGCAGCAGATACATCCACCAGACTGGGACCAAGACCCCCAGATCTCGGGGAACCCCAGACTGAGCTCCAGCAGCCAGGCAAGAGGAAGCCCCAGGCCATGGAGCTGCTGCAGGCAGCAGCCACTTATAATGTTCCTTAATAACTCCCATCTGTCCTTTTCCAGGTGATCTCTCTTTAGCCAGGCAGTGCTGTATAGATTTCAGAAAGGAGAAAGAATGTGAAATTTATAAACATGCTGAAATCCCTCATGGTAAAATTAATTGATAGCTTCAGTATGGAAAGCTGGGTTAAACTAGTTTTCATTTCTGTTTAACAGGTTATTTTCCTACAAGCTCCTTAGTCTAGTCATAAACTAATTTGCAAAGGTAACCCTCTGCAGAGGTCTCAGTACTGTACCTGTAAGGTTCAGTATGTGGGGCTGAACATGGGGGACGTGGGGGAAGACAGGGGTAGGCTGGATTGCAACCTTCCATTCCTTGTGTTTCATTCTGTGTAGAAACACCCTCCCAAGTGCAACACAATGTTCTAGATTTTTACCGTATTGTTGCATTTAGAAAATGTAGTTCATGAGTTATTTAAGAAACAAACATGGTTCCTATAAATTTCACTAGAGGAACAGAAACAAACCCAAGTGTGGTATGTGTTATGAATTCTGCATGAGCATAGTTAACCACACAGAACAATAAGAAAATCATATCATTTTATGCCTTCAAGGAATCAGCTGGGCTATTTCCTGCCAGCATCCCAGGGATTTCCTTAACTTGCAGAAACCTGTGATGAACAGAGGCAGACAGTCAGGAGCAAATCACAGACCTAGTCAGTCTTTAGCCTCCATTTTCATTCACACAAATTTTAAATGCTAAAAAAGTACTGAAAGAATCACTTGTCACCACGAATTATTCCTTTGAATGTTTACAGAATCACAGAATCATCTAGGTTGGAAGAGACCTCCAAGGTCACCTAGTCCAACCTCTGACCTAACACTAACAAGTCCTCCACTAAACCATATCACTAAGGACTACATCTAAACGTCTTTTAAAGACCTCCAGGGATGGTGACTCAACCACTTCCCCGGGCAGCCCATTCCAATGCCTAACAACCCTTTCAGTAAAGAAGTTCTTCCTAATATCCAACCTAAACCTCCCCTGGCGCAACTTTAGCCCATTCCCCTTCGTCCTGTCACCGGGCACGTGGGAGAATAGACCAATCCCCACCTCTCTACAGCCTCCTTTAAGGTATCTATAGAGAGCGATAAGGTCGCCCCTGAGCCTCCTCTTCTCCAGGCTGAACAATCCCAGCTCCCTCAGCCGCTCCTCGTAAGACTTGTTCTCCAGACCCCTCACCAGCGTCATTGCCCTTCTCTGGACACCCTCGAGCACCTCCATGTCCTTCTTGTAGTGAGTGGCCCAAAAGTGAACACAGTACTCGAGGTGCGGCCTCACCAGAGCTGAGTACAGGGGGACAATCACTTCCCTAGCCCTGCTGGCCACACTGCTTCTGGTATAAGCCAGGATGCTGTTGGCCTTCTTGGCCACCTGAGCACACTGCTGGCTCATATTCAGTCGACTATCAACCAATACTCCCAGGTCCTTCTCTGCCAGGCAGCTTTCTAACCACTCATCTCATGACAGCTTCCCTGGGGTCCTTCCCATTTAGATAAAACAAGCAATCTCATAAAACATTGACCATTATTCACCAAGAAGTTATTCCTAGTAACTTGTTACACAGAAATGTTTCCAATTTTGTTTTAAAACTTATTTTTAAAACTTAGAACGGATTCCTCTATATTTTTACATTAACATTTAGTGCTTATAAATTGCCACAAACTGTACTTATAGCCTTTATTTATTTAACTATTTAGATAATGATTTTCCATTCCATTCCCTGAGCAGTCCTGGGAGAGTACTTGATGCTTGCCTCAGATGTCCTTGCTAGGGATAGGGACAGCAATTACTTGAATGTAAAACCATATCATTGTTCTGTCCCTCCTTCTCCATAATAGATGCAGACTGAGCATATAGCTACAGGGGCATATATGAGAGTCACTCATGCTGTACAAAGGCACTGGATTTAAAAGGTGAGTTGAAGGACATATGGCTCAGCAGCATTTCTGCCTCCAGATGTGTAGAGGACTTCACAAACCCCATCTAGTCTCATATAGAATCATAGCATCATAGAATGATTTGGGTTGGAAGGAACCTTAAAGATCATCTAGTTCAAAACCCCCTGTCATGGGCAGGGATACCTTCCACTAGATCAGGTTGCCTAAAGCCCCATCCAGCCTGGCTTTGAACACTTCCAGGGATGGGGCATCCACAACTTCCCTGGACAACCTTTTCCAGTGCCTCACCACTCTCATAGTAAAGAATTCCTTCGTAATGTCTACTGTAAATCTGCCCTCCTTATCTGAAGGATTTCAGTTGCTGTTGTTACTTACCACATCCTGGTCATCTGACACAGTTTTGGTGAAGAACTGGTTGTATACCCTAAAGGTATACTCTGTGACTGCCCGCCCCATTTGGGCAGAGATCATATCAACAGTTTTCCACTACTGCTCTGTTCTGTCCTATAACTATAGTAATACACTGCTTCTGTTTTGACCTGATCTAAATCGTTTTCCAGTTATTTCCGCATCAATTTCATGAGGTCCATTTCCAAATTTCCATTTGAAGCTGAAACATGCTAGCTTAAATTTTCTCTGACCATCTTTCTTATGTATATAAAGCTACAATATATTTGTCTTATGAAACAGCATAGTCTTTTTCTGGTGTTGGCTCCCTGTACCCTCTTTTAGAGAATATTCAGCTATAGGTGTCTGTCTTTCCCATTTACAAAAGGGAAACTATCAGAATTTAAAGGCAGAGCTAAGTTAGCCTTAGCCATTTGGCCAGGCCCAGCCCAGACCATTTGGCCTGAATCCAAATGGGTATGAGCCCATTTTAGTGTACAGTTTGGTGAAAGATACTGCGAAAGATGAAGGCCTGATACAGTGGAGACATGTCTGGTGAGAGTTGATTCAATTGAGCAATGATAGGGAAGGTGCGAGGACTCAAGTCCAAAAGGATTAACCTTAAGCATTGCATTTCTGTCCCTTGGAAAAGGAGGGCAACAACCAATATAATATTGTTTTGCACAGAGTAACAGTCAGTTGCTCTTGCATTCCACAATAATAGGTACTCCATGCAAGAAGCTACACTAACAAAAAGAAATGATTGTGCCATATAGTATTAAGAATTTCTGGTAAAAGGATTAAGTTTAGGAAATAGCAAAGGCCCTGAAGTAATATTTCATGGAAACATTTTAATAAAAATTAATGATCAGGCAAAGTGGGAACAAGAACAGTAGAAGATTATAACTGAGGGGAGCTGAAAGAATGATGTTTGAGAAAAATATAGGAAATTGCAACAGGACCGCAGAGAACAAGGCAAACCATGAGATCTCAAGCAGTGGAATATCATTCCTAAGAGCTATGTTACATGGACTTCTGTGAAAAGGCTTATGTGCCATATTTGCCTTTACTAGTAAGGGGCTGGACTCTGGCTATGCTTGCATTAGCAAGTAGTAAGGAACAATAGAGGTGATTTTGCAGGGCGAAACATGTCATGCTAAGGATCTGATGTCTCCAATCTACACATTTCAGGGTTTTTAATTGTCATTATTTCACACTAGCTCCAGTGTGGTCTTGTGGACTGGTTGCCAATTTGTGACTGGTATACATTAGATCTGCTCCTGGAACACAACCTTCAGTTTAGATTCATCCAAAAGTAATCTATTTCTCACACACACTCACACTCCTGTGGTGGTTTTAACTTGCTAGGCAGCTGAACTCCACCACAACCGCTCTCTCACTCCCCCTCCTCAGAAGAGGAGGGGAAGAAGAAAAGGAAAAAAACAAAAAAACGGGTTGAGATAAGGATAATTTAATTAAAAGAAAAATAATTATTAAGGGAAAATTATTATTAATTAAATAATTTAACTAATGGGAAAAGGAAAGGGGAGAGGAAGGGAAAAAAAAAAAAAAAGGTTGCGGGGAAGCACAGACAGAGAGGAAATACATGACTCTCTACTTCCCACCAACAAGCGATGCTTGACCACGTCCCTGAAGCAGGGACTCAGTAGGTGTAGCTGTTGTTCAGTTGTTCAGAAGGACAGACGTTTACACAGTGAGAGCCAACCCCTCCCCTCTCCTACCCCTTTACCACCTTTTATTGCTGTGTGACATCATATGGTATGGAATATCCCTTTGGTTGGTGTAGGTCAGCTGCCCTGGTGATGTTCCTTCCTCACCTCTTGCCCATCCCCAGCCTGCTGGCTCTTGGGGGGTTTAGGAGTCCTGATGCTGTGCCAGTATTGCTCAGCAATAGACAAAACACTGGTGTGATACCAATGCTGTTCTAACTACAAGTGAAGAGCACAGTACTGTATGGGCTGCTGCTGGGAAAGTTAATTCCATCCCAGCCAGACCCAGCACACACATATAGAGCCGGCTTATAATCAGACTGCAGTTTGCAAAAACCCACAACACCTAAGAAACCTTGTGTTTCTTTTTTGCTAATTGGTGGAGACAAAGTTGTTATTTAGGCTGGGCATTGGTCAGCGTAAACACCTCCAGAGGGTGAAGATTTGTGCTCCTTTTCCAATTGCTTTGTCAATGCCTGCGTCCCTAGCAAGGGATCCCAGCTGCCTGGCTTCCCTGCCCTCTAATTCCAGACTATTGGCTCCGCTGTCCCAGCACCGGAGAAGCCAGGTGACAAAGTGCTCACCTGGACAACGACTGAAATCTTTTCGCATATCTCATAGCTCAGGCTGGGATAGGCCTCGGGTAGTTATTGAAGCTCTTATGATATCTTCCTCTTCATCTTCCCGTTCATCTGATGGTCCAGCCACTTCGGAGTAGCCCATCTCGTCGTCGTTTTCCTCCCCAGTCTGAGCAGGAATTCCTCTGAGTTCTAAACGACCTGACTTTCTTATCCATTGTTTCATCTTGGTAACAGGGGCAACTGACACTGGTACAGTCTGTTTCCCTGGCCTAGCCTTGGGGCCTGTCACATGAGTTGGAACAGCTGCAGGGCGCATCACAGGGGTTGGAGGCACTGCTGGGCCCATCGAAGGGGTTGGAAAGACTGCAGGGCCCATCAAAAGGGTTGGAACAACTGCAAGGCCAGTCACAGGGATTGGAACGGCTGCAGGGCCCATCACAGGGTTTGGAATGACAGCAGGGCCAATCACAGGGCTTGGAGTGGCCACTGGTGCTGGAGTGGCCACGGGGCCTGTCACAGGGCTTAGAGTGGCCGCTGGGGTTGGAGTAGCCGCAGGGTCCGTCATAGGGCATGGAGTGGCCTCTGCGTTGGAGTGGCTGCAGGGTCCATGATAGGGCTTGGAGTGGCTGCTGGGCCTGTCTCAGGGATTGAAGTGGTGTCGATTGCAGCTCAGTAAGCATAGGCCAAGCCCCAGCATGTTGCAGTGATTTGTATCTCTTTGGAATTGCCAGGGTGATGACACACCTTTTTCAAGCATTCTGTCATTTTTTTCAGGATTTTTCACTTGTTCAGGGGTGAATTTACAAAGCACTGGAGGTACCCACTGCTCTAGATGCCTGCCCAAGTTGGGCACCAAAAGGAATGTTGTGGTTTAACCCAGCTGGCACCTAAGCACCACACAGCTGTTCGCTCACTCTCTCCCCTCCCTCTCTGGGATGGGGGAGAGAATCAAGAAAAAAATGAAAGCCTGCGGGTAGAGATAAAGACACTTTATTACGACAGAAAAGAAATGAAAATAATAATAATAATGATGATACTACTAATAATAATGTGTACAAAACAAGTAATGCACAATGCAATTGCTCACCACCCGCTGACCGATGCGGGTCATCGGTCAACGTATGAGGAGTGGCAGAGGTCACTTGGCCTGTTCAGCCTGGAAAAGAGGAGGCTGAGGGGAGACCTCATCGCGATCTACAGTTTCCTCACGAGGGGGAGTGGAGGGGAAAGCGCCAATCTATTCTCTTTAGTCACCAGTGATAGGACCCGAGGGAATGGTGTCAAGCTGAGGCAGGGGAGGTTTAGGCTAGACATCAGGAAGAGGTTCTTCACCGAGAGGGTGGTTGCACACTGGAACAGGCTCCCCAGTGAAGTAGTCACTGCACCAAGCCTGTCGGAGTTTAAGAAGCGTTTGGACTGTGCTCTTAGTCACATGGTCTGAATTTTTGGGTAGGCCTGTGCGGTGCCAGGAGTTGGACTCAATGATCCCTATGGGTCCCTTCCAACTCGGGATATTTTATGATTCTATGATTCTATGATTCTATGATTCTATGATTCTATGATTCTATCCTTGAGCAGCCAGTACCTCCACCCTGGCCAGCCCCCCCATATTAATTGTTCAGCATGACGTCATATGGTATGGAATACCCCTTTGACCGGTTTGGGTCAGTTGTCCTGGTTCTGTCCCCTCCCAGCTCCTGCTGCACCCTCAGCCTGCCATCCCATACACAGCACTTTACCAGCTACTAGGAGGAAAATTAATTCTATCCTAGCCAAAACCAGGACAACCACAAAATCAGGCTTGAATCCAGCTGCCTTCCTATGGAGAGGAGAAAGGTCTGGAGAGGATATAGAACATAACTGCCTGGATTTAATCAAATATCAGACTGAAGTGAGACCTGATTTACAAGATGCTCCCCTTGAGGAAGGAGCTATTCTGTTTATCAGTGGATCCTCAAGGGTAGTACAGGGAAAGAAGCATAATGGATATGCTATAGTTGATGGATTTAGTGAAGAAGTAAAAGAGATGGGCCAATTGCCCAATAACTGGTCAGCCCAAATGTGAATTATATGCCTTGAATCAGGCACTCAAACTTCTTGAAGGAAAAGAGGGAACCATCTATACCAATTTGAGATATGCATATCGGGTGGTTCATATGGTCAGTAAAATCTGGGAGAAGCGTGTGTTGATCAGTAGTGAGGGGAAGGAATTGGTCCACGAGGAGCTTGTAAAGCAAGTCCTAGATAATTTATTATTACCTACTGGAATTGCAATAGTGCATATAAAAGGGCACCAGAAAGGGAATTCAGTCATTGCCCGAGGGAACCGTGTGGCAGATGAAAAAGCCCGGGAGGTGGCCTTGCAATCAGAAATCGATATAAATTATCTTATTCCTGAAGTACCCTCCCCACCGGAAAAGCAGATAGTTAGTGAAAACGAGAAAGAGATTTTTAAGGAATTAGGAGTCACAGAGTCCAAAGGAAAATGGATACTCTCTGATGGGAGAGAAATGATGAATAAAGTGCTAATGAAGCAAATATTAACTGTTTTACATCAAGGGGAGTTTACATTGGGGAGTTCAAGCAATGTGTGACACTGTGCTCTGGAAATATGTATGTGTAGGAATATATATACTCTGGCTGAACAAGTATGCAGGAGTTGTGTAGTATGTCAAAAGGTAAATAGGAAAACTATCTACATCCAGCCTAAAGGAGGGCGAGAACCAGGAATTCAATGCTTCCAAAATGTACAGGTAGATTTTTAAAGAACTCCCTAGGGTAGGTAGATTTAAATACTTATTAGTCTTGGTCGATCACTTGTCAGGGTGGGTGGAAGATTTCCCTTCAGCATCTGCTACTTTGAACACAGTAGCTAAAGTAATTCTAGAACAGATAATTCCCAGCTATGGAATTGTTGAAAATATTGACTCTGGTCAAGGAAGTCACTTTACATCACAAATATTGCAAGGGCTAATGCGGACTCTAGGAATTAAATGGGAATTTCACACTCCATGTCATCCTTCTTCTTCTGGAAGGGTGGATCGGATCAGACAGTAAAGAAGCAATTGACTAAGTTCTGGAAAATCGTCTCCCCTGAACAGAGTGCTTACATTTGGCACTTCTCCAAATTTAAATGGCACCCAGAAAAGATGTGGGAGTTTCACTATATGAAATATTATTATTTAACTGTACCAGGGCAAAGGGGATGAATTTCCTCAATTTGAGACAAAAGATTATTTTCTTAAAAGCTATATACTTGGGCTGTCATCCTCTTTGTCATCTCTCAGGGCCTGTGGATTGTTCGCTCAGACCCCACCCTTGGAATCACAGTATCATCTAGGTTGGAAGAGACCTCCAAGATCACCTAGTCCAACCTCTGACCTAACACTAACAAGTCCTCCGTATCACTAAGTGCTACATCTAAATGTCTTTTAAAGACCTCCAGGGATGGTGACTCAACCACTTCCCCGGGCAGCCCATTCCAATGCCTAACAACCCTTTCAGTAAAGAAGTTCTTCCTAATATCCAACCGAAACCTCCCCTGGCGCAACTTTAGCCCATTCCCCTTCGTCCTGTCACCGGGCACGTGGGAGAATAGACCAATCCCCACCTCGCTACAGCCTCCTTTAAGGTACCTCTAGAGAGCGATAAGGTCGCCCCTGAGCCTCCTCTTCTCCAGGCTGAACAATCCCAGCTCCCTCAGCCGCTCCTCGTAAGACTTGTTCTCCAGACCCCTCACCAGCGTCATTGCCCTTCTCTGGACACCCTCGAGCACCTCCATGTCCTTCTTGTAGTGAGTGGCCCAAAAGTGAACACAGTACTCGAGGTGCGGCCTCACCAGAGCCGAGTACAGGGGAACAATCACGTCCCTTTTTCCCTTTCCCCCAGGAAAGTTTGTGTTTCTTTTTTGTTAGTTGGTGGAGACATAGCTGTTATTTTGTTGACCACATCCATTGGGATTTGACGACGTCCATCTTGCCATTTTATTCCTAAAAACTGGATCTCTCGTGCAGGTCCTTTGACTTTATGATGTTTTATGGCAAAACCAGCCTTCAGAAGGATTTGGGCTATTTTCTCCCCTTTCTCAAAAACTTCCTCTGCTGTGTCACCCCACAAAATGATGTCATCGATGTACTGCAGGTGTTCAGGAGCTTCCCCCTGTTCCAGTGCAGACTGGATCAGTCCATGGCAAATGGTAGGGCTGTGTTTCCACCCCTGGGGCAGCTGATTCCAAGTGTATTGGACACCCCTTCAAGTAAAAAGAAACTGTGGCCTGCACTCTGCTGCTAGAGGGATGGAGAAAAATGCATTAGCAATATCAATTGTGGCATACCACTTGGCTGCCTTTGATTCCAGTACGTACTGGAGTTCTAGCATGTCTGGCACTGCAGCACTCAGTGGTGGCGTGACTTCGTTCAGGCCACGATAGTCCACTGTTAGTCTCCACTCACCATTAGACTTTCGCACTGGCCATATGGGACTATTAAAGGGTGAATGGGTCTTGCTGATCACTCCTTGGCTCTCCAGTTGACGAATTAGCTTATGGATGGGAATCAGGGAGTCTCGGTTGGTGCGATATTGCCGCCAGTGCACAGTTGTGGTAGCAATTGGCATCTGTTGTTCTTTGACCCTCAGCAACCCCACAACAGAAGGGTCCTCTGAGAGACCGGGCAAGGTAGACAACTGTTTAATGTCCTCTGTCTCTAAAGCAGCTATGCCAAAAGCCTCCTGGTACCCTTCTGGACCCTTGAAGTACCCTCTCCTGAGACAGTCTACGCCAAGGATGCACGGAGCATCCGGGCCAGTAACAATACGGTGCTTTTGCCACTCATTTCCGGTTAGACTCACTTCAGCCTCCAATACAGTTATGTGATGGGCTCCCCCATCACTTCAGAGATACAGATTAATTCTGCACTTTTAGGATTAATGGCATTACAGTACACTGTGCGCCTGTGTCTACTAAAGCCTTATACTTTTGTCAGTCTGACATGCCAGGCCATCGAATCCACACAGTCTAATAAACCCTTTCCTCCCCCTGGCTGGAGGCAGGGCCCCTCTAATCCTGGTCATAGTATTCATCACTGTGTCTGGGGGACTGCCTGCTGGAAATAGGAGCAGCATTGTTCCCAGATAACCCCTTTTTTCTGATTGTTTTTCTTTGCAACTCATGTACCCATGCCTCTAGGTTCGAGGTAGATTTTCCATCCCATTTTCTCATGTCCTCTCCATGGTCACATAGGTAAAACCACAGGGTGTCATGGGGTGTGTACCTACTATATCTTCTTCCTTGAACAGAGGGACACTTGTCCCTGATAGCTGAGACAGTGGTTTGTAAATGTGGGAAGAGAAATTCTAAGTTGGTGGACCTCTTGAGAAAGTTGCTGCGAAGTATTCTCTTTTAGTTGGTGGAACTCTTGAGAAATTTTTCCACTGCCTTCCTTATGCAGGCCTGTAAGGAAGAGGAGATACTTTCTTTGTACTGCCGGAGTTGTTTAGCCAATTCATCCACCATGGGTTCCTCATGGTCCTTCCAGGTCATTACTGCCAATGAGCTGGCATATGATGATGGTGCACTCCGTACAAACTTCTGCTACATGGGTCGAGTACACTGGACTTCATCTGGATCTGTGGATAGCTGGTCATTGTCTAGGTCCTCATAAATCACCTCCCCTACACCTAATTCCCTCAGGTACTGAATTCCCTTCTCCATGGTGGTCCATTTGCCTGGTTGACATATAAGATCTTCCTTGAAGGGATAACTTTCCTTCAAGGCCTGACAGGAGGTGCCTCCAGAGGGTGAAGATTTGTGCTCCTTTTCCAATTGCTTTGTCAATGCCTGCGTCCCTAGCAAGGGATCCCAGCTGCCTGGCTTCCCTGCCCTCTAATTCCAGACTATTGGCTCCGCTGTCCCAGCACCGGAGAAGCCAGGTGACAAAGTGCTCACCTGGACAACGACTGAAATCTTTTCGCATATCTCATAGCTCAGGCTGGGATAGGCCTCGGGTAGTTATTGAAGCTCTTATGATATCTTCCTCTTCATCTTCCCGTTCATCTGATGGTCCAGCCACTTCAGAGTAGCCCATCTCGTCATCGTTTTCCTCCCCAGTCTGAGCAGGAATTCCTCTGAGTTCTAAACGACCTGACTTTCTTATCCATTGTTTCATCTTGGTAACAGGGGCAACTGACACTGGTACAGTCTGTTTCCCTGGCCTAGCCTTGGGGCCTGTCACATGAGTTGGAACAGCTGCAGGGCACGTCACAGGGGTTGGAACAGCCGCTGGGCCCATCACATGGGTTGTAAAAATCGCTGGGCCCATCACAGGGGTTGGAAGAGTCACAGGGCCCGTCACAGGGGTTGGAACGACCACAGAGCCCATCACATGGGTTGTAAAAATCGCAGGGCCCATCACAGGGGTTGGAAGAGTCACAGGGCCCGTCACAGGGGTTGGAACGACCACAGAGCCCATCACAGGGGTTGGAACGACCACTGGGCCCATGACAGGGGTTGGAGTAGCCTCTGGGGCTGCAGTGGCCGCAGGGGCTGCAGTGGTCGCAGGATCTGTCGTAGGGGCTGGAGTGGATGCAGGGATTGGAGTGGCCATCGGGCCTGTCACAGGACTTGGAGTGTCCGCAGTGTCTGTCACTAGGGTTATAGTGGCATCGATTGCAGCTCAATAGGCATAGGCCAGGTCCCAGCACGTTGCAATGATTTGTGTATGTCTGGTATTGCCAGGGTGATGACACACCTTTTTCAAGCATTCTACCAGTTTTTTAGGATTTTGCACTTGTTCAGGGGTGAATGTCCAAAGCACTGGAGGTGCCCACTGCTCTAGATGCCTGCCCATATCCTCCCACTTATCCTGGCATTCATAACTATCCTGCCTCAGGACAGATCTCTGGATGGCATTCCTAAGAAGTTGATTAACCTTAAACAAAACTTGAAGCACATTCAAGAGACATAACAATAACAGCATGCTGGTCTGAACATCCCAAGGATATTCAAAATCTTGAAGAGCTATCGTAACTAGCCTGGAGGAGAAGAGGGGGGTGAAGGAGAAAGGGAGAGTGAACAAGTAGGAAAAAATATCTTCCCCTGTCCCCTCCACAGATTGGCTCCCTGACGAAAAAAGGCAATAGGTGTAATTGCTAATAGTTTCTGAGATATGGTTTCCAAAGTATAGAGTCGACGACAGTGCTGAGTACAAATACCAGGTTAGTCTCATGACCAGCAATTTTATCACATAAGCCAGTGTTACACCATACAGTAAAATAATAATCTTAAAACAGCCTCCGGAAAGGATAAACAGCACGATAGGGAGTACATACAGTAAGTAACGTGCTATATAACTCAATTTGGGAAACAGGCACAGCAGACTTGAGATCAAAGCAATCAACATTGTGACTAGCAACTATTAAGCAGGTCTAATACTTATACCAATTTTAGTTTAACACACTCTGGTCAGATCTGTCGTTATCTCAACCCTTCGAGCCCCACGTTGGGTGCCAAAAAGGACTGTTGTGGTTTAACCCGGCCGGCAGCTAAACACCACACAGCCGTTCGCTCACCCTCCCCCCTCCCTCTCCGGGATGGGGGAGAGAATCAGAAAGAAATGAAAGCCTGTGGCTTGAGATGAAGACAGTTTATTACGACAGAAAAGAAAGGAAAATAATAATAGTGATGATAATAGTACTACTACTAATAATGTGTACGAAACAAGTGATGCACAATGCAATTGCTCACCACCCGCTGACCGATGCCCAGCCTATCCCCGAGCAGCCAGTCCCCCCACCCCCCCATATTAATTGTTCATCATGACATCAGATGGTATGGAATACCCCTTTGGCCAGTTTGGGTCAGCTGTCCTGGGTCTGTCCCCTCCCAGCTCCTGCTGCACCCCAGAGAGAAGCTGAAAAGTCCTAGGCTTAGTGTAAGCACTGCTCTGCAACAATTAAAACATCAGTGTGATATCAACATTATTCTCATCCTAAATCCCAAACACAGCACCATACCAGCTACTAGGAGGAAAATTAACTCTATCCTAGCTGAAACCAGGACACCCATCCCTGGAGATGTTCAAGACCAGGTTAGGTGAGGCCTTGGGCAACCTGATCTAGTGGGGTGGCATCCGTGCCCATGGCAGGGGGAGTTGGAACTAGATTATCTTTAAAGTCCCTTCCAATCCAAGCCATTCTATGATTCTATGATTATAACTCATTATGTGGTGTTTTCTATTGAGTACGAGTCACATCCTCAGGTGATGCTCCAGTGTCTCTGCCTTCTGGTCAGTGCATGACCTCTTTCAGGATGTCTGGGTAGTTGGATTTCCCTGTTCAAGCCTCTTGTATGGAGTTCTAGCATGCCTGGCACAGCAGCACTGAGAGGTGGCATGACTTCATTCAGGCCACAATAGTCCTCTGCTAGCCTCCACTCTCCATCAGATGTTTGCACTGGCCATATGTGTTAGGGGATCCCATTTTTTCCCCTTGTGGAATGAGTCTCCCCAGTCAGCCATAATTCACTCAAAGAGTCAACTGATTTAAAGCAGCAAGAATTTAATGGTATCATCTTGAGCTGGGTGCCTCCAAGGAGGGACCCCACTCAAAACATTCCCTGGGTTCTTATACCCATACAATATTCATTTCATCCGCTATAGTCCAATCAGTTCTCAACACATATGTTATGTTCTTTCAGATTGGCGGTTCTTTGTTGCAGGGCCAGGTGGCTTCTACTGTCTCTCAGGGAAGGCTCTGATCTGGCACTGTCCTTGGTCAGCAGATCCCCCCTTCCCCATCGACACCACCCAGGACCCCACACAATGCCACTCACTGTTGCTCAGTCACCACTACATGCCAGATTCAGGTGACACAGAGCTCATACTGTGGCCTAAGGCTTCACTAAATTTACTCTACTAATGTGAAACAATAGCTACCTGAATTCCTTACCTACAAGTGGCTTGTTTCCCTTTCAGTGTCCTCCTTTTTTTTTTTTTTTTTTTTTTTTTTATGGGCATCCCTGTCTTCTATAACACATATATTTCAAATGTTCGATTTGCCTCTGGGTGTTTAGGTATAATCTTCACACATGTACTATAGAGTATTATAGTAAGCAAGCACACTAACATAATCAGTACAATGATTAGATGTAACATAAGGTTTAGAACCCTGGTAGTGGTGGGAGACCATCCCGATAGTACCAATGGCATCCACCATCTTTCTTAACCCTCTCCAGAACACATTGTATTTCCTTTGTATCACGATGGATGGTGATTAAGATTTTCTGTCCATTATCTCGTATATGGTCTAATGATTTGTGCAAATCATTGTCCATATATGGTCCTTCCTATTTTGGGTCTAGCTTGTTTTCCTGCAAAAACATTTTAATTAGTACTTCATTCGCCAGTTGTATATCATGCACCTGTAATCCAGGTGGTACCACCAGATACCATTGTGCATATTCATGATTGCTCTCAAATTGTTTTTGCAAGTATGTTACGTATTGGCTTACTTGTTCATCTCTGTCCAACAGGCTGGTCTTAGCTGGGATAAAAGTTCCTGGTATAGCTAAATGTCTACCAAAGAGAATTTTGGCTGGTGTTAGACCTAGGGGTTGCCTTGGAGCATTACAGACAGCTCATAGGGCTAAGTTCAGGGCCTCTGACCACTTTAATCCAGTATGGGTACATATTTTTGCTATTTTCTCTTCCTTTGATGGATTCCAATAGTTTTCTTATCTCCCTCCCATTATGGATCTTTTCTAGCTAAGGTGAGGAATCCCCTCTACTTCCACAACATCCCAGTTGCATGGCACACACCAAACACAAACCATGAGTCAGTATAGATATTAAGTCTCTTGCTGTGCCAGTATGGCCACACATGTTAGAGCAATGAACTCAGCCCCTTGTGCACTTAAGTGGAAGTGGTCCTGTCTCTGTCACTTTAAACCGGCTTACCACTGCATACCCTCTCTTCCATTGTCTGTACAGATAATTGTACTGTGTCTGGCTGGGATGGAGTTAACTTTTCCTGCAGTGGCCCATATAGTGTTGTGCTCTGCACCTGCAGCTAGAACTGCATTGATAATGCACCAATGTTTGGTCTATTGCTGAGCAATACTGGCACGGCATCAAGACTCTCTCCAAACCCCCCAAAGCCAGTAGGCTGGGGATGGGCAAGAAGTGGGAAGGGGACACCACCAGGGCAGCTGACCTAAACTGACCAAAGGACTATTCCATACCATATGATATCACACTCAGCAATAAAAGGTGGGAAAGGGAAAGGAGAGGGGGTGCTCTCGTTATGAAGACATCTGTCCTCCCAAACAACTGTTACGCGTATCAAGGCCCTGCTTCCCAGGACATGAACGAGCATCGCTCATTGAGGGGAAGTAGAGCTTTTTTTTTTTTTTCTTATCTCTGTGCTTCTGTGTGGCCTTTGCTTGTTTTTCCCCTTTCTTTTTCCTTTAATTTAATTATCCTTATCTCAGCCCATGAGACTTTTGTTTTCTTTCCAGCATACTTTCTTCTCCCCCTCCCTCTTCTTTTGAGGAAGGGGAGTGAGTGCGGTTGTGGTGGAGTTTGGCTGCCCAGCAAGGTAAAACCACCACAGTCCTTTTTGGCACCCAATGTGGGCTTGAAGGGTGAGATAACAATAGATTTGATCAGAGCACTTTAGAGGGAACTTAGTTGTCATACTTAGTTAACACTTGCTAGTCACAGTGTTGTCTGGTTTGCTCAGTATTTTTCAATGTGATCCTGTGTTATGTGATCTGTGCTTCTTTTGAAGAGGGGGAGTGAGAGAGCAGTTGTGATGGACTTTGGCTGTTCAGTATGGTAAAACCACCGCAATAATACACTGACTCATCAATATAAAGGGTCAAATATGTTTTTTCCAGAGGTGCATCAGTTAAATCATCTCTTGGCTTACTAGACACCTCGATATCCTGAGCACAGTGATGATGTTCCTCCCATCCTCAGGTAACGTAATCAAAGTGGCTGGATTTAGAGTATTATGATGCTTAATAGTTATGTTTTCTGCCATTAGGAGGGTCAGTTCATACTTATGGGCCTTTTGCGGTGACAGTGCTTGGGTAGCATATTGTTTCAAGTGTATGTCTACTTCATGTGGCACGTGTACAGTTAGTGGATGTCCCAAGACAAGAGATCTACTCTTTTCTACTACTTTGGCAATTCCACATCTTTCTAATCATTTTTCAGTATTCTTTAAAAAGAGTGAGTGATCCAGCGAACCCTTGTGGAAGTCTGGTTGTTGTGTTAAAGGCTAAAGTAATTGGGAGTGATGGCCAATTAGCCGTTATAAGTCTGGTCGTGTTCAGGGTACTGAAATATCACGATTATGGATTCATAAATAACGTAATACACCCTCAGTCTAGTCACATTCCATGAACTACCACGGCCACACTTAAAGAGTTTGGTCACATTCAATGAGAACTATCACAGCTAGATTTAATGAGCAGTGCAATTTATTAAAGCAACAGGTACACAGATTCTTTGGATTGCCGTTGATAAATTCACTGTCTGCAAAGCATGTGCAAATACCAAAAGTACTAGTAACTCGGCCTGGTTATAAACGCATTAAAAGATATGAAGTGACACTATAGAGATTTCTAAGTTTCCCAGGGAGGCACTTGGTGAAACCAAGTGTTCGAATCTAACCCAAAGGCATCCCAGTGCGAGGGAAGAGAGGCTCAGCCCGTCGACTGATCCCAGAAGTCAGAAGGTATCTTTCAAGATGATCTCTCTTCCTTCACAATGATCTCTTCCCTAACGTCCTCTCTCCCTTAAGCTAACTTATATCATTTTCTATCTTTTAGGTGGAGCTTGAGTGACTCTATTCATACATCCCTTTGTTACGATTGGTGCTAAATGTTTTGTTTAAAGGTATAGGCTCCGAGAAATTCAGAGCGCATGCTCAGTGAGGGGTGGTTGCACCTTGGAGGTGGGTAGCCTTTGGGATGGAGGTGTGTTTTGGTATTATAATGATATCATAATGAGCAAAGTTCACCAAAAGGGCAGATTTTGTCAAAAACATGGCAGGCTGTTGGCCCAGGTAGCAAATGTGCAGCTTATCAGTTCCAATGTACCTTCGAGTTCCCATCTTATTACAGCACCCGTATGCGGTGTCTCTGCTCCGCTCCACCCTCTGTACAGTTCCTCTTAGAGTCAGAACATTAAGTCCCCCGCTGTGGCCAACATCTAAGGTTGGAGGCCTAGGGAACTTCTATGGAATGCAGCTACACTCCACCTACAGGCTTCTTCAATGCTGTATTTTTTCTTAAAAATGTGAATATAAGCTTAATTTCTAAGTCACCTCAGGCAATTATTCCACACTGGTCCAAATTAATTGCTTAACAAAGTTAATCATCTACCTGGACTTGAGCAAAGTATTTGACATTGTCCCCCATGATATCTTTGTCTCTAAATTTGAGAGACATAGATTTGATGGATGGACCACTCGGTGAGTAAGGAATTGACCGGATGGTCACCCTCAAAGAGTTGCAGTCAACAGCTCAATGTCCAAGTAGAGATCAGTAACAAGTGGCATTCCTCAGTGGTCTGCATTGGGACCGGTGCTGCTTAACATCTTTGTCAGTGATACGGACAGTGGGATCGAGCGCACCCTCAGCAAGTTTGCTTATGACACCAAACTGTGTGGTGCAGTCAACACGCTGGAGGGAAGGGGCCTTGACAAGCTTGAGAAGTGGGCCTATGTGAACCTCATGAAATTCAACAAGTCCAAGTGCAAGGCCCTGCATCTGGGCTGGGGCAATCTCAAGCACAAATACAGACTGGATAGAGAATGGATTTAGAGCAGCCCAGAGGAGAAGGACTTTGGAGTGTTGACATGAGCCAGCAATGTGCACACTTGCAGCCCAGAAGGACAACCATATTCTGGGCTGCATCAAAAGAAGTGTGGCCAGCAGGTCAAGGGAGGTGATTCTCCCCCTCTACTCTGCTCTTGTGAGACCCATCCTGCCATAATGCGTTCAGCTCTGGGGCCCCCAGCACAAGAAGGACATGGAAGTATTAGAATGCGTCCAGAGGAGGGCCACAAAGATGATCAAGGGGCTGGAGCACTTCTCCCATGAAGACAAGCTGAGGGAGTTGTGGTTTTTCAACATGGAGAAAGAAAGCTGCAGGGAGACCTTATAACAACTTTCCAATACTTAAAGGGGTCCTACAGGAAAGCTGGGGAGGGACTCTTTATCAGAGAGTGTAGTGATAGGACAAGGAGTAATGGCTTTAAACTAAAAGAGGGTAGACTTAGATTAGATATTAGAATGAAATTCTTTACTCTGAGGGTGGTGAGGCACTGGAACAGGTTGTCCAGGGAAGTTGTGGATGCCCCATCCCTGGAAGTGTTCAAGGCCAGGTTGGATAGGGCAGGTTTGAGCAACCTGGTATAGTGGGAGGTGTCCCTGCCCATGGCAGGGGTGGTGGAATTAAATGATCTTTAAGGTCCCTTCCAATCCAAATCATTCTCTGATTCTATGATTTTATCTGCGTATAAAATCTGTATACCAACTGTCTGTGGACTATGACTGTATTGCACTAACTCTTTTTGTTTATCTTAGTTTTAACTACAGTCCCGTCATATTTCTTTTGAACAGAACAATGCTGCAGTATATTTGTGTCTGTACTCTAATGCAATAATATATTCTCTACACCTGTCTTATTAAATATGCATAAAACAACCCCTGGAGGGCATGGATAAATATTCACTATATTTGGTTCTTTGTTTTATAAGGAGTTAAAAAGTTAATGCATGAGAATAATAAACGTTGAATTGATTTTCAATGTATATTATTATTTCACAAATTATTTCAACATTTAAACAGCATTTTTAGAAGAAATAATTAATGAAAAATGAAAAATTGTCTACTTCTATGCTAGCTATTGAGAAAAACAAGAAAAACAAGATTATTGAATTCTGGTCAACCTTTCATGAATTTTCTCTCAGTTTGAGCTGATGGCCATATTAAAAGTTCTTTCTGTTACAACTTCTGATTGGAGATATTTTATAAACATAGTTCATTCCAGTGAAGTTAGACTGCAATTTGAATATACAAAGTAGGAATACAAAAGGCAAAATATCAAACCGAGGTTACATTTTATTCCTCATGCTGTTATTTTTACTGTTTAACTCTGTGGTGGTTTTACTCGGGTGGGCAGCCGAGTTCCACCACAGCCGCTCTCTCACTCCCCCTCCTGTACTGGGTCGGGCTGGGATGTTAACTTTCCCTGCAGCAGCCCATACAGTGCTGTGCTCTGCACTTGGAGCTAGAACACTACTGGTATCACACCAGTGTTGTGTCTGCTGCTGAGCAGTGCTGGCACAGCATCAGGACTCTCTCTAACCCCCTAGGGGTGGGCAAAGATGTGAGAAAAGAAACATCACCAGGGCAGCTGACCTAAACCAACCAAAGGGATATTCCATACCATATGATGTCACACTCAGCAATAAAAGGTGGAAAAAGGAAGAAGAGGGGAGGGGTGGGCTCTCGTGGTGAAAACGTCTGTCCTCCTCCCGAACGCCGGCTACGTGCGTTGAGGCCCTGCTTCAAGGACGTGGTCAAGCATCGCTCATTTGTGGGAAGTAGAGAGTAATTTCTTTCCTCTGCACTTCCACATAGCCTTTACTTGTTTTGTTTAGTTTTCCCTTTCCCCCTCCCTTTTCCCCTTTCCTTTTTTTTCCCCTTTAGTTAAATTGTTGTTTAGTTAAATTGTTTAGTTAAATTGTTTAATTAATAATAATCTTTCCTTAATAATTATTTCTTTTTTTTCCCCTTTAATTAAATCATCCTTCTCTCAACCCGTGAGTTGTTCTTTCCTTTACTTCTTCCCCTCCTCATCTAAGGAGGGGGAGTGAGAGAGCGGTTGTGGTGTTCAGCTGCCTAGCACGGTAAAACCACCACACCTCCTCAAAGGGAAAGGGGGAGAAAATATGACACAAAGGGCTCAAGGGTTGAGATAAGAACGGGGAGATCACTCAACAGTTATCCTGATGGGCAAAATAGGCTCAGAGTAGGGAGGTGGTAAGATTTATTGCCTATTACTAAGAAGCTAGAGAAGCGAGAAACAAAGAAACCAAAAACACCTTCCTCCCATCCACCCTCTTCCACCTCCTCCCCCTGAGCGGTGCAGGGAAATGGGGGAATGGGGTTTGCAGCACTTCGTCTCCGCTTCTCCTTCTCGGTCACTCTCTTCCCCTGCTCTAACTTGGGGTCCCTCCCATGGGATGCAGTCCTTCCCGAACTGGTCCTGCGTGGGCTTCCCACAGGCAGCAGCTCTTCAAGAACTGCTCCAGATATGGGTCCATACCACAGGGTCCATCCCTCAGGAGTACACTGCTCCAACCTGGGTCCCCGATGGGCAATAGCTCCTGCCAGGTCACCAGCTCCTACGTGGTTTCCTCTCCACGGGCTACAGGTCCGGCCCGGAATCTGGTCCAGCGGGGATCCTCCACAGGCCACAGCCTCCTTCAGTGCAGGTCCACCTGCTCCACTGTGGTCTCCTCTATGGGCTGCGCTCTGGAAACCTGCTCCACCGTGGTACACTGTGGGCTGCAGGGGGACAACCTGCTTCACCATGGTCCTCACCACAGGCCGCGGGGGAACTTCTGCTCCGGCACCTGGAGCACCTCTCCCTCTCCTTCTTCACTGACCTTGGCGTCTGTAAGGCTGTTTCTCACTCCTCAGTCTCCCAGCTGCTGTTGCGCAGCAGTTTTTTTTTTTCCTTTCTTAAATCTGCTCTCACAGAGGCACAAACAACATTGCTTATAGGCTCGGCTCTGTCCAGTGGCGGGGCCCTTTATCTAACATGGGGAAGCTTCTGGATTCTTCTTGCAGAAGCCACCCCTGCAGTCCCCCCACTACTAAAACCTTGCCATGTAAACCCGCTACAAACTCTTATGGGATTTGTGTGACTAATGATGTCCTGGTTTCAGTTAGGACAGAGTTAATTTTCCTCCTAGTAGCTAGCAGGGTGCTATGTTTTGGATTAGGATGAGAAGAGCGCTGATAACATGCTGATGTTTTAATTGTTGTAGAGCAGTGCTTGCACCAGGCCAAGGACTTTTCAGCTTCTCGCTCTGTCCTGCTAGCGAGCAGGCTAGGGATGCAGCAGGAGCTGGGAGGGGACAGACCCAGGACAGCTGACCCAAACTGGCCAAAGGGGTATTCCATACCATCTGACGTCATGCTGAACAATATATAGGGGTGGCTAGCCGGGTTGGAGGGGGGGGCCGGCTGCTCGGGGATAGGCTGGGCCATCGGTCAACGGGTGGTGAGCAATTGCATTGTGCATCACTTATTTCGTACACATTATTACTATTAATACTATTATTATTATTATTGTTGTTGTTATTCTTTTCCCTGTCTTAATAAACTGTCTTTATCTCAACTCACAGACTTCACTTTCCCGTTTCTCTCCCCCATCCCGGAGAGGGAGGGGGGAGGGTGAGCGAACGGCTGTGTGGTGTGTGACTGCCAGCCGGGCTAAACCACAACACCCTATTTCAACTGAAGGACGAAACGGTCTTAAATCAGTAATAAAAGAATTGATTAAGGATGGATTATTAGAACCATGCATGTCTCCTTTTAATACTCCCATTTTGCCAGTAAGAAAGTCTGATGGTTCTTACCGATTGGTGCAGGAGCTAAGAAAAATTAATGAGATAGTGCGAAAGCGCCACCCTGTGGTTCCAAACCCACACACTTTGATGAGCAAGATCCCACATGAACACAAGTGGTTCAGTGTAATAGATTTGAAAGATGCCTTTTGGGCCTGTCCACTGGACCCTGCGAGCAGGAATATATTTGCCTTTGAGTGGGAAGACCCTGAAACAGGGCGAAAACAACAATATACATGGACAGTCTTGCCTCAGGGGTTTACAGAATCACCAAATCTATTTGGCCAAGCTTTAGAACAGATCTTGGAAAAATTCCAACCTCCAGAAGGGGTGTTGCTGCTGCAATATGTGGATGATCTTTTATTATCTGGACCAGAGAGAACAGTGGTGCGAGAAGCCACTAATAAGTTGCTAAATTTCCTAGGAAAGCAGGGTTTGAGAGTATCAAAACATAAATTACAATACGTGGAAAGGGAGGTTAAGTATCTAGGGCATCTAGTGTCTGAAGGAAAACGAAGAATAAATCCAGAGAGGATCCAGGGAATTGTTGAATTACCCCTACCTAAATCTAAAAGAGAACTAAGGAAATTTTGGGGGCTGATCGGGTACTGTCGATTATGGATAGAGGCATATAATTATGGATAGAGGCATATGCTCAGAAGACAAAAGGATTGTATCTCAAGTTATTAGATGAAGAGCCTAATATACTTGAATGGACAGAAAAAGAAAAGGAGTTAATAGAAAATCTGAAACAGAGCTTAATTACGGCACCAGTTTTAGCTCTACCCGCATTACATAAACCTTTTTATCTTTTTGTTACCGTGGATCAGGGAGCAGCACTGGGAGTATTGGCTCAGGAGTAGGGGGATAAGCATCAACCTTATTTATCTAAATTGCTGGACCCAGTTTCTAGAGGATGGCCTGAATGTGTTCAAGCTGTGAATGCGACTGCTATCCTGGTAGAGGAAAGTAGGAAATTAACTTTCGGGGGTTGTCTGATAGTTACTACTCCACACCAAGTTAAAACGATCCTAACTCAGAAAGCTGGGTGCTGGCTGACTGATTCCAGAATTTTAAAATATGAGGCAATACTGATTGAAAAGGATGACTTAGTGTTAACTACAAAAGCATGCCTGAATCAGGCTACTTTCCTATGGAAAGGGGAAAGTGCTGGAGAGAATATAGAACATAGCTGCCTGGATTTAATTGAATATCAAACTAAAATGAGATCTGATTTACAAGATGTTCCCCTGGAGGAAGGAGATATTCTGTTTATTGATGGATCCTCAAGGGTAGTACAGGGAAAAAGGTATAATGGATATGCTGTGATTGATGGATTTACTGAGGAAGTAAAAGAGATGGGCCGATTACCTAATAACTGGTCAGCCCAAACATGTGAATTATATGCCTTAAATCAGGCACTTATACTGCTTAAAGAGAAAAAGGGAACTATTTATACTGATTCCAAATATGCATATGGAGTGGTTCACACATTTGGTAAAATCTGGGAGGAACGTGG
Source organism: Cygnus olor (assembly GCF_009769625.2). Classification (NCBI taxonomy): domain Eukaryota; kingdom Metazoa; phylum Chordata; class Aves; order Anseriformes; family Anatidae; genus Cygnus; species Cygnus olor. The sequence continues at coordinate 903,583 of NW_024429076.1, read as the reverse complement.
ATTGATCAATAGTAAGGGAAAGGAACTGGTCCATAGTGAACTTGTAAAACAAGTCCTAGATAATTTGTTACTACCTATTGAAATTGCAATAGTGCACATAAAAGGACATCAGAAAAAGAACTCAGTCACTGCACGAGGAAACCAGGTGGCAGATGAAAAGGCTCGGGAGGCAGCCTTACAATCGGAATCCACTATAAATTGTCTTATACCTGAGGCACCCTCTCCACCCAAAAAACAGATATTTAGTGATAAAGAAAAAGATTGTTTTAAGGAATTAGGAGCCATGGAGCCTGAAGGAAAATGGATACTCCCTGATGAAAGAGAAATGCTGAACAAGGCAATAATGAGGCAGATATTAACTGTTTTACACCAAGGAAGTCATTGGGGAGTTCAAGCAATGTGTGATGCTGTTCTACGAAAATATGTGTGTGTGGGGATATATACTCTGGCTAAGCAAGTGTGCAGGGGATGTGTAATATGTCAAAAGATAAATAGGAAGATCATTCGTAAACAGTCAAAGGGGGGGGGCGAGAACCAGGAATTTGACCTTTCCAGAGTATACAAGTGGACTTTACAGAACTCCCCAGAATAGGTAGATTTAAATACTTATTAGTCTTAACTGACCACTTATCAGTATGGGTGGAGGCTTTTCCTTCGGTATCTGCTACTGCAAACACAGTAGCTAAGGTAATTTTAGAACAAATAATTCCCAGGTATGGAACTGTTGAAAATATTGACTCTGATCAAGGAAGTCACTTTACATCACAGATATTACAAGGGGTAATGCAGGCTCTGGGGATTAACTGGGAATTTCATACTCCCTGGCATCCTTCCTCTTCTGGGAAAATGGAACGAATGAATCAGATGATAAAAAAACAACTAACTAAATTAGTTTTAGAAACTCGACTCCCCTGGACAAGGTGTTTACCTTTAGCACTTCTGCGAATTCAAACGGCGCCAAGGAAGAATGTGGGAGTCTTACCATATGAAATACTATTTGGGTTGCCATACCTGGGCAGAGGGGAGTTACCTCAGTTCGAATCAAAGGATGCTTTTCTTAAAAACTATATACTCGGGCTGTCATCCTCTTTATCATCTCTCAGGACCCGTGGACTGTTAGCTCAAACTCCACCTCTGGAAGTCCAGATTCATCCATTCCGAGCTGGAGATTGGGTTCTGATACGGACTTGGAGAGAACCGAAACTGCGACCTGAGTGGGATGGACCGTTCCAGGTGCTCCTGACTACTGAGATGGCAGTAAGAACAGCTGAGAAAGGGTGGACTCATTATACCCGAGTAAAAGCTTCAGTTAACCCTGATACATAAGAGACTGTTTTAACAAGGACTTTTAAGATCTAGACTGTTAAAAACAAACAAAACTAACTATTGTAAACCTTTAATTTCTCCTTAGAATTAATAGAATTAATAGGTAACGGGGGGAGGAGGTATTTTAGTTTTTTTTTCTTTCTTTTTGAAACTTTAGTGTGTGATCTTTTATTATCTGTATTAACTGTTTTTCTTTTTAATAGGGATATATATATATAGAAATGATGTATTTTAAATTTATTCTAGTATTCTCTATTCTTAATAGAGTAGTGATAGGATGGGGGGAAAATCGACATTTCCAGTTAATTCAGAATATCTCTCGAGTTCTCTATCGGAATAATTGTTGGATTTGTTCCCAAATGCCTAAAAACACTGAGAAGGCCTTGTCCCTAATTGCTATTCCGTTACCAGCAACAACTATATCTGGATTCTCCAAATTTCTAAACACAGCAAATTATACTCAGTCCCGAGAAGGAATAGATTTTGAAGTTGAACTCCCTACACATAATTCTGGCTATAATATCACATGTTATCAAAGATGTTTCTTAGCCAACATTAGTATAAACTCAGGAGGTAATAAAACTGACCCTGGATGCAGAGGTATTATCCATGAAGTAGGGAATTAGCCATACTGTACTGAATACGGTAGCTACGGGAATGCGAACCTTTACAACGCGCATCAAGTATATCGTGGGAGTCCTGTAACTGGATGGCCCGCCCCGAATGGCAAGGGTTGGTACTGGCTATGTGGTAATAAAGCTCGAAAGGTGTTGCCCCTGGGGTGGAAGGGAGCTTGCACCCTAGGGGCAATAATTCCAAATGTAACCATTGTTGAAGATCCGCAAAGCCAAACCCCTCCTGACATCCCACACAGAGTTAAAAGAACTCCAGAAAATCCTCTAGTGAAAAGAAACAAGGGATTTCACCATTTTGCAAGATGGTTTCTACCATGGTTAGGGGTGAGTGAATTAGAAAAAGCTATTGTAAATATTTCAGCTATAATTGAAGAACTAGAAAACCATACTCTGGATGCTGTTCAAGCGTTACAAGAAGAGATAACAAGCTTGTCAAAGGTAGTACTTCAAAATCGAATGGTATTAGATTTATTACTAACTTCACAAGGAGGAGTGTGCACCGTAATTAATACTAGTTGCTGCATGTATGTAGACCAAAAGGGACGAATTGAGACTGATCTCAAAAGTATTGGAAAAAAACTAAAATCCTACATAAGATTTCTGAAGAAGACACTTCCTGGGGAGTTGTAGACTCTTGGGAGAAACTAACTTTGTGGTTACCTAACTGGAATTGGCTTAAGCAACTGTTTGTTGGTATAATAATAATAGTGATATTGTGTGTTTTAATTTGTTTACTTATTCCTTGTATTAATCCCTGTATAGCATCTTTTGCAAATTTTAGCTTTGAACGGAAAGAGAAGTATTGCACCCTAGTGCTAAAAAGACTCGAAAGCTAAGAACTTGAGGAAGTGCAAAAACAACAATAGAAGTAAGAAAAGAAGAGGGGGGAATTGTGAGAAACTAAGTTGTGTTTTTGCAGTAGAGAATTATTTTTCTGTAGTCCAAGGTAGTTGTGTAGTCATAATAAGGAGAAATGTTAAGTAGAGAAGTGGACAGTAGGAGGCCTCACAGTTCCAAAACAAGGTAGAAGACTGAGAAAAACAGGATGAGCAGTGTGAGAACAGTAAAACAAAGATCACAAGTTCTCAAAACATAAGAAAGGAGAAATTAAAGGGTTGAAAAAAAAGAAAAATTGTACATATATGGTATAGAGGAGCATCGAGTAGCTTGTGAACCTGTAGTACTCAGTCAATGAGGAAACAGAGGAGGTGATCAGGCGTCGGGAAGTAGGGAATAAAAGGTTATGATTTGTTTACAAAAATGCGCTCCTGATTGACAGGACGCCTGCCATTGCAATCGCGAATAAAATAGCTTCACCGAAGAGCCTGTCTGAAGAAAATTATTTGAGATTTTTCTCACAGTAAACGTGTCCTTTAAGCACTTAGCATGAGCTGCACTAAAAATCAGCACTTCACAGGCCAAAGCTTTTCATTTCTCAGATTTTCTCAATATGGATTTGGACACTGGTGCAGTTTTGCTTTCTTTCTTTCTGGTCACAAGTGTTCTGATGCTGTAAAATATAAAATACGAAGTGAATGAGAGGCCAAAAAGAGGAATTGACAGTAGTTTTAAGTTTTGCAGTTTTGTGTGTTCTGTTTTGCTTCCACCCTTTAGTATTGACCCTTGTGTATGTCCAGGTTATGGCTTTGCTAAATAGGCACGTTATTTTTAAGAGAACAGCACTGCAAATGTCTGTGTGTGAATAACGTGCATTGTAAGCCACACAAAGAGTTAACCGTCCTTCCAAGAAGCCTTCAGAGGACTCAGATGAAGTCAATAACCACCACTACCACCACCCCCTCCTGAAACCTCCAAACCCTAAAGATGATGTAGAAGCAACTTCAGAACTTGACGCAACCTTGGTCCAATTTAAGGGAAAGGAATCAATTAAAATTTTCTTATTGCATGGCAATAAAGGTGTCAAAATAACTGTTCATACATATATATGTGTATATGTGTTTATATATAAAATTTCCAGCCGGTATGTCTCATTTTTATTCATTTTCAAGAGGCAAGGACAGACATTTCTGGCATCTCTCTTTGTCCAAAGGATAAACACTGCAAGTCTTTTTGTAAACAACGTCCCTGACTTTGCCAAGCTACCATTTTGTTGTGGTTTAGCCCGGCTGGCAGCCAAACACCACACAGCCGTTCACTCACCCTCCCCCCTCCCTCTCCGGGATGGGGGAGAGAAACGGGAAAGTGAAGCCTGTGAGTTGAGATAAAGACAGTTTATTAAGACAGGGAAAATAATAACAATAATAATAATAATAATAATAATAATAATAATAGTATTAATAGTAATAATGTGTACGAAATAAGTGATGCACAATGCAATTGCTCACCACCCGTTGACCGATGGCCCAGCCTATCCCCGAGCAGCCGGCCCCCCCCTCCACCCCGGCTAGCCACCCCTATATATTGTTCAGCATGACGTCAGATGGTATGGAATACCCCTTTGGCCAGTTTGGGTCAGCTGTCCTGGGTCTGTCCCCTCCCAGCTCCTGCTGCATCCCTAGCCTGCTCGCTAGCAGGACAGAGCGAGAAGCTGAAAAGTCCTTGGCTTGGTGCAAGCACTGCTCTACAACAATTAAAACATCAGCATGTTATCAGCGCTCTTCTCATTCTAATCCAAAACATAGCACCCTGCCAGCTACTAGGAGGAAAATTAACTCTGTCCTAACTGAAACCAGGACAGATATCCACCCCTTATTCCATACCATTTATGTCATGCTCAGGTTACACTCTTTCCAATACCTTCTAATTAATCACCATTTTCATCTACGATATATAGCAACCATGGTAGCGATGACATACAGTGTTATATGATAATTAACATACTATAATTCAACTCATGGGCTATTCTCACCCAGTATTAGGTCCCCTTGAGGTACACACCGGACCTCCACATTCTCTTGCATTACCCACCAAGTGCATCCAGGTCCCTGAGCAAAAGCAATCCCACGAATGGGCTTGCCTTTTCCTGAGGCAGGAGTAGCCCATTCTGTCTTACCCAGCATGTTTCTTACGTGCACTACAGGAACTTTATCCCCTTCTACAGTGCGTAACAGGTTTGATTGGGCAGGTCCAGCTCGGCTGGCAGATCCTCTAGTATTGACTAACCAGGTGGCCTTTGCCAAATGTGTTTCCCAATTTTTGAATGTCCCAGCACCCATTGCTTTCAGTGTAGTCTTTAACAGTCCATTGTATCGTTCAACTTTCCCGGAGGCTGGTGCATGCTAGGGGATGTGATACACCCACTCAATACCATGTTCTTTGGCCCAGGTGTCTATAAGATTTTTTCGGAAATGAGTCCCATTGTCTGACTCAATTCTTTCTGGGGTGCCATGTCGCCATAGGACTTGCTTTTCAAGGCCCAGGATAGTGTTCCGGGCGGTGGCATGGGGCACAGGATATGTTTCCAGCCATCCGGTGGTTGCTTCCACCATTGTAAGTACGTGGCGCTTGCCGTTGCGGGTTTGGGGGAGTGTGATGTAATCAATCTGCCAGGCCTCTCCATATTTGTATTTCAGCCATCGTCCTCCATACCAGAGAGGCTTTGACCGTTTGGCTTGTTTAATTGCAGCACATGTTTCACAATCATGAATAACCTGTGCTATAGTGTCCATGGTCAGGTCCACCCCTCGGTCACGAGCCCATCTGTATGTTGCATCTCTACCTTGATGGCCTGAGGTGTCATGGGCCCATCGGGCTATAAATAATTCACCTTTATGTTGCCAGTCCAGGTCCACCTGAGCCACTTCAATCTTAGCAGCCTGATCCACCTGCTGGTTGTTTTGATGTTCTTCAGTAGCCCGATTCTTGGGCACATGAGCATCTACATGGCGTACCTTTACAACCAGGTTCTCTACCCGGGCAGCAATATCTTGCCACAATGCAGCAGCCCAGATGGGTTTGCCCCGGCGTTCCCAGTTGTTCTGCTTCCATTGCTGTAGCCACCCCCACAGGGCATTTGCTACCATCCATGAATCAGTATAGAGATAGAGAACTGGCCACTTTTCTCGTTCAGCAATATCTAAGGCCAGCTGAACGGCTTTCACTTCTGCAAACTGACTCGATTCACCTTCTCCCTCAGCAGCTTCTGCAACTCGTCGTGTAGGACTCCATACAGCAGCTTTCCATCTCCGATGCTTTCCCACAATACAACAGGACCCATCAGTGAACAGGGCATATTTCTTCTCATTTTCTGGTAGCTTGTTGTACAGTGGGGCTTCTTCAGCACGGACCACCTCCTCCTCTGATGATATCCCAAAGTACTTGCCTTCTGGCCAGTCCATAATCACTTCCAGGATTCCTGGGCGACTGGGGTTTCCTATTCGAGCCCGCTGAGTAATCAGTGCAACCCACTTGCTCCATGTAGCATCAATTGCAGCTCGATAGGCACAAGCCAGACCCCAGCACGCCACAGTGATTTGTGTCACTTTGGAACTGCCAGAGTCATGACACCTTTTTTTCAAGCATTCTACCAGTTTTTTAGGATTTTGCAGTTGTTCAGGGGTGAATGTCCAAAACACTGGAGGTGCCCACTGCTCTAGAAACCTGCCCATATCCTCCCACACTCCCTGCCACTTGCAAATATCCCGCCTCAAGACAGATCTCCGGATGAGATTCCTAAGTAGTTGTTTAACCTTAAACAAAACCTGAAGCGCATTCAGGAGACATAACAACAAGAACATGCTGGTCTGAGTATCCCAAGGATATTCAACATCTTGGAGAGCTACCGTAACTAGCTCGGGGGATAAGAGGGTGGTGAAGGAGGAAGGGAGAGTGAACAGGTAGGAAAAAATATCTTCCCCTGTCCCCTCCAGAGACTGACTCCCTGATGAAAAAAGGCAATAGGTGTAATTGCTAATAGTTTCTGAGATATGGTTTCCGAAGTATAGAGTCGACGACAGTGCTGAGTACAAATACCAGGTTAGAGTCATGACCAGATACCTCATCATTTCATAAGCCATCGTTACACCACACAGTACCATAACAATCTTAAACCAGGGCCCGGAAAGGATAAACAGCACGACAGGGAGCACATACAGAAAGTAACGTGCTATAAAACTCAATTTGGGAAACAGGCACAGCAGACTTGAGATTAAGGCAATCAACATTGTGACTAGCAACTATTAAGCAGGTCGAATACTTATACCAATTTTAGTTTAACACACTCTGGTCAAATCTGTCGATATCTCAACCCTTCGAGCCCCACGTTGGGCGCCAAAAGGACTGTTGTGGTTTAGCCCGGCTGGCAGCCAAACACCACACAGCCGTTCGCTCACCCTCCCCCCTCCCTCTCCGGGATGGGGGAGAGAAACGGGAAAGTGAAGTCTGTGAGTTGAGATAAAGACAGTTTATTAAGACAGGGAAAATAATAACAATAACAATAATAATAATAATAATAATAATAGCATTAATAGTAATAATGTGTACGAAATAAGTGATGCACAATGCAATTGCTCACCACCCGTTGACCGATGCCCAGCCTATCCCCGAGCAGCCGGCCCCCCCTCCACCCCGGCTAGCCACCCCTATATATTGTTCAGCATGACGTCAGATGGTATGGAATACCCCTTTGGCCAGTTTGGGTCAGCTGTCCTGGGTCTGTCCCCTCCCAGCTCCTGCTGCATCCCTAGCCTGCTCGCTAGCAGGACAGAGCGAGAAGCTGAAAAGTCCTTGGCTTGGTGCAAGCACTGCTCTACAACAATTAAAACATCAGCATGTTATCAGCGCTCTTCTCATTCTAATCCAAAACATAGCACCCTGCCAGCTACTAGGAGGAAAATTAACTCTGTCCTAACTGAAACCAGGACACATTTCCAAGTAATCTGTTATACTCTGGAAAGCCAAGTCACTTTCCTGGCATATTAAAAGAAAAACAGAAAACAAACAACATACTGGGCAAAACCGGCATCTCTGCATTCCCCTGCAGCTGCTGTTCCCTTTGGCTGTATGGGCCTGGGGATGTTCACTAGTAGTCTTCCCCACACACCCCATAGGGCTCAACACCATATGCACATGACACAAGACACCCCCCCAAACACACACATGCACACTCACTGCCCCCTATGCTGGGGTGTGTGTGTGGAGAGGCGAAACATGTCCATGGCATGGCTGGCTGTTTTTTACCTGGACCCTGTTGGCAAGAGGTGTGCACAGAGCACACAGAGCAAGCTTAATGTTGGCAAACTATTTGTGGCAGTGTGCACAACTTCCAGGAGGAAGAGATCAGTTTCTCGCAGGGCTGGCAGGAGGTGGCCGCAGTGATGGAACAGCATGCTATTCAGCCCTAGCAGTTTCAAGCTGCCCATGTTGGGGAATTACTGTTGTCTAGTTACGGCTCTTAGCACTGACACTGGCTGTGTGCATGTGTGTGCATGCCAGGGAGGGCAGAGGAGCTGCAGGGCAGGGAGCTGGGTGGAAGCTCTCGATTTACCGTGCTGCAGCCCCATGCTGCCATCAGCTTTCAGAGGCAGGGTCGGAGCGGGAGGCATGCCAGACCCCACAGGCACCCAAGTTCCCCAAACCCTAAAAGTCCACCTTTGTTCTCCAATAGTACTCTCCAAAAAATGTAATCTCCATCAGACTGACACCTGAGAGTGAGAGGAGTGAGAAACAGCCTTGCAGGCGCCAAGGTCAGTGAAGAAGGAGGGGGAGAGGTGCTCCAGGCGCCGGAGCAGAAGTCCCCTGCGGCCTGTGGTGAGGACCATGGTGAAGCAGGCAGTCCCCCTGCAGCCCATGGAGTAACACGGTGGAGCAGGGTTCCACGCTGCAGCCCGTGGAGGGGACCACGGTGGAGCAGGTGGACCTGCACCGACGGAGGCTGCGGCCTGTGGAAGACCCCCGCCGGAACAGATTCAGTGACGGACATGTAGCCCGTGGAGAGGAGACCACGCAGGAGCCGGTGACCTGGCAGGAGCTGCTGCCCATGGGGGACCCAGGTTGGAGCAGTTTGCTCCTGAGGGATGGACCCCGTGGTACGGACCCATATTTGGAGCAGTTCCAGAGCTGCTGCCTGTGGGAAGCCCACGCAGGATCAGTTCGGGAAGGACTGCATCCCATGGGAGGGACCCCACAGCACAGGGGACGAGAGAAGGAGTGGCGGAGAAGAAGCGCTATAGACTAACCATAACCCCCGTTCCCCTGTTCCCCTGCGCTGCTTAGGGGGGGAGGACGTGGAAGAGGGTGGATAGGGGGAAGGTGCTTTTGGTTTCTTTCCTTTGTTTCTCACTTCTCTAGCTTGTTAGTAGTAGGTAATAAATCTTACTATCTCCCTACCCTGAGTCTGTTTTGCCCGTCACAATAATTACTGCACGATCTCCTCGTCCTTATCTCAACCCTTGAGCCCTTTTCATCGTATTTTCTCCCCATTCCTCTTTGAGGAGGGGGAGTGAGAGAGCGGTTGTGGTGGAGCTCGGCCGTCCACCCCAGTAAAACCACCACAATACCTAAAGGGGGCCTAGAGGAAAGCTGGAAAGGTACTCTTTGTAAAGGAGTGTGTTCTGGTTTCAGTTAGGACAGAGTTAATTTTCCTCCTAGTAGCTGGCAGGGTGCTATGTTTTGGATTAGGATGAGAAGAGCGCTGATAACATGCTGATGTTTTAATTGTTGCAGAGCAGTGCTTACACTAAGCCAAGGACTTTTCAGCTTCTCAGTCTGTCCTGCCAGCGGACAGGCTAGGGGTGCAGCAGGAGCTGGGAGGGGACAGAACCAGGACAGCTGACCCAAACTGGCCAAAGGGGTATTCCATACCATTTGACGCCATGCTAAACAATTAATATGGGGTGGCTGGCCAGGGTGGGGGGACTGGCTGCTCGGGGATAGGCTGGGCATCAGTCAACGGGTGGTGAGCAATTGCATTGTGCATCACTTGTTTTGTCCACATTATTATTAGTAGTACTATTATCATCATTATTATCATTTTCCTTTCTTTTCTGTCTTAATAAATAGTCTTGATGTCAATCCACAAGCTTTCTTTTTTTTTTAGTTTTTCAATTCTCTCCCCATACCCCAGGGGGGCGGGGGGAGCGGAGGGTGATCCAAGAGCTGTGTGGTGCTTAGCTGTCATCTGGGTTAAACCAAAACAGAGTGTAGTGATAGGTCAAGGAGTAATGGCTTTAAACTAAAAGAGGGTAGATTTAGATTAGATATTAGGAAGAAATTCATTATCCTGAGGGTGGTGAGGCACTGGAACAGGTTGCCCAGAGAAGTTGAGGATGCCCCATCCCTGGAGGCGTTCAAGAACAGGTTGGACAAGGCCCTGGACAACCTGATCTAGTGGAAGGTGTCCCTGTCTATGACAGGGGGGTTGGAATTAAATGATCTTTAAGGTCCCTTCCAACCAAAACCATTTTGTGATTCTGTGATCCCTTGAGGCTGCTTAGACACTATGATTTTCAGATCTCACCTGAGTCACCTCCGTATTTTTGTGTATGTTGTGTAGGTGTGTACTGGGTCTGGCTGGGATGGAGTTAACTTTCCCTGCAGCAGCCCATACAGTGCTGTGCTCTGCACTTGTAGCTAGAACAGCGTTGGTATCACACCAGTGCTTTGTCTACTGCTAAGCAATACTGGAACAGCATCAGGACTCCCTCCAGCCCCCCACCCCCACCCCTGCAACCCACAAGAGCCAGCAGACTGGGAGTGGGCAAGAGGTTGGGAGGGGACATCACCAGGGCAGCTGACCTAAACCAACCAAAGAGATATTCCATACCATATGATGTCACTCTCAGCAATAAAAGGTGGAAAAATTGGAAAAAGGGAAGGAGAGGGGAGGGGTGGGTTCTCGTTATGAAAATGTCTGTCCTCCTGAACAACGGCTATATGTATTGAGGCCCTGCTTTAGGGACGTGGTCAAGCATTGCTCGTTGGTGGGAAGTAGAGAGTAATTTCTTTCCTTTCTCTCTGTGCTTCCGCACAGCCTTTGCTTGTGGTTATTGTTTTTTTCCCCTACGTTTCCTTTTCCCTTCAGTTAATTTATTTAATTTCCCCTTAATAATGGGTTGTTTTTTTTTGTGAGTTGTTTTTTTCTTTTCTTCTTCTCCTCCTCTTCTGAGAAGGGGGAGTGAGAGAGTAATTGTGGTGGAGTTCAGCTGCCTAACAAGGTAAAACCAACACAGTCCTTTTCAGCGCCCAATTTGCGGCACAAGGATTGAGATAACAGAAATGATTAAAACACTTACATCTAACACACTTACTTGCTAGTCACCATGTTCGGTTTCCTGTTAATATTTTCCTGTGTGATCCTGTCTTATGTAATCCGTGCCATGTTCTCCCTTCTCCTCTATATCAGATCGGAGAATGTGCTACAATTTGTGCTCCTTATATTTATTTCCCTGTGCTGTAAAGCACTGGTCTGGAGTTTAATCTGGCATTCAGGCCCTGCATGGTTATCATTTGGGTCTCCTGGAAATTATCTTTTAGAGAATATTCGAAATTATACTGTCTTCCTTTCCTCCTCTGGATGTCAGTTTATGAATATTATCAGGAAGGATACCTCCTCCTTCTTTCCCAGTGGGCTAATTACAGCAGCTTTTGAGTACTTTGAATACCCATGGGTAACCAACATACTCCTTGTAGTGGGTTTATGTGGCAAGGCTTTGGTAGCGGGGGTCCATAGGGGTAGTTTATGCGAGAAGAATCCAGAAGCTGCCCTATGTTAGATAAGGGCCCCGCTGCTGGACAGAGCCGAGCCAATAAGCAACGTCGTTTGTGCCTCTGTGAGAGCGTATTTAAGAAAGGAAAAACAAAACTGCAGGGGAACAGTAGATGGGAGAGAGAGAGGAGTGAGAAACAGCCTTGCAGGTGCAAAGTTCAGTGAAGGAGGAGGAGAGGTGCTTCAGACAACAGAGAAAAAATCCCCTGCGGCCTGTGGAGAGGACCATGGTGAAGCAGGCAGTCCCCCTGCAGCCCATGGAGTACCATGGTGGAGCAGGGTTCCATGCTACAACCTGTGGAGGAGACCACGGTGGAGCAGGTGGACCTGCACTGAAGGAGGCTGTGGCCTGTGGAGGATCCCCGCTGGACCAGATTCCGGGCCGGACCTGTAGCCCGTGGAGAGGAAACCACGTAGGAGCTGGTGACCTGGCAGGAGCTATTGCCCATCGGGGACCCAGGTTGGAGCAGTGTACTCCTGAGGGATGGACCCTGTGGTATGGACCCATATCTGGAGCAGTTCTTGAAGAGCTGCTGCCTGTGGGAAGCCCACGCAGGACCAGTTCGGGAAGGACTGCATCCCATGGGAGGGACCCCAAGTTAGAGCAGGGGAAGAGAGTGACCGAGAAGGAGAAGCGGAGACGAAGTGCTGCAAACCCCATTCCCCCATTTCCCTGCACCGCTCAGGGGGAGGAGGTGGAAGAGGGTGGATGGGAGGAAGGTGTTTTTGGTTTCTTTGTTTCTCGCTTCTCTAGCTTCTTAGTAATAGGCAATAAATCTTACTGCCTCCCAACTCTGAGCCTATTTTGCCCATCAGGATAACTGTTGAGTGATCTCCCCGTTCTTATCTCAACCCTTGAGCCCTTTGTGTCATATTTTCTCCCCCTTTCCCTTTGAGGAGAGGGAGTGAGAGAGCGGCTGTGGTGGAAATCGGCTGCCCAACCGAGTAAAACCACCACACGCCTATTGCTTTGTCTGCACAATTTCTTTCTTCTTCTCCCTAACGACAGAATCAAAGCATCACAGAACGTCTGAGGTTGGAAGAGACGTCAAGAGACCGTCTAGTCCAACTCAAGCAGGGTCACCTAGAGCATGTTACACAGGGTTGCATGCAACTGCGTTTTGAATAGCTCCAAAAAAGTAGATTCCACTACCTCTCTGGGCAGTTTTGAATCATAGAATCATAAACTCATAAAGGTTGGAAAAGACCTCCAAGATCATCTGGTCCAACCATCCCCCTACAACCAATATCAACCACTAAACCATGACCCTAGGCACCACCTCCAACCTCTCCTTGAACACCCCCAGGGATGGTGACTCCACCACTTCCTTTGGCAACACATTCCAATGCCTGACTACTCTTTCTGAGAAGAAATGTCTCCTAATTTCCAACCTAAACCTCCCCTGGCGCAACTTGAGGCCATTCCCTCTAGTACTATCACTAGTTATCTGCGAGAAGAGGCCTACCCTCTGCTCCCCACAACTTCCTTTCAGTTAGTTGTAAAGAGCAATAAGGTCTCCCCTGAGCCTCCTCTTCTCCAGACTAAACAGCCCCAGTTCCCTCAGCTGTTCCTCATAGCACTCATGTTCCAGACCTTTCACCAGCTTCTTAGCCCTTCTCTGGACACGCTCCAGGGCCTCAATGTCCTTCTTGAAGTGATGGGCAAAAACTGAACACAGTACTCAAGGTGTGGCCTCACCAGAGCAGAGTACAGGGGGACGATCACATCCCTGGCCTTGCTGGTTACACTGTTCCTGATACAAGCCAGGATGCCGTTGGCCTTCTTGGCCACCTGGACACACTGCTGGCTCATGTTCAGGCAAGCATCAATCAGCACCTCCAGATCCTTTTCCTTGGTAGAGCTTTCCAGCCACTCTGCCCCAGGCCTGTAGCGCTGAATGGGGTTGTTGTTGTCAAAGTGCAGGACGCAGCACTTATCCATGTTGAACCTCATCCCATTGGCCTCTGCCCATTGATCCAACCTGTCCAGGTCCCTCTGCAGGGCCTTCCTACCTTCACACAGATTGACACTTTCCCCCCAACTTGGTGTTGTCTGCAAACTTACTGTGGGTGCACTCCATTCCCTCGTCCAAATAACCAATAAAGATATTAAAGAGGATATTAAAGATATTAAAGAGGACACCAACCCTTGTGGAACACCAATCATGACCTGTCGCCAGCTGGATTTCACTCCATTCACCACTAGTCTCTGGGCCCAGCTGTCCAGACAGTTTTTTACTCAGCAAAGAGTGTACCTGTCCAAGCTATGGGCTGCCAGCTTCTCCAGGAGAATACTGTGGGAGACCGTGTCAAAGGCCTTGCTGAAGTCCAGGTAGACTACGTCAACAGCCTTTTCCTCATCCACCAGGCGGGTCACCCGGTCATAGGAGATGAGGTTGGTGAGGCAGGACTTGCCTTTCATGAAACCATGCTGACTGGGCCTGACTCCCCGGCTGTCCCGCATATGCTGTGTGATTGCATTCACGATGACCTGTTCCATCACCTTTCCGGGCACCAAGGTCAGGCTGACAGGCCTGTAGTTCCCCAGGTCCTCCTTATGACCCTTCTTATAGACGGGCATCACGTTAGCAAGCCTCCAGTCACAGAATCACAGAATCACAGAATCATCTAGGTTGCAAGAGACCTCCAAGGTCACCTAGTCCAACCTCTGACCTAACACTAACAAGTCCTCCACTAAACCATATCACTGAGCTCTACATCTAAACGTCTTTTAAAGACCTCCAGGGATGGTGACTCAACCACTTCCCTGGGCAGCCCATTCCAATGCCTAACAACCCTTTCAGTAAAGAAGTTCTTCCTAATATCCAACCGAAACCTCCCCTGGCGCAACTTTAGCCCATTCCCCTTCGTCCTGTCACCAGGCACGTGGGAGAATAGACCAACCCCTCCCTCGCTACAGCCTCCTTTAAGGTACCTCTAGAGAGCGATAAGGTCGCCCTGAGCCTCCTCTTCTCCAGGCTGAACAATCCCAGCTCCCTCAGCCGCTCCTCGTAAGACTTGTTCTCCAGACCCCTCACCAGCTTCGTTGCCCTTCTCTGGACACCCTCGAGCACCTCCATGTCCTTCTTGTAGTGAGTGGCCCAAAAGTGAACAAAGTACTCGAGGTGCGGCCTCACCAGAGCCGAGTACAGGGGGACAATCACTTCCCTAGCCCTGCTGGCCACACCATTTCTGGTACAAGCCAGGATGCTGTTGGCCTTCTTGGCCACCTGAGCACACTGCTGGCTCATATTCAGCCGACTATCAACCAGTACTCCCAGGTCCTTCTCTGCCAGGCAGCTTTCCAGCCACTCATCTCCCAGCCCGTAGCGCTGCTTGGGGTTGTTGCGCCCCAAGTGCAGGACCCGGCACTTGGCCTTGTTGAACTTCATACAGTTGGCCTCAGCCCATTGGTCCAGCCTATCCAGATCCTCCTGCAGAGCCTTCCTACCCTCAAGCAGATCGACACATGCACCTAATTTGTTGTCGTCTGCAAACTTACTGAGGGTGCACTCGATCCCCTCATCCAGATCATCAATAAAGATATTAAAGAGAACTGGCCCCAGTACTGAGCCCTGGGGGACTCCACTAGTGACCAGCCTCCAACTGGATTTAACTCCATTCACCACGACTCCTTGGGCCTGGCTATCCAGCCAGTTCTTACCCCAACGAAGCGTACGCCAGTCCAAGCCATGAGCAGCCAGTTTCTTCAGGAGAATGCTGTGGGAAACGGTGTCAAAAGCCTTACTGAAATCAAAGTAGACCACATTCACAGTCTTTCCCTCATCCACTGAGCGCATCGCTTTGTCATAGAAGGAGATCAGGTTCGTCAAGCAGGACCTGCCTTTCAGAAACCCATGCTGACTGGGCCTGATCACCTGGTTGTCCTGCAAGTGCCGCGTGATGACACTCAAGATAATCTGCTCCATGAGCTTCCCTGGCACTGAGGTCAAACTAACAGGCCTATAGTTCCCCAGGTCTACCCTTCAGCCCTTCTTGTAGATGGGCGTCACATTTGCTAGCCGCCAGTTGACTGGGACCTCCCCTGATAGCCAGGACTGCCAATAAATGATGGGAAGCGGCTTGGCCAGCTCCTCCGCCAGTTCTCTCAGTACCCTCGGGTGGATCCCATCCGGCCCCATCGACTTGCATACATCTAAGTGCTGTAGCAGGTCGCCAACCATTTCCTCGTGGATTGTGAGGGCCACATTCTGTTCCCCATCCCCTTCCACCAGCTCAGGGTAATGGGTATCCAGATCTGGTCTTGCCACTAAAGACTGAGGCAAAGAAGGCATTAAGCACCTTAGCCTTTTCCTCATCTCTCGTCAGTAAGTTTCCCCTCGCATCTGGTAAAGGATGGAGATTCTCCTTAGTCCTCCTTTTCATGTTAATGTATTTAAAAAAACATTTTCTGTTATCTTTAATGGCAGTAGCCAGATTGAGCTCCAGATGAGCTTTGGCCTTTCTAATTTTGTCCCTGCACAGCCTCTCAACATCCTTATAGTCCTCCTGAGTGGCCCGCCCTCTTTTCCAAAGGTCAGAAACCTTTTTTTTTTCTTTTTTTCCTAAGCTCTAGCCACAACTCTCTGTTCAGCCAGGCCGGTCTTCTTCCGCGCTGGCTTGTCTTTGGGCACGTGGGGACAGACCGCTCCTGAGCCTTTAAGATTTCCTTCTTGAAGAGTGCCCAGCCTTCCTGGACTCCTCTGCCCTTCAGAACCTCCTCCCAAGGGACTCTGCCAGCCAGTGTCCTGAATAGCTCAAAGTCTGCCTTCCGGAAGTCCAAGACAGCAGTTTTACTGATCCCCCTCCTGACTTCGCCAAGAATAGAGAACTCTACCATTTCGTGGTCACTCTGCCCAAGACAGCTCCCGACCACTACATCTCCCACCAGTCCTTCTCTGTTTGTGAACAGAAGGTCTAGCGGGGCACCTCCCCTGGTAGGCACACTAACCAGCTGCATCAGGAAACTATCTTCCACACTCTCCAGAAACCTCCTAGACTGATTCCTCTGAGCTGTATTGTATTTCCAGGATATGTCTGGGAAGTTGAAGTCCCCCACGAGAACAAGCACTGGCGATTGCACGACTTCTGCCAGCTGCCTGTAGAACTCCTCATCCGTCTCCTCATCCTGATTTGGTGGTCTATAATGGACCCCCACCAGGATGCCTGCCCCATTGGCCTTCCCGCTGATCCTAACCCATAGGGACTCAACCTTATCATTCCCAGTCTCAGCCTCAAGTTCCACAACATCAAAACACTCTTTAATATAGAGAGCCACACCACCACCCCTTCTGTGCTGCCTGTCCCTTCTGAAGAGCCTATAGCCAGTCATTGCAGCACTCCAGTCATGGGAGTGGTCCCACCACATTTCAGTGATGGCAACCAAGTCATAGCCTGCCTGCTGCACAATGGCTTCCAGCTCCTCTTGTTTGTTGCCCATGCTGCGTGCATTAGTGTAGATGCACTTCAGTTGGGCTTCTGGCCTTCTCCCCCAGCCCTGACATTGTTCCCCTAGCACACCTCTAACGAGCCCTACTTCATCCCCATCCCCCTTCTTACCTAGTTTAAAGCCCTCTCAATGAGCCCTGCCAGCTCCTGGGCTAGGATCCATTTTCCCCTTAGAGATAGGTGGGACCCATCTGCAGTTATCAGGCCGGGTGCCGAGTAAAGTGCCCCATGGTAAAAAAAAAAAAAAAAAAAAAATTCTGTGTTGGCACCAGCCATGTGTTTATCAGGTGGGCTTTCTGTGTCCTCTCTGTACCCCTCCCTGCCACTGTAGGGATGGAGGAAAACACCACCTGAACTCCCGCTCCATCTACTAATCGTCCCAGTCCCCTAAAGTCCCTTTTGATAGCCTTCAGGCTTCTCTCTTCAATATCATCACTGCCAGCCTGGACTATCAATAGAGGATAGTAATCAGAGGGGCGAACCAGGTTGGGAAGGTTTCTGGCAATGTCCCTGACCCTGGCCCCAGGGAGGCAGCAGACTTCCCTAGGGCTAGGGTCAGGCCGACATATAGGGCCCTCTGTTCCCCTGAGAAGGGAGTCGCCTACAGCGATTACCCTTCTTTCTTTCTTAGTGGAGGCAGTCTTGAGGCGTGGAGTCGACCTCCTCGCCCTAGGCATCCTCTTGGGTAGACTTTTCACCTCATCCTCACCCACCAGTCTCTCAAGCTCCAAGGCCTCAAATCTGTTGTGTAAGGGCACCTGGGAAGGTGAGGCCGGTAGGGAGGGGGGTTGCCTGCGATGCCGAGCAGGGACCTGCTTCCATTCCTCTTCATCTCCTAGGTCCCCTCCCTCTGCCCGACAGCAACAGGGCAGAGGGTCCACCACTGTGGTGTCTCACCCCGGTGCCTTTCCTTCATCCTTGCAGGGAGTTACTCCACCAGTCTATCTCCCGCTCACACTCCCTGATGGCCCTTAACCTCTCCACCTCTTCTTTGAGCTCTGCCACCAGGCTGAGCAGGTCATCCACCTGCTAACACCTCACACACACGGTGTCTCTGCCTCCCTCAGATGGCAGCAACAGGCTCAGGCACTCCCTGCATCCAGAGACCTGAACTGCCGCATTTTTGAGCGGGTACTCCGTCTGGGTGGCCACAGACTTTCTAGAAAGAGCTTTCTGCCTAGTGCAGACCATGGCTGTTTAGCTATAGGTAGACAGCCGGTAGATGAGCTACTCTTCTGAGCAGGGCGGAACGCTCTGCCCTGCCTGAGCGCGCCCTGCCCGCGCGAACTGCCGTGCCACGCCCTGACTGACGCACCACACCCTGTTTGCCCGTCCTGTTCGCCACGCTCCTGGTCGCTTGCGCTCCCTAGGGGCTGCTTTTGAACGTCCGCGGAGGGGGCGCTGCTGGCTCCGCCTACGCCTCGTCAGCCTCCCTCGTGAGGGCTGCCGGGTCCTGGCGGCTCCCTCGGTTGCATCAAGGGGCCTCGATGACGGAAAAATCCTGTCATCCGGGACCTCTCCAGATGACCACGAGCACTGATAGATGATGGAAAGCAGCCCAGCAATAACATCCACCAACTCCCTCAGCACCCTCAGGTGGATCCCCTCTGGCCCCATGGACTTGTCACAGTCCAGGTGTGGCAGCAGGTCTCTGTTTCCACCTGAACTTGTGGGGGGTTTCTTCTGCTCCCCATCCCTGACTTCTAGGTCAGGAGGCTGAGTACCCTGAGGATTAGTGGTCTGGCTAGTAAAGATAGATGCAAAGAAGGCATTAAGAACCTCAGCCTTTTCCTTATCCTCAGTAGTCATGTTCCCCCCTGCATCCAGTAAAGGATGGAGATTCTCCTTGGCCCTCCTCTTGCCGTTAATGTATTTATAAAAACATTTTTTGTTATCCTTAACCATAGCGGTCATGTTGAGCTTGTGCTGGGCTTAGGCCTTCCTGATTTTTTCTCTGCATATGCTGTCAACTTCCTTGTACTCTCCATGCGTTGCCTGTCCCTTCTTCCTCCGGACATAAGTTCTCTTTTTCTCCCAGACACTCAGCAAAAGTTCCCTGTTCAGCCACGTCGGTCTTCTTCCCCAACGGCTCATCTAACGGAACATGGGGACAGCCTGCTCCTGCACCTTTAAGACTTTCTTCTTGAGGAGCATTTGCCTTTCTTGCCTGTCCCTTCTGAAGAGCTTATAGCCATGCATTGCAGCACTCCAGTCGTGGGAGTGGTCCCACCATGTTTCAGTGATGGCAACTATTTCAAAGTGTGCCTGCCACACAATGGCTTCCAGCTCCTACTGTTTGTTGCCCATGCTGTGTGTATTAGTGTAGATGTACTTCAGCTGAGCCATTGCCCTCACCCCCAACCCTGGCATTGCTCCCCCAGGCTCATCTCTATCGAGCCTCATTTCTTCATACCTAGTTTAAAGCCCTCTTAACAGGCCCTGGCAGCTCCTGAGTTAGGATCCCTTTCCCCCTTTGAGACAGGTGGGACCCATCTGCAGCCATCAGACCAGATGTCAAGTAAACCTCCCCATGGTCAAAAAAAAAATAAAAAAAATCCTGCAATGGCACCAGTCTCTCAGCCATTTGTTTATCAGCTGGGCTTTCCAGGTCTACTCAGTATACCTCCCTGCCACTGAAGGGATAGAGGAAAATACCACCTGTACTCCCACTCCATCCACTGATCGCCCCAAACCCCTGAAGACCCTTTTGATAGCCCTCAGGCTTCTCTCAGCGATTTCATCGCTGCCAGCCTGAATTATCACTAAGGGATAATAATCAGAGGGGCGAACGAGGCCAGGAAGTTTCCTGGCAATGTCCCTGACCTGGGCCCCAGGGAGGCAGCAGACTTCCCTATGTGTAGGGTCTGGCTGACATATTGGGCCCTCTGTTCCCCTCAGAAGGGTGACGCCGATGACAATTACCCTTCTTTCCTTCTTGGTGGAGGCAGTCTTGAGGCATGGAGTTGACTTCCTTGCCCTAGACAACCTCCTGTGTGGACCTTCCCCCACATCCTCACCAACCTGTCCCTCGAGCTCCAGAGCCTCAAACCTATTGTGTAAGGGCACCTGGGAAGGCGAGGCGGGTAGGGAGGGGGCTTGCCTGTGATACTGAGCAGGGACCTGTTTCCATTCCTCCCCATCTCTTTGGTCCCCCCCCCTGCCCAACAGCAACAGGGCAGGGGGTCCTCCAATATTTGCGGTGCCTTTCTCTCAGGCAGTTCAGGGAGTTGCTCCACCAGTCTATCTCCTGCTCGCACTCCCTGAGAGCCCTTAATCTCTCCACCTCCTCCTTGAGCTCTGACACCAGGCTGAGCAGATCCTCCACCTGTTCACACCTCATGCAGTTGGCATCTCTGCCACCCTCCATTGGTAGCAACAGGCTCAGGAATTCCCTGCAGCTGAATACTTGAACAGCCGCATCTTAGGGTAGGCAGTCAGTCTGGGTTGCCACAGTCTTTTTGGCAAGAGCTTTCTGCCTGGTGGAGACTGTGGCTGTATTTTCTGTCTGTGAGGCAGCTGACAGGTAAGCAGGTCTCCTGAGTGGGGAGGAATACTCCGCCCTGCCTGTGCAAACTGCTGCAACACGCCCTTGCTGACATGCCACGCCCAGTTTGCCGCGCTCCTGGTCACTTGCGCTCCCCAGGGGCTGCATTTGTATAACAGGTCTGGCAGCTCCCTCGGCTGCCTAGAGTGGCCTCGAAGGAGAAAACCCCCTGCACGCCATTGCAAAACGTGTCTGCCCCAGAGCCGATCGCCTCGGACAAAGCGGAACATCATCACATGCCAGCACACTGGTAGGAATGAGTTGGAGAGATGGGATGGGACCAACAGTGGATGCTATGTTCAACCAGCTTCAGCAATATGAAGAAAATAACTCTGCCCCACTACAGGCCTGCATCTCGGCTATGGAGAAACTGTCCCAACAGGTCCAACACCTTGAAGAACGTATATCTTCCTCCTCATCGAGATGGACCAGTATCTCAGCCATTAAGAGTCAGCATTTTCCTGCTCGAGGGAGAGAGTACCTGGGATGCACACCACATGGCACCTTGTGGTTTTATCTGCATGACCACAGGGAAGATATGAGGAAGTGGGATGGTGAACCTACCTCGACCCTAGCAGCTCGAGTATGTGAATGGCAAGGAAATACAACAGCAAAAAGGGGATCTCCTAGGAAAAATGCTGCTCCGATTTCTGTTGGGCAGTTCCCCAGAGGGGGTAGAAGGGATGATGTTACCCTTGACCCTGTTGGAGGGACCTCTGCTTCTCATTTGCAAGAATTAAGTGACAGCTACTCCAACCAGGACTAGAGGAGCCCTGCCTCTGGCCAGGTAGAGGAGAGGCACAACCGGATTTATTGGACTGTGTGGATCCAATGGCCTGGCACATTGGAACTGCAGAAAAGCAAAGCTCTAGTGCACAATGGCGCACAGTGTACTGTAATGCCATCAGGCTACCAAGGGGCAGAACTCATCTGTATCTCTGGAGTGACATGGGGATCCCAACAGCTAATTGTATTGGAGGCTGAAGTGAGCCTAACTGGGAATGAGTGGCAAAAGCACCCCATCGTGACTGGCCCAGAGGCTCTGTGCATCCTTGGCACAGACTACCTCAGGAGAGGGTACTTCAAGGACTCAAAAACGTACCGGTGGGCTTTTGGCATAGCTGCCTTGAGTACAACAAATATGAAGCAGCTGTCTACCCTGCCCAGCCTCTGAGAAGACCCTTCTGTTGTAGGATTGTTGAGGGTCGAAGAACAGCAGGTGCCAATCGCTACCACAATGGTGTACCGGCAGCAATATCGTACCAACCGAGGCTCCCTGATTCCCATGCATGAGTTGGTTCATTGGCTGGAGAGCCAAGGAGTGATCAGCAAGACTCGCTTGTGGGAAAGGAATTTGCAGGTGGCTTTGCAATGTTTCACACGTCCCTGAATTAGAGATAATGAGGAAACAAGAGGTAGAAACAAAAACTTGAGCAAGGTCGAGATAAAGTAAATTGGCTACAGTGTTAAAGATGAGCTTTGGGCAGTGGCCAATTGCTGGCTGGCTCAAGGCACATGTCTGAGGGTCTCTAACCAATTGTATGACCGATTCGGGCACATGGACAGCGCATGGGGTTACAGGGAAAGTATATATAGTGGAGAAAAAAGGGCAATAAAGGCCTTCTGTTCAAGAGCCATCAGGAGTCCGTGTCTTTCATCCCTTCAAACAGTGACCGCGACATGATCGGGAAGAGAGCAACGCTGAGGGAAGCATCTGAAGGGACCCCAGCCGAACGACTCAAGCTGACAGCGGGACCGTGCCTTTAATCCTGGGACATCACCTCGAGAAGCAGGTGAGCGGCTGGGGCATTAACAATGGGAGCTAATCTATCGGCCAAGGAGGAGGCGATAGTTAAGCTATTGAATCAACTCTTGGTAAAAAGAGGAGTGAAATATGACCCACATAAAGTGAAACAATTGCCAAAGTTCTTACGAAAGAATGGGGCCCCGACAACAGCTTCGGCAGCGTTTGATGTGAATACTTGGGAGAATGCAGGAACAACTGTGTGGGATGCTGTTTCGCAAGAAGATCTAACAGCTGTTGAGGTGGCAATGACCTGGCACTTAATAATTCAGACGTTGAGATCATGGCAAGCGGAAAAAAGTGAACTGACAGCGGCCGATCAGGCTACGCAGGCAGGTAAAAAAAAAAGCGGTGACTGCGTACCGCCGGAGGACATAAACCTGATAGACTTGGGAACAGAGGTGGAGACAATATCTCAGCGGCCGTCAGCGCCGCCGCTGCCGCCGCCCACAGGGCCAGCGGCGCCACCCGCAGGGGGTCCCTTTGACCCCCGAGATCGTTGGAAACAACTTCAGAGAGAAGCAATAAAGGGGGGGGGGGGGCGTAGAGCTCGCTTTTCCAGTCCAAGTTTGGGATCGTGGGCAAAATGACTGACACCCCTTCCAGTGGGACCTTATTAAAGAACTATGTAAGACGGTGACCACTTAGGGGTTATTGGCCCCGTTTACGCAGTCCCTGCTGGAGAATGTCGTGACAGGACAGCTTTTAACCCCCTTTGACATACAAGTGGCGATGCTGATATTAACTCCGACACAAAAATTATTATGGGAACAGAAATGGAGAGAGTTGTGCGAACACGCAGCACTCCAAAATTTAGAAAGGCAGCCGGGGGATCCGCTTTTTGGAGCTGGTATACCTCGACTGATGGGTACAGACCTGATGGTGGATCCGCGCCTTCAGGCGCATCTAGATCCAGGCATCCTCCGGCTGACCGCGACCCTAGCCCTCCAGGCAATGTTAAGAATTCCAGAGACCAGAAAGCCCGCACAGCCCTTTACAAAGGTCCAGCAAGGGGTGTCTGAACCATACATGCAGTTTATTGATCGGCTTCGCGATGCACTAGATAAGCAGATTGACAATCGGGAAGCAAAAGATGCCTTGCTACAAAGGCTAGCGGTTGAAAACGCAAATACCAACTGTAAAAAGGTGCTACAGGCTCTGCCTGTGAATGCAACAATAGTTCAGATGATAGAGGCGTGTAACCGAGTGGGCTCTATCGAACATCATACCGAATCGCTGGCGTCCGCTTTTGCAACAGCACTAACCACCAGTCAGGACCCCCACGGTCAGAAAAAATGCTATCGGTGTGGAGACCCCAGCCACCTAGTCTCCGCATGCCCCTGGCGGGGGTGGGGGGGCAGCTCGCCCCCAGTCCCGCCCACTTTGTGTCCCGGATGTGGGAAGGGACGCCACTGGGCGAGCCAGTGCCGCTCTAAATACAACGCGGAAGGACAGCCTTTGCCGCCGCGGCAGGGAAACGGGAAGAGGAGCGCGGGGCGGGGCCGCGCGACGACACAAGCACCCCCGCCTCCCGGTCAAAGGAGGAACCTCCCACAAGGGAGGGCTCCAAATGTAATGCTGACGCAGGGTGTCGAGCGCCACCTGCTGCCCCGTTGCCACGGTTACCACCGTGGACACCCTCTCAGCAAGAACCAGAGGGAGTGCCGGAGTGGATGTCTCCACAGTAACAGACGCCACCTTGTGGGGTACTCACGTTCATAAAATTCCACCGAACATCAAAGGACCAATTGGGAATGACTGTATTGCATTGCTGCTAGGACGATCAAGTACGACTTTGACCGGATTGTTTGTTTTGCCGGGGATAATTGATGCCGACTATAATGGACAAATCCAGGCTATGGCTTGGACACCGTCTCCACCATTGTCAATACCAAAGGGAACTAGAATTGCTCAACTGATTATTTTCCGAGCAGTAGTACCAAAGGCTGTGGATGCTATCAGGGGAGTGGCAGGATTCGGGTCAACCGAGTTCCCCGAGGTGTTTTGGGCTGCCGACATAGCCCAGCATCGGCCAACGCTTACTGTTACCCTTTGGAATAATTCTGAGCACCTACCCTCCAGTCAATGCAAGATGCTGGTGGACACTGGAGCGGACGTTACCGTCATTGCCATTGAAGACTGGCCCTCTGCTTGGCCCATGACAACTCCCTCAGGCAGATTGGTTAGAGTGGAAGGAATGTCAAGCACCTTTCAGAGTGCCACGATGCTTACTATAAAAACCCAAGAAGGTACTACGTGCACAGTACGCCCTTACATTGCTAATATCCCCATCAGCCTGATGGGGCAAGATGTGATGGGACAATATAAATTCACCATCTCCTCCCCTGAAAATTTTCAGTAGCAGCAATTAATGAGTGACCGACACTCCGTCTCACATGGAAAAGGGAATCACTGGTATGGGTGGATCAATGGCCGCTCACAAGAGATAAGGTCGCAGCGCTGCAGGAGTTGGTTCAAGAACAACTCCAGCAAAGACGTATTGTTCCGACAAACAGCCCATGGAATTCACCAGTGTTTGTCATCAAGAAGAGCGGGAAATGGAGATTACTGCATGATTTGCGATGAATCAACGCAGTGGTCGAGGACATGGGCTCCTTGCAGCCAGGATTACCCTCACCTACAACGATATCCCATAATTGGGACATCATTGTTATGGACTTGAAAGACTGTTTTTTCACAATTCCTTTGCGTCCTGACGACGCTCCTCGTTTTGCCTTCTCGGTACCAAAGATCAATAGGAAGGAGCCTATGGACCGATATCATTGGACCGTACTACCACAAGGCATGAAAAACTCCCCAACCATGTGCCAAACCTATGTTGCAAAAGCTATCCAACCAGTACGCCAATGCTTCCCGGAGATATACATACACCACTACATGGATGATATCCTACTAGCTGGACCATCTAGTGATAAGGTCCAAGAGACACTGCCTGCCTTAAAACAAGCGTTACAGACAGCAGGACTCCAAATTGCACCTGAAACGGTGCAGACCCAAGCACCTTGGAAGTATCTGGGGTGGAAGATTTTACAGCAAATCATTCAACCACAGCAGATATCCATTAATGCAGATGTTAAGACACTGAACGATGTACAGAAATTACTAGGCAATATAAACTGGATTAGACTACAATGTGGGATAGACAATTCGATATTGGCGCCTCTCTTTGAGTTATTAAAGGGAGGCACTGATATTAATGCCCCAAGGCGATGGACTCAGGAGGCTCATAAAGCATTGCAAATGGTTAATGAAAGAATCTCAGCACAGCAATGCCATCGTCATAGTGAGAACCTCCCCCTTCAATTATATATTTGTAATCAAGAACAACAACCAGTGGCTATTATTGGGCAGTGGGACCCCTCCCATAAGGACCCCTTAATGGTCCTGGAATGGGTCTTTTTACCCCATCAACCCTCAAAAACTATTGCAACGCTAGTGGAAATGTTTGCCGTCCTAATAAAGAAAGGACATGAGAGAATAGTTCAATTAGCGGGAGAAGAGCCCAATCTGATTATAATTCCCGTAGTAAAAGACTATTTCACCTGGTGCTTGCAGAACAGTTTAGAGCTCCAAATAGCATTGACGGGATTCGACGGACAGGTTGATACCCACCATCCACCTCATAAAATGTTCTCCTTTTATAATAATATAAAAATAGAAGAGCGGCCGTTGTGCCAATGGCAACCAGTGAATGGGCGAACGGTCTTTACAGATGGGTCCGGAAAAACAGGCAAAGCTGTAGTAACTTGGGAAGAAGGTGGAAAGTGGCAACACCAGATTGAGCGGATCAAAGGTTCCCCACAGATAGTTGAATTACATGCTATTATAATGGCTTTTAAGCGCTGGCCAACAGTACCTTTGAATATTGTATCAGACTCACAATAAGCTGTAGGTGTCACTCAGCGCATTGAGAGGGCACATTTGAGACATATCCCAAAGGAAAACTTGTTTCTAAAATTTAAGGAGCTGTTATTTTCGGTAGAGCAGCGAGTGCACCCATATTGTATTATTCACATGCAGAGCCACACCATGTTACCTGATATTTTTGCAGAGGGTAACGCACGCGCTGACCAGGTAACTAATATGACCCTGACTGCCCTGGTGCCTAAGGTGCTGGAGCAAGCACGGTTATCCCATGCCTTCTTGCTTCAATCCGCCAAAGTCTTGGTGAAACAATTCGCTATATCGATCACTGACGCCAAATTGATCGTGCAAACATGTCCTGACTGTCAACAACATGTTTCGACCCCGTCTTTAATGGTAAACCCTAGAGGTCTACGGTCCTTACAGTTATGGCAGACTGACGTAATGCATATTCCAGAATTTGGTCGCTTGAAAAATGTTCACATATTGGTAGATACTTTCTCTCATGCTATTTGGGCGACAGTTGCGGTGGGTGAAACTAGTTGCCATGTCCAGGCTCACTTCTGTGTTGCTTTCGTGGCGCTAGGCATCCCAAAGGAAATAAAACCCGACAGTAGCCCTGCCTATGGTAGTCACCCCCTTCAAACCTTTTTTCGAACTCGGGGTATCCGACACATCACAGGCATTCCTCATTCCCCCACGGGTCAAGCCATTGTAGAGCGCACACATCGCACCTTGAAAACACTGCCAAATAAACAAAAAGGGGGAGACACCCAGGAAACACCACAGAACAGGTTGGGAAAGGCACTTTATGTAATGACTCACCTATCATTACCCTTTCCTCACGAAGAGGTACTGCCCATAATAAAACATTACAAAAATATGAATTCCGTGCTGTCACAGGTGCCACAATCAGAGCAGGCCTTAGTAATGGTAAAAAATTTAAATACAGGTCTTTGGGAGGGACCCCAGCCTCTAATAACTTGGGGTCGAGGGTATGCTTGTGTCTCCACAGGTCACGGACCAAGATGGGTACCAGCAAGGGGATTAAGGCCATGGTCAGCCTCCTCCTCACAATCGCCACTGTCATTGGTTATTGCCAGCCCTGGGTCTCCATCCAACCACGCCGCAACATCTGGGTCACCCTCACCAACATGACAGGGCAAGAAGCGATGTGCCTGTCCCGGGCTAGTGCTAACGACCCATTCACGACAGGTCTGGTGGGGAACCCGGCAGATAACAAAGACTGGACTGTCTACTTAACGCAAGCGCCCCTAGAGCCACAGGAATTAGATATCCTGGGAAGTGTAACAGCAACAGCATGTGTAAGGTTCAATTGCACGGGCAAAAACCAAACCATGAGACAAATCATCAACGCCACACTCGCTCCTTATCGCAATGCATCTCTTTGGTGTAATTATACAAAACTATAATAGCATCATTCCTTGCGTCAGGAGCCGCTCTGCTCGGCTGTGCGATCGACTGTGGAGCGGACGCCCCTAGGTGCACCCCGAGCATTTTCCTCGGAGGGGCCTCCACTCTCAGCCGCTCACCACGGGAGTACACAAGGACATCCTGAAGCCACGGACAAATTATTTTAAGTGATATTTTCTTGTGGTATGAATGAGAAGTGCAAGAGGCCTCTTTGCGTGATTGTGTGATTGTGCTGTGCGAGTGAGACGCAGCATCGCTGGGAAGCAACATCCCTAGCGCTTAGTGGCTTGTTGACTGATGTAGATTCTAGTAGGCACGCTACTTTACAGTCGTAATTCTGCTTGTGATTTTCACTCTGTTGCTTGTTTATTGCAATGTCTGCAGTGCTTAGAAAAACCTATAGAAAGCGTTTGGTTGGTTGAAAATAAAAAGGGGGGAATTGTGGGGAAGGAATTCGCAGGTGGCTTTGCAATGTTTCACACGTCCCTGAATTAGAGATAATGAGGAAACAAGAGGTAGAAACAAAAACTTGAGCAAGGTCGAGATAAAGTAAATTGGCTACAGTGTTAAAGATGAGCTTTGGGCAGTGGCCAATTGCTGGCTGGCTCGAGGCGCGTGTCTGAGGGTCTCTAACCAATTGTATGACCGATTCGGGCACATGGACAGCGCATGGGGTTACAGGGAAAGTATATATAGTGGAGAAAAAAGGGCAATAAAGGCCTTCTGTTCAAGAGCCATCAGGAGTCCATGTCTTTCATCCTTTCACTCGCTCGCCCTTTAATAGTCCCATATGGCCAGTGTGAAAGTCTAATGGTGAGTGGAGACTAACAGGGGACATTTGTGCCCTGAATGAAGTCATGCCACCATTGAGTGCTACAGTGCCAGACATGCTAGAACTTCAATATGAACTGGAGTCAAAGGCAGCCAAGTGGTATGACATAACTGATATCGCTAATGCATTTTTTCTCCATACCTTTAGCAGCAGCATGCAGGCCACAGTTTGCTTTCACTTGGAGGGGCGTCCAGTACACCTGGAATCGATTGCCCCAGGGGTGGAAACACAGCCCTACCATTTTCCATGGACTGATCCAGACCACACTGGAAAAGGGGGAAGCTCCTGAACACCTGCAGTATATTGATGACATCATCGCGTGGGGCAACACAGCAGAGAGCTTTTGAGAAAGGGAAGTTAATAGTCCAAATCCTTCCAAAGACTGGTTTTGCCATTAAACAAAGTAAGGTCAAGGGACCTGCACAGGAAATCCATTTTTGGGAGTTTATATGGCAGGATGGACGTTGACACATCCCAATGGATGTGATCAACAGAGTAACTGCTTATGTCTCCGCCAACTAGCAAAAAGGAAACACAAGCTTTCCTAGGCCTTGTGTGATTCTGGAGAACGCATGTTCCAGGTTATAGTCAGCTTGTGAGTCCTCTATATCGGGTGACTCGAAAGAGGAACTCGTTTGAGTGGGGCCCCAAGCAACAAGAGGCCTTTGAACAAATCAAACAAGAAATAGCTCGTGCAGTAGCCCTTGGGCCTGTCCGTACCGGACCAGTTGTGCAAAACGTACTTTACACTGCAGCTGGGGAGCATGGCCTCACTTGGAGCCTCTGGCAGAAAACCCCAGAAGAAACACGAGGTCGACCTCTGGGTTTCTGGAGCTGGGGCTATCGAGGATCAGAAGCCAATTACACACCAATTGAAAAGGAGATGCCAACAGCCTATGAGGGGATTCGAACCGCTTCAGAAGTTGTTGGTACAGAAGCACAGCTCCTCTTGGCACCACGGCTACCTGTGTTACACTGGATGTTCAAAGGGAAAACCCTGTGGCAAGATATTGCTGCCCGGTTAGAAAAGCTGTCCGTAAAGGTACATCACATACATGCCCACATGCCCACGAGTCCCGACTCTGAAGAACATCAGACTGACAAAGAGGTGGACCGAGCTTCGAAAATTGAAGTGGCTCAGGTGGACCTAGAGCGGGGACGTAAGTTTGATCTGTTTGTAGCTTGATGGGCCCGTGAAACATCAGGACATCTGGAGAGGGATGCCACATACAGATGGGCTTGTGATCGAGGGGTGGACATGACCATTGAGGCCATCACACAGGTTACCCATGAGTGTGAAACCTGTGCTGCAATCATTCAAGTGTGGTGGTTTTACTCGGGTGGGCAGCCGATTTCCACCACAGCCGCTCTCTCACTCCCCCTCCTCAAAGGGAAACGTGGAGAAAATATGACACAAAGGGCTCAAGGGTTGAGATAAGGGTGGGGAGACCACTCAACAATTATTGTGATGGGCAAAACAGACTCAGAGTAGGGAGACAGTAAAATTTATTGCCTATTACTAACAAGCTAGAGAAGTGAGAAACAAAGGAAAGAAACCAAAAGCACCTTTCCCCCATTCACCCTCTTCCACCTCCTCCCCCCGAGCGGCGCAGGGGAACGCGGGAATGGGGGTTGCGGTCAGTCTATAGCACTTCATCTCTGCCGCTCCTTCTTGGTCACTCTCTGCCCCTGCTCCAACATGGGGTCCCTCCCACAGGATGCCATCCTTCCCGAACTGATCCTGCGTGGGCTTCCCACAGGCAGCAGCTCTTCAAGAACTGCTCCAAATATGGGTCCGTACCACGGGGTCCATCCATCAGGAGCACACTGCTCCAAGCTGGGTCCCCCACGGGCAGCAGCTCCTGCCAGGTCACCGGCTCCTGCGTGGTCTCCTCTCCACGGGCTACAGGTCCAGCCAGGAATCCCCTCCGGCAGGTGTTCTCCACAGGCCGCAGCCTCCATCCGTGCAGGTCCACCTGCTCCACCGTGGTCTCCTTCATGGGCTGCAGCGTGGAACCCTGCTCCACCGTGGTACTCCATGGGCTGCAGGGGGAAAACGTGCTTCACCATGGTCCTTACCACAGGCCGCAGGGGACTTCTGCTCTGGCGCCTGGAGCAACTCTCCCACTCCTTCTTCAGTGACCTTGGCATCTGCAAGGCTGTTTCTCACTCCTCTCACTCTCCCAGCTGCTGTGTGTGGCAGCGTTTTTTTTTTGTTTTGTTTTGTTTTGTTTTTTTCCCCTTTCTTTAATATTTTCTCACAGAGGCGCAAACAACATCGCTTATTGGCTCAGCTCTGGTCAGCAGCAGGGCCCTTACCTAACATGGGGCATCTTCTAGATTCTTCTCACAGAAGCCACCTCTATGGTCCCCTGCTACCAAAACCTTGCCACGTAAACCCACTACAGTCACCAGCTCTCTTGTCTTTTGATATATACACACATATATCATTCCCTTAGTTTATGGGCCATCCCTCTAAATTGTCCATTGAGTTTGTTTAGTCCATGACTTTGGGCTCCATCTTTCATAACAGTCCTTCAGAGCAGGAGAGATGGTGTACAGTGTTGAACTGTTACACGCTGAGGTCAACTCTGGTTCCATCACTGCTGCACTTGTCTGGTTCTATCACCACTGCACTTCACTCGGTTCCATTAAAATTCATTCTTCATTAACCTGGATGACTCTTACTGTAATACCTCTGATGTGACATATAGCAATTAACATCATACATTTAAATCACTGGCTATTTTCACCCCAAATTAAATCACCTTGAGGTACACATCGGACTTCCCCATCCTTCTGCATTATCCACCAAGTGCACCCAGGTCCTTGAGCAAAAACTGTTCCACAAACGGGTTTGCTTTTGCCTGAGGCAGGAATGACCCAAAGTGTCTTCTCCAGTATGTTTTTTTTTGTGTGTGTGTGTGTGTGTGTGTGTGTACTACAGGGCCTTTATCCAATTCTGCAGTATGTAGGGGTTTTTACTGAGCAGGACCAGCTCAGTTGACAGATCCCCTAGTATTGACTAACCAGGTGGCCTTTGCCAAATGTATGTATATCCCAACGTTTGAATGTCCCAGCACCCATTGTCTTCAGTGTAGTCTTTAACAGTCCATTGTATCGCTCGATTTTTCCGGAGGCTGGTGCATGATTGTTGTGGTTTAGCCCGGCTGGCAGTCAAACACCACACAGCCGTTTGCTCACCCTCCCCCCTCCCTCTCCGGGATGGGGGAGAGAAACGGGAAAGTGAAGCCTGTGAGTTGAGATAAAGACAGTTTATTAAGACAGGGAAAAGAATAACAACAACAATAATAATAATAATAGTATTAATAGTAATAATGTGTACGAAATAAGTGATGCACAATGCAATTGCTCACCACCCGTTGACCGATGCCCAGCCTATCCCCGAGCAGCCGGCCCCCCCTCCAACCCGGCTAGCCACCCCTATATATTGTTCAGCATGACGTCAGATGGTATGGAATACCCCTTTGGCCAGTTTGGGTCAGCTGTCCTGGGTCTGTCCCCTCCCAGCTCCTGCTGCATCCCTAGCCTGCTCGCTAGCAGGACAGAGAGAGGCTGAAAAGTCCTTGGCTTGGTGTAAGCACTGCTCTACAACAATTAAAACATCAGCATGTTATCAGCGCTCTTCTCATTCTAATCCAAAACATAGCACCCTGCCAGCTACTAGGAGGAAAATTAACTCTGTCCTAACTGAAACCAGGACAGATATCCACCCCTTATTCCATACCATTTATGTCATGCTCAGGTTACACTCTTTCCAATACCTTCTAATTAATCACCATTTTCATCTATGATATATAGCAACCATGGTAGCAATGACATACAGTGTTATATGATAATTAACATACTATAATTCAACTCATGGGCTATTCTCACCCAGTATTAGGTCCCCTTGAGGTACACACCGGACCTCCACATTCTCTTGCATTACCCACCAAGTGCATCCAGGTCCCTGAGCAAAAGCAATCCCACGAATGGGCTTGCCTTTTCCTGAGGCGGGAGTAGCCCAGACTGTCTTACCCAGCATGTTTCTTACGTGCATTACAGGAACTTTATCCCCTTCTACAGTGCGTAACAGGTTTGATTGGGCAGGTCCAGCTAGGTTGGCAGATCCTCTAGTATTGACTAACCAGGTGGCCTTTGCCAAATGTGTTTCCCAATTTTTGAATGTCCCAGCACCCATTGCTTTCAGTGTAGTCTTTAACAGTCCATTGTATCGTTCAACTTTCCCGGAGGCTGGTGCATGCTAGGGGATGTGATACACCCACTCAATACCATGTTCTTTGGCCCAAGTGTCTATAAGGTTGTTTCGGAAATGAGTCCCATTGTCTGACTCAATTCTTTCTGGGGTGCCATGTCGCCATAGGACTTGCTTTTCAAGGCCCAGGATAGTGTTCCGGGCGGTGGCATGGGGCACAGGATATGTTTCCAGCCATCCGGTGGTTGCTTCCACCATTGTAAGTACGTGGCGCTTGCCGTTGCGGGTTTGGGGGAGTGTGATGTAATCAATCTGCCAGGCCTCTCCATATTTGTATTTCAGCCATCGTCCTCCATACCAGAGAGGCTTTGACCGTTTGGCTTGTTTAATTGCAGCACATGTTTCACAATCATGAATAACCTGTGCTATAGTGTCCATGGTCAGGTCCACCCCTCGGTCACGAGCCCATCTGTATGTTGCATCTCTACCTTGATGGCCTGAGGTGTCATGGGCCCATCGGGCTATAAATAATTCACCTTTATGTTGCCAGTCCAGGTCCACCTGAGCCACTTCAATCTTAGCAGCCTGATCCACCTGCTGGTTGTTTTGATGTTCTTCAGTAGCCCGATTCTTGGGCACATGAGCATCTACATGGCGTACCTTTACAACCAGGTTCTCTACCCGGGCAGCAATATCTTGCCACAATGCAGCAGCCCAGATGGGTTTGCCCCGGCGTTCCCAGTTGTTCTGCTTCCATTGCTGTAGCCACCCCCACAGGGCATTTGCTACCATCCATGAATCAGTATAGAGATAGAGAACTGGCCACTTTTCTCGTTCAGCAATATCTAAGGCCAGCTGAACGGCTTTCACTTCTGCAAACTGACTCGATTCACCTTCTCCCTCAGCAGCTTCTGCAACTTGTCGTGTAGGACTCCATACAGCAGCTTTCCATCTCCGATGCTTTCCCACAATACAACAGGACCCATCAGTGAACAGGGCATATTTCTTCTCATTTTCTGGTAGCTTGTTGTACAGTGGGGCTTCTTCAGCACGGACCATCTCCTCCTCTGATGATATCCCAAAGTACTTGCCTTCTGGCCAGTCCATAATCACTTCCAGGATTCCTGGGCGACTGGGGTTTCCTATTCGAGCCCGCTGAGTAATCAGTGCAACCCACTTGCTCCATGTAGCATCAGTTGCATGATGTGTAGAGGGGACCCTTCCTTTGAACATCCAACCCAGTACCGGCAGTCGGGGTGCCAGGAGGAGATGCGCTTCAGTACCGACCACTTCCGAAGCAGATCGAACTCCCTCATATGCTGCCAATATCTCCTTTTCGGTTGGAGTATAGCGGGCCTCAGATCCTCTGTATCCCCGACTCCAAAACCCCAGGGGTCGACCTCGAGTTTCCCCAGGTTCTTTCTGCCAGAGGCTCCAGGTGGGACCATTCTCCCCGGCTGCGGTGTAGAGCACATTCTTTACATCTGGTCCTGTTCGGACTGGCCCAAGGGCTACTGCATGAACTATTTCCTGTTTTATTTGTTCAAAGGCTTGTCGTTGCTCAGGGCCCCATTCAAAAGCATTCTTCTTACGAGTTACTTGGTAGAGCGGGTTTACAATCAGACTGTAATTTGGAATATGCATTCTCCAAAACCCCACGACACCTAGGAAAGTTTGTGTTTCCTTCTTGCTAGTTGGTGGAGACATAGCTGTTATTTTGTTGACCACATCCATTGGGATTTGACGACGTCCATCTTGCCATTTTATTCCTAAAAACTGGATCTCTCATGCAGGTCCTTTAACTTTATTTTGTTTTATGGCAAAACCGGCCTTCAGAAGGATTTGGACTATTTTCTTCCCTTTCTCGAAAACTTCCTCTGCAGTGTCACCCCACACAATGATGTCATCGATGTACTGCAGGTGTTCAGGAGCCTCCCCCTGCTCCAGCGCAGACTGGATCAGACCATGGCAAATGGTAGGGCTATGTTTCCACCCCTGGGGCAGCCGATTCCAAGTATATTGGACTCCCCTCCAAGTGAAAGCAAACTGTGGCCTGCACTCTGCTGCTAGAGGGATGGAGAAAAATGCATTAGCAATATCAATTGTGGCATACCACTTGGCTGCCTTTGATTCCAGTTCGTACTGGAGTTCTAGCATGTCCGGCACTGCAGCACTCAGTGGTGGCGTGACTTCGTTCAGGCCACGATAGTCCACTGTTAGTCTCCACTCACCATTAGACTTTCGCACTGGCCATATGGGACTATTAAAAGGTGAATGGGTCTTGCTGATCACTCCTTGGCTCTCCAGTTGACGAATTAGCTCGTGGATGGGAATCAGGGAGTCTCGGTTGGTGCGATATTGCCGCCGGTGCACAGTTGTGGTAGCGATTGGCACTTGCTGTTCTTCAACCCTCAGCAACCCCACAACAGAAGGGTCCTCTGAGAGACCGGGCAAGGTAGACAACTGTTTAATGTCCTCTGTCTCTAAGGCAGCTATGCCAAAAGCCCAGCGGAACCCTTTTGGGTCCTTGAAATATCCTCTTCTAAGATAGTCTATGCCAAGGATGCACGGAGCATCCGGGCCAGTCACAATACGGTGCTTTTGCCACTCATTTCCGGTTAGACTCACTTCAGCTTCCAATACAGTTAACTGCTGGGATCCCCCTGTCACGCCATAAATACAGATGGGCTCTGGCCCTTTACAGCTTGATGGCATTAGAGTACATTGTGCACCGGTGTCCACTAGAGCCTTATACTTCTGTGCGTCAGACGTGCCAGGCCATCGAATCCACACGGTCCAATAAACTCGGTTGTCCCTTTCCTCCCCCTGGCTGGAGGCAGGGCCCCTCTAGTCCTGGTCAGAATCTTCATTTCTGTGTTTAAAAGACTGCCTGCTAGAAGTTGGAGCAGCAAACTTTTCAGAGAACCCCTTTCTCCCAATTGTTTTCTTTTGCAACTCACGTACCCGTGCCTCTAGGGTCTCAGTAGATTTTCCATCCCATTTTCTCATGTCCTCTCCATGGTCACGTAGGTAAAACCACAGGGTGGTGCGGGGTGTGTACCCACCATATTGTCTTCTTTGCACGGATGCACGTTTACCCCTAATAGCCGAGACGCTGGTTTGTACAGGTGGGGAAGAAAATACACTCTCTTTAAGTTGGTGGACCTCTTCAAAAAGTTTCTCCAAAGTATTCTCTTTTAGTTGGTGGCCACTGGTTCGTTCAGGTGGGGGGGAACATAAATTCTCTTTAAGTTGGTGGACCTCTTCAAAAAGTTTCTCCAAAGTATTCTCTTTTAGTTGGTGGCCACTGGTTTGTTCAGGTGGGGGGGAAGATAAATCCTCTTTAAGTTGGTGGAACTCTTCAGAGAGTTTCTCCACAGCCGAGACACAGGCCTGTAGGGAAGAGGAGAGATTTCCTTCGTACTCCCGGAGTTGTTTAGCCATGTCACCCACTGTGGGGTCTTCACCGTTTTTCCAGGTTATTATTGCCAATGTGCTGGCCCATGTTGATGGTGCATTCCGTACAAACTTCCGCCATATGGGTCGAGTACACTGGACTTCATCTGGATCCGTGGATGTTTGTGCATCGTCTAAGTCCTTATAAATTACTTCCCGTACGGCTAATTCCCTCAGGTACTGAATTCCCTTCTCCATGGTGGTCCACTTGACTGGTAGACATACAAGTTCTTCCTTGTAGGGATACCTTCCCTTCACAGCTAACAGGAGACGCCTCCAGAGGCTGTGAGATCGTGCTCCATCTCCAATTGCTTTGTCAATGCTTGCATCTCTAGCAAGGGATCCCAACCGCTTGGCTTCCCTGCCCTCTAATTTCACACCATTGGCTCCAGTGTCCCAGCACCGGAGCAGCCAGGTGACAAGCTGTTCACCTATACAGCGACCAAAATCTTTTCGCACATCTCGTAGCTCACGCTGGTATAGGGTTCGGGTAGTTACTGTTGACTTACTGACATCCTCATCCTCATCTTCATCCTCCTGCACACTTGATGGCCCAGCCTCGTCTTCTCCACACCCAGACTTAGCAGAAGACTTTCTGCGTTCTAAACGACCTGAGTCTCTATACCATGTTTTCACCTTTTCTACAGGGGCAACTTGCACTGCTACAGCTCGCCTCTCCGACCCAGCCACAGGGTCTGCCACAGGGGTTGGAATACCCTCTGCAGGGGCAACTTGCACTGCTACAATTCGTTTCTCCGACCCAGCCACAGGGTCTGCCACAGGGGTTGGAGTACCCTCTGCAGGGGCAACTTGCACTGCTACAGTTCGTTTCTCTGACCCAGCCACAGGGTCTGCCACAGGGGTTGGAGTACCCTCTGCAGGGGCAACTTGCACTGCTACAGTTCGTTTCTCTGACCCAGCCACAGGAGTGGGAACGGCTGCGGGAGCTGGAACGGCTGCGGGAGCTGGAACGGCTGCGGGAGCTGGAGCCGGAATGGCTGCGGGAGCTGGAACGGCTGTGGGAGCCGGAACGGCTGCGGGAGCTGGAGCCGGAACGGCTGCGGGAGCTGGAGCTGGAATGGCTGCGGGAGCTGGAGCCGGAACGGCTGCGGGAGCTGGAACTGGAATGGCCGCAGGGTCTGTCACTAGGTTGATAGTAGCATCAATTGCAGCTCGATAGGCACAAGCCAGACCCCAGCACGCCACAGTGATTTGTGTCACTTTGGAACTGCCAGAGTCATGACACCTTTTTTTCAAGCATTCTACCAGTTTTTTAGGATTTTGCAGTTGTTCAGGGGTGAATGTCCAAAACACTGGAGGTGCCCACTGCCCTAGAAACCTGCCCATATCCTCCCACACTCCCTGCCACTCGCAAATATCCCGCCTCAAGACAGATCTCCGGATGAGATTCCTAAGTAGTTGTTTAACCTTAAACAAAACCTGAAGCGCATTCAGGAGACATAACAACAAGAACATGCTGGTCTGAGTATCCCAAGGATATTCGACATCTTGGAGAGCTACCGTAACTAGCTCGGGGGATAAGAGGGTGGTGAAGGAGGAAGGGAGAGTGAACAGGTAGGAAAAAATATCTTCCCCTGTCCCCTCCAGAGACTGACTCCCTGATGAAAAAAGGAAATAGGTGTAATTGCTAATAGTTTCTGAGATATGGTTTCCGAAGTATAGAGTCGACGACAGTGCTGAGTACAAATACCAGGTTAGAGTCATGACCAGATACCTCATCATTTCATAAGCCATCGTTACACCACACAGTACCATAACAATCTTAAACCAGGGCCCGGAAAGGATAAACAGCACGACAGGGAGCACATACAGAAAGTAACTTGCTATAAAATTCAATTTGGGAAACAGGCACAGCAGACTTGAGATTAAGGCAATCAACATTGTGACTAGCAACTATTAAGCAGGTCGAATACTTATACCAATTTTAGTTTAACACACTCTGGTCAAATCTGTCGATATCTCAACCCTTCGAGCCCCACGTTGGGCGCCAAATGGGCTGTTGTGGTTTAGCCCGGCTGGCAGTCAAACACCACACAGCCGTTCGCTCACCCTCCCCCCTCCCTCTCCGGGAAAAACAGGATGAGCAGTGTGAGAACAGTAAAAAAACAAAGATCACAAGTTCTCAAAACATAAAAAAGGAGAAAAAAAAAAAGGAAAAAGGAGAAATTAAAGGGTTGATCAAAAAAATTGTACATATATGGTATAGAGGAGCGTCGAGTAGCTTGTGAACCTGTAGTACCCAGCCAATGAGGAAAAAGGGGAGGTGATCAGGCATCGGGTAATAGGGAATAAAAGGTTATGATATCTTTACTAAAATGCACTCCTAATTGGCAGGACACCCACCATTGCAATTGCAAATAAAATAGCTTCACAGAAGAGCCTGTCTGAAGAAAATTATTGAGATTTTTCTCACAATTTGGGGGCTCGTCTGGGATCTTGTCACCTACCAAAGAGTTCTTGCCACCACAGACAGGAAGGTGCACCCCGCTGATTTCAGCGGTCCCGTCGGGGGTGGTGGGTTGTCTCAGTATGGCCGGCAAAAGACCGAGACTGTTAATCTGAAGACAGGCTCTGCAAAGCTCTGGGGAGAAGTGA
Source organism: Cygnus olor (assembly GCF_009769625.2). Lineage (NCBI taxonomy): Eukaryota > Metazoa > Chordata > Aves > Anseriformes > Anatidae > Cygnus > Cygnus olor. Next base: position 864,720 of record NW_024429076.1, on the reverse strand, counting down.
GGCCAGCACTGACATACCACAGACACAGCCCAGACACAGTACAGGCACAGGGATAACTGCTGATAACCCAGACCGGGAAGTCCGTGCATGGACCGAGGTAAGGGAAACTTTACCGTATATTGCCTCAGGTTGGGTTCAGGGAGACTCTTGTGTCAGACAATGGGACTCATTTCCGAAACAACCTTACAGACACTTGGGCCAAAGAACATGGTATTGAGTGGGTGTATCACATCCCCTATCATTGTCCTGGTTTCAGTTAGGACAGAGTTAATTTTCCTCCTAGTAGCTGGCAGGGTGCTATGTTTTGGATTAGAATGAGAAGAGCGCTGATAACATGCTGATGTTTTAATTGTTGTAGAGCAGTGCTTACACCAAGCCAAGGACTTTTCAGCCTCTCTCTGTCCTGCTAGCGAGCAGGCTAGGGATGCAGCAGGAGCTGGGAGGGGACAGACCCAGGACAGCTGACCCAAACTGGCCAAAGGGGTATTCCATACCATCTGACGTCATGCTGAACAATATATAGGGGTGGCTAGCCGGGGTGGAGGGGGGGCCGGCTGCTCGGGGATAGGCTGGGCATCGGTCAACGGGTGGTGAGCAATTGCATTGTGCATCACTTATTTCGTACACATTATTACTATTAATACTATTATTATTATTATTATTGTTGTTATTCTTTTCCCTGTCTTAATAAACTGTCTTTATCTCAACTCACAGGCTTCACTTTCCCGTTTCTCTCCCCCATCCCGGAGAGGGAGGGGGGAGGGTGAGCGAACGGCTGTGTGGTGTTTGACTGCCAGCCGGGCTAAACCACAACAGCCCATTTGGCGCCCAACGTGGGGCTCGAAGGGTTGAGATATCGACAGATTTGACCAGAGTGTGTTAAACTAAAATTGGTATAAGTATTCGACCTGCTTAATAGTTGCTAGTCACAATGTTGATTGCCTTAATCTCAAGTCTGCTGTGCCTGTTTCCCAAATTGAATTTTATAGCAAGTTACTTTCTGTATGTGCTCCCTGTCGTGCTGTTTATCCTTTCCGGGCCCTGGTTTAAGATTGTTATGGTACTGTGTGGTGTAACGATGGCTTATGAAATGATGAGGTATCTGGTCATGACTCTAACCTGGTATTTGTACTCAGCACTGTCGTCGACTCTATACTTCGGAAACCATATCTCAGAAACTATTAGCAATTACACCTATTGCCTTTTTTCATCAGGGAGTCAGTCTCTGGAGGGGACAGGGGAAGATATTTTTTCCTACCTGTTCACTCTCCCTTCCTCCTTCACCACCCTCTTATCCCCCGAGCTAGTTACGGTAGCTCTCCAAGATGTCGAATATCCTTGGGATACTCAGACCAGCATGTTCTTGTTGTTATGTCTCCTGAATGCGCTTCAGGTTTTGTTTAAGGTTAAACAACTACTTAGGAATCTCATCCGGAGATCTGTCTTGAGGCGGGATATTTGCGAGTGGCAGGGAGTGTGGGAGGATATGGGCAGGTTTCTAGGGCAGTGGGCACCTCCAGTGTTTTGGACATTCACCCCTGAACAACTGCAAAATCCTAAAAAACTGGTAGAATGCTTGAAAAAAAGGTGTCATGACTCTGGCAGTTCCAAAGTGACACAAATCACTGTGGCGTGCTGGGGTCTGGCTTGTGCCTATCGAGCTGCAATTGATGCTACTATCAACCTAGTGACAGACCCTGCGGCCGTTCCAGTCCCGGCTCCTGCAGCCACTCCAGCTCCAGCTCCCGCAGCCGTTCCGGCTCCAGCTCCCGCAGCCGTTCCGGCTCCAGCTCCTGCAGCTGTCCCGGCTCCAGCTCCCGCAGCCATTCCAGCTCCCGCAGCCGTTCCAGCTCCCGCAGCCGTCCCGGCTCCAGCTCCCGCAGCTGTCCCGGCTCCAGCTCCCGCAGCCGTTCCAGCTCCCGCAGCCGTCCCGGCTCCAGCTCCCGCAGCCATTCCGGCTCCAGCTCCCGCAGCCATTCCCACTCCTGTGGCTGGGTCAGAGAAACGAACTGTAGCAGTGCAAGTTGCCCCTGCAGAGGGTACTCCAACCCCTGTGGCAGACCCTGTGGCTGGGTCAGAGAAACGAACTGTAGCAGTGCAAGTTGCCCCTGCAGAGGGTACTCCAACCCCTGTGGCAGACCCTGTGGCTGGGTCGGAGAAACGAACTGTAGCAGTGCAAGTTGACCCTGCAGAGGGTATTCCAATCCCTGTGGCAGACCCTGTGGCTGGGTCGGAGAGGCGAGCTGTAGCAGTGCAAGTTGCCCCTGTAGAAAAGGTGAAAAAGTGGTATAGAGACGCAGGTCGTTTAGAACGCAGAAAGTCTTCTGCTAAGTCTGGGTCTGGAGAAGACGAGGCTGGGCCATCAAGTGTGCAGGAGGATGAAGATGAGGATGAGGATGTCAGTAAGTCAACAGTAACTACCCGAACCCTATACCAGCGTGAGCTACGAGATGTGCGAAAAGATTTTGGTCGCTGTATAGGTGAACAGCTTGTCACCTGGCTGCTCCGGTGCTGGGACACTGGAGCCAATGGTGTGAAATTAGAGGGCAGGGAAGCCAAGCGGTTGGGATCCCTTGCTAGAGATGCAAGCATTGACAAAGCAATTGGAGATGGAGCACGATCTCACAGCCTCTGGAGGCGTCTCCTGTTAGCTGTGAAGGGAAGGTATCCCTACAAGGAAGAACTTGTATGTCTACCAGTCAAGTGGACCACCATGGAGAAGGGAATTCAGTACCTGAGGGAATTAGCCGTACGGGAAGTAATTTATAAGGACTTAAACGATGCACAAACATCCACAGATCCAGATGAAGTCCAGTGTACTCGACCCATATGGCGGAAGTTTGTACGGAATGCACCATCAACATGGGCCAGCACATTGGCAATAATAACCTGGAAAAACGGTGAAGATCCCACAGTGGGTGACATGGCTAAACAACTCCGGGAGTACGAAGGAAATCTCTCCTCTTCCCTACAGGCCTGCGTCTCGGCTGTGGAGAAACTCTCTGAAGAGTTCCACCAACTTAAAGAGAATTTATCTTCCCCCCCACCTGAACAAACCAGTGGCCACCAACTAAAAGAGAATACTTTGGAGAAACTTTTTGAAGAGGTCCACCAACTTAAAGAGAGTGTATTTTCTTCCCCACCTGTACAAACCAGCGTCTCAGCTATTAGGGGTAAACGTGCATCCATGCAAAGAAGACAATATGGTGGGTACACACCCCGCACCACCCTGTGGTTTTACCTACGTGACCATGGAGAGGACATGAGAAAATGGGATGGAAAATCTACTGAGACCCTAGAGGCACGGGTACGTGAGTTGCAAAAGAAAACAATCGGGAGAAAGGGGTTCTCTGAAAAGTTTGCTGCTCCAACTTCTAGCAGGCAGTCTTTTAAACACAGAAATGAAGATTCTGACCAGGACTAGAGGGGCCCTGCCTCCAGCCAGGGGGAGGAAAGGGACAACCGAGTTTATTGGACCGTGTGGATTCGATGGCCTGGCACGTCTGACGCACAGAAGTATAAGGCTCTAGTGGACACCGGTGCACAATGTACTCTAATGCCATCAAGCTGTAAAGGGCCAGAGCCCATCTGTATTTATGGCGTGACAGGGGGATCCCAGCAGTTAACTGTATTGGAAGCTGAAGTGAGTCTAACCGGAAATGAGTGGCAAAAGCACCGTATTGTGACTGGCCCGGATGCTCCGTGCATCCTTGGCATAGACTATCTTAGAAGAGGATATTTCAAGGACCCAAAAGGGTTCCGCTGGGCTTTTGGCATAGCTGCCTTAGAGACAGAGGACATTAAACAGTTGTCTACCTTGCCCGGTCTCTCAGAGGACCCTTCTGTTGTGGGGTTGCTGAGGGTTGAAGAACAGCAAGTGCCAATCGCTACCACAACTGTGCACCGGCGGCAATATCGCACCAACCGAGACTCCCTGATTCCCATCCACGAGCTAATTCGTCAACTGGAGAGCCAAGGAGTGATCAGCAAGACCCATTCACCTTTTAATAGTCCCATATGGCCAGTGCGAAAGTCTAATGGTGAGTGGAGACTAACAGTGGACTATCGTGGCCTGAACGAAGTCACGCCACCACTGAGTGCTGCAGTGCCGGACATGCTAGAACTCCAGTACGAACTGGAATCAAAGGCAGCCAAGTGGTATGCCACAATTGATATTGCTAATGCATTTTTCTCCATCCCTCTAGCAGCAGAGTGCAGGCCACAGTTTGCTTTCACTTGGAGGGGAGTCCAATATACTTGGAATCGGCTGCCCCAGGGGTGGAAACATAGCCCTACCATTTGCCATGGTCTGATCCAGTCTGCGCTGGAGCAGGGGGAGGCTCCTGAACACCTGCAGTACATCCATGACATCATTGTGTGGGGTGACACTGCAGAGGAAGTTTTCGAGAAAGGGAAGAAAATAGTCCAAATCCTTCTGAAGGCCGGTTTTGCCATAAAACAAAATAAAGTTAAAGGACCTGCACGAGAGATCCAGTTTTTAGGAATAAAATGGCAAGATGGACGTCGTCAAATCCCAATGGATGTGATCAACAAAATAACAGCTATGTCTCCACCAACTAGCAAGAAGGAAACACAAACTTTCCTAGGTGTCGTGGGGTTTTGGAGAATGCATATTCCAAATTACAGTCTGATTGTAAACCCGCTCTACCAAGTAACTCGTAAGAAGAATGCTTTTGAATGGGGCCCTGAGCAACGACAAGCCTTTGAACAAATTAAACAAGAAATAGTTCATGCAGTAGCCCTTGGGCCAGTCCGAACAGGACCAGATGTAAAGAATGTGCTCTACACCGCAGCCGGGGAGAATGGCCCCACCTGGAGCCTCTGGCAGAAAGAACCTGGGGAAACTTGAGGTCGACCCCTGGGGTTTTGGAGTCGGGGATACAGAGGATCTGAGGCCCGCTATACTCCAACCGAAAAGGAGATATTGGCAGCATATGAGGGAGTTCGATCTGCTTCGGAAGTGGTCGGTACTGAAGCGCAGCTCCTCCTGGCACCCCGACTGCCGGTACTGGGTTGGATGTTCAGAGGAAGGGTCCCCTCTACACATCATGCAACTGATGCTACATGGAGCAAGTGGGTTGCACTGATTACTCAGCGGGCTCGAATAGGAAACCCCAGTCGCCCAGGAATCCTGGAAGTGATTATGGACTGGCCAGAAGGCAAGTACTTTGGGATATCGTCAGAGGAGGAGGTAGTCCGTGCTGAAGAAGCCCCACTGTACAACAAGCTACCAGAAAATGAGAAGAAATATGCCCTGTTCACTGATGGGTCCTGTCGTATTGTGGGAAAGCATCGGAGATGGAAAGCTGCTGTATGGAGTCCTACACGACGAGTTGCAGAAGCTGCTGAGGGAGAAGGTGAATCGAGTCAGTTTGCAGAAGTGAAAGCCGTTCAGCTGGCCTTAGATATTGCTGAACGAGAAAAGTGGCCAGTTCTCTATCTCTATACTGATTCATGGATGGTAGCAAATGCCCTGTGGGGGTGGCTACAACAATGGAAGCAGAACAACTGGGAACGCCGGGGCAAACCCATCTGGGCTGCTGCATTGTGGCAAGATATTGCTGCCCGGGTAGAGAACCTGGTTGTAAAGGTACGCCATGTAGATGCTCATGTGCCCAAGAATCGGGCTACTGAAGAACATCAAAACAACCAGCAGGTGGATCGGGCTGCTAAGATTGAAGTGGCTCAGGTGGACCTGAACTGGCAACATAAAGGTGAATTATTTATAGCCCGATGGGCCCATGACACCTCAGGCCATCAAGGTAGAGATGCAACATACAGATGGGCTCGTGACCGAGGGGTGGACCTGACCATGGACACTATAGCACAGGTTATTCATGATTGTGAAACATGTGCTGCAATTAAACAAGCCAAACGGTCAAAGCCTCTCTGGTATGGAGGACGATGGCTGAAATACAAATATGGAGAGGCCTGGCAGATTGATTACATCACACTCCCCCAAACCCGCAACGGCAAGCGCCACGTACTTACAATGGTGGAAGCAACCACCGGATGGCTGGAAACATATCCTGTGCCCCATGCCACCGCCCGGAACACTATCCTGGGCCTTGAAAAGCAAGTCCTATGGCGACATGGCACCCCAGAAAGAATTGAGTCAGACAATGGGACTCATTTCCGAAACAACCTTATAGACACTTGGGCCAAAGAACATGGTATTGAGTGGGTGTATCACATCCCTTATCATGCACCAGCCTCCGGGAAAGTTGAACGATACAATGGACTGTTAAAGACTACACTGAAAGCAATGGGTGCTGGGACATTCAAAAATTGGGAAACACATCTGGCAAAGGCCACCTGGTTAGTCAATACTAGAGGATCTGCCAACCGAGCTGGACCTGCCCAATCAAACCTGTTACGCACTGTAGAAGGGGATAAAGTTCCTGTAGTGCACGTAAGAAACATGCTGGGTAAGACAGTCTGGGCTACTCCCGCCTCAGGAAAAGGCAAGCCCATTCGTGGGATTGCTTTTGCTCGGGGACCTGGATGCACTTGGTGGGTAATGCAAGAGAATGTGGAGGTCCGGTGTGTACCTCAAGGGGACCTAATACTGGGTGAGAATAGCCCATGAGTTGAATTATAATATGTTAATTATCATATAACACTGTATGTCACCGCTACCATGGTTGCTATATATCATAGATGAAAATGGTGATTAATTAGAAAGTATTGGAAAGAGTGTAACCTGAGCATGACATAAATGGTATGGAATAAGGGGTGGATATCTGTCCTGGTTTCAGTTAGGACAGAGTTAATTTTCCTCCTAGTAGCTGGCAGGGTGCTATGTTTTGGATTAGGATGAGAAGAGCGCTGATAACATGCCGATGTTTTAATTGTTGTAGAGCAGTGCTTACACCAAGCCAAGGACTTTTCAGCCTCTCTCTGTCCTGCTAGTGAGCAGGCTAGGGATGCAGCAGAAGCTGGGAGGGGACAGACCCAGGACAGCTGACCCAAACTGGCCAAAGGGGTATTCCATACCATCTGACGTCATGCTGAACAATATATAGGGGTGGCTAGCCGGGGTGGAGGGGGGGCCGGCTGCTCGGGGATAGGCTGGGCATCGGTCAACGGGTGGTGAGCAATTGCATTGTGCATCACTTATTTCGTACACATTATTACTATTAATACTATTATTATTATTGTTGTTGTTATTCTTTTCCCTGTCTTAATAAACTGTCTTTATCTCAACTCACAGGCTTCACTTTCCCGTTTCTCTCCCCCATCCCGGAGAGGGAGGGGGGAGGGTGAGCGAACGGCTGTGTGGTGTTTGACTGCCAGCCGGGCTAAACCACAACAGTCTTCTACCTTATTTTGGAACAGTGAGGCCTTCTACTGTCCACTTATCTACTTAGCATTTCTCTTTGTTATAACTACACAACTACCTTTGAATACAGGTTAGTTTTCTACTGCAAAAACACACTCTACTTCAAAAACATGTTCTACTGCAAAAACACAACTTAGTTTCTCACAATTCTGACCCCACATCCCTCCGCGCTAAGTACCGGGGGGAAGGGAGGTCCCCGCCAGCACCACCTGTACTCCCCTCCTTCCCACTTACCCAGCCCCCGCCAGCCCCTCCTGTCCCACCGCTTTTCCCGCCGCAGGGCGCTGAGGGACTCTTTCCCAGCCCCTTCTTGTCTGCAGGGCAGGCGATACAGATCGCTTCCCTCCACATCGACCCCAACACCCTGGGGTACGAGAGCCAGTGACCCCACTGCCCCGGCCAGTCCCTTCTGCTCCCTGAGCGCGCATCCGACCTTATCGCCCATGAGCAAGAAAGTTACATTGTGCAACGTATGTGCATGTGTATGCGCCTGGTCCGGCAGGTTATACTCACTTCTCCCTGGCCTGGCTGTCAGATGGGACGCTGCTATTGCACTTGCCTTTGCCGTACATGCCTGCAAAGAGCTCTAACTGTCACACAACTATCAACCCATCATAGCCTCCCCAAGAACAGCCCCATCATCATAGAGACGCTGCCACTCCCACCCACCATTGGCCCGCCGTGCAGGAGAGCACGCCCCCCGCATGCTGATTGACAAGCAGAAAACAGGGCCGGCTGCTTCCTCTTTTTCCCTCTCTCGCCCCCTATCCGCTTGCGCTCTCCCTTCCCCGGCACAAGGGGGAATTAGAAACAGTTCTAGAAAGATTTTAAACAACTCGCTGTTCCGAGTGTGGGAATAAAAATGTTGTTTTTGCAGAGTTACATTGTTTAAAGGTAAGGAATGTGGTATTGAGATATGCTTGCAGTGATAAGAAAACTTAGCAGGCGACCTTGTAAAATGCCAGACTCCTTAGAACAATTAGGTGAAAGTCACGGTGTCAAGTCAAGTCAGATAAGTGAAGAAACAGTACCACTTCAAACAGTAAAAAAGTCAAAAGAAATCTGAAATTTAACAGGCCAGCAACTGAAGGCCATGCATTGTCTGTGAAGCATCAGATAGATTGTGAACCTGGATTACCCAGTCAATGGGGAAACAGGGGAGGGTCCTGTCATCAAAAAGTATATAAACTGTGTTTTGGAACCAGCAGGTGTGCTCCTGCTTGTGGGACGCCCGCCATTGCAATCGCGAATAAATTACTACTTCACTGAGATCCTCGTCTGAGCCTGAGTTATTGGCTACGGAGTGTTTCTCACAATTTGGGGGCTCGTCCGGGAGCCAGTCACCTACTGGGGAGCCTCACCACCGTAGCAGCAGGAAGGCATGCCCCGCTGATTTCAGCGGTCCTGTGCATCGACGGTGGCGGTTCTGCGGAGAGCTGACAGAGGGCCCGAGACGGATTAAAGAGGCAGGATCCATGAAGTACTGGAGGAGGGAAGAAGGTAGACACTCCGGGTTTAAGAATTGATCCGGTAACTCTGTGCACAGACCAAGGTAAGAAATATTAAGTATTGCCTTGGGGGTCGGGTGAGACTGTGTGATGTGTGATTGAGACGTACTTTTGTATGAAGCGAGTGTGGAGTCCTGATCCGCGGTTCTGTAGCTCCGCAAGGGGCACGGCCGGAGACGGACGAAGCGTGAGATAAGGGAGAGAAAGGGAGAGTCTTGGGAAATTTGGTGTACAGTAAGCCCTTGCACAGGGAAGTGCTTGGCAGTACACCAGGGAAATTTGGTGTACGGTAATCCTTGCACGGGGAAGTGCTTGGCAGTACACCCCCATTTTCCAGAATCAGAACATTAGTGTGTGGTACTCTGCAGGAGGGAAATTTCTGTAGCAGCACACTGACAAGGGCTAGGAAAAATGGGAAAATATGGGTTCCAGTGGACAGGGGGATATCCCTGGGGGAGTGCCTACCGACAGTTCTTCCTGAAGAATGATAAGAAATTGGAAAAATAATCTCAAAATTAGAGGAGATTATAAAAGAAAAAAAAAAAAGGTTAAATATTGTGTATTAGTCTGGACAAAAGAACCAATTAAGGAAACAGCAGTATTTTGGCCAAAATATGGGTCTGATGAAAATTCAGGCTTTAAATTTATATGTAAACAATAAGATTCCTTTTTCGGAGAAGGAGCCAAGTTATGCTCCCTATAATCCTAATATTGCACCGGTGGCAGCAGCAGTCGCTCCAGGAAGGGAGACAGGGACTGCAACTAACACTGTCCCTAGAGAAGGAGCGTACTCTAGGCTCTGGCAAGAATTAGAACAAGGTAGAAGAGATATTGATAATTTTGCCTTCCCTGATACTAACAGTACTAACACTAACTGTGTATCCTTTTAGGTGAACTCCCCCCTCTCCTTACCAGCAGAGAGGTGTTAGGGGTTTTAAGAAGGAGATGAAGTCTTTAACTGAGGACCCCAACAGGCTAGCTGAACAATTAGACCAGTTCCTAGGACCTAACTTATACTCTTGGGGGGGAATTATGTATATAAGTATGTTGTTTACAGGGGAAGAAATGGGAATGATCAGGAGGAGAGCTGCTATACAAGAATGGGAAAGAGCTCATCCTCCAGGACCAGGGGTAATACCGGCAGGGCAGAAATACCCACTTGCCGATCCTGGCTGGAATAATAATAGTGTGCAACACAGAAATCATATGAGAGACTTGGAGTCAGAATGAGAAAGTACTCGGGGATGAACCCCGACGACCCGGTAGCCCAAGGGCTCTTGAAAGTTCATTTTGTGATTAAAGCCTGGCAAGATACACAGAAAACGCTCCAGAAGGTGGGGGGATGTAGTGAACAGTCACTGGGGGGCCCTCCTGCAGGAGGCCCTGAAGGTGTGTGTCAGGAGGGGAGATGAGAAGGAAAAGCAGAGAGCGAAACTAATCATATTCACAGTGTAGCAGGTAGTGAGGCAGAGGGTTGGAGAAAGAGGAAGAAAATCTTCAGGGGGAGTCAGGGCCAGGATGGAAAGGAGAGGAAGAGAGATGAAGGAACGGCAAGGAAACCTACCTGTGTTGCAGCCTGAATCCTAGCAGGGACAGGCTTTGAGAAGATGTTTTAAGTGTGGCCAGGCTGGCCACTTCAGGTAGGAATATCAGGAGTGGAAGAAGGAGAGAAGGAAAATGGGATGAAATGCTATACTGATATGTTGTTTCAGCATCCTGGAGGGAGAAAGGTATGAAATTAAGTTGGCCAATGACTGAGACTTTGGTGAAAGTACAGGCTGGAGAAAGACAAAAAGAAGCATTAAAAAGGGTTATTGAAGGTGTTAAAGGTGTGGTATGTAGTGTTTGACAGAGCTGTTTGAAGTTGAATGAGCAGGGAAAGAGGATGTAGGCATTATCTAAGTAACAGTCTGGAAGTTTTGTTATATTTGCTGTGGTGTTTGGTCAGTTTCCCAAGTATCAGGGAGGGACGGGTGGGGGGACGGGGGGGGGGCAGCCTGCTCCACCAGGGGCCTCTCCACAGGCCGCAGGGGGGCTTCGGCTCCGGCGCCTGGAGCGCCTCCTCCCCCTCCTTCTGTGCTGACTTTGGTGTCTGTGGGGAGGTTTCTCGCTCCTCGGAAGCTGTTGTTGAGCAGCAGGTGACTTGCGGAAAATGGACTCCACAATCAGTAAGATTGTAAAGTAGGTATGTTTATTCAGCGCTGGGCAGCACGGGGGGTAGTCCCGCCAAAGTCATGTGCACCTGACGCGGCAACGTGCCTTGGTTATATGCAGTAAAGAGTTACATATGCATGAAGTTTCACAATACGCCTATACATATTCATAACCTGTCCCCGCTTCGTATTAAAATTAGTTCCAAGGAGTCATTTCCATAAACTCCTCCCATTTGTGCTTGCGCAGTGTATTCTGGTGATGGTCGTCGGGGGTCGTGGGCATGAAGATTGATGACGCTTCCTCGTCACCGCTAGCTGACCTCTTGTCTTTGCACAGACTCAGTTGCTCCTTGGCTCTTGTCCATCCGCAGGACCAGTTTCTACCAGTTCCTTAAGATAGGCTCACACTCTTATTAGGAGACTGACCTCGGTAAGGGGCCCAAGGCTTCTTGCTTTAGTTAATTTGCACAATGCACCATAGTTAGCAAAGACACTAAGTAGCATCCTAGTTTAATGCCGTCAGCGCTCTATCTCTACTTGATAAGATTCTCCTAACTCCCTCTCTCACAGGTTTTTGTTCGTTTGTTTGTTTTCGTTTTCTTGGATGTGCTCTCACAGAGGCACGGACTGTGTTGCTCATGGCTTGGCTTTGGGCAGTGGTGGGCCCCTTTGGGGCCGGCTGAAATTGTCCCTTATCTGCCACGGGGAGGCTTCTGGATTCTTCTCGCGGGGGCTGCCACTGCAGCCCCCCCACCCCCACCCCGAACCTTGCCATCGAACCCAATACACTGGGGCAGCTAGGTCATTACTGGCCTGTAAAGTATCAGGGATTAAATTAACTAATGAAACCCTGAAAGTGATGGGGGTAGAAGGGGCTGGGATAACAGTGCCACTTTTGGGGGATACCAAGCTGAGACTAGGGGATAAAATGATCAGTGGGCAATTACTGTATGTACCCAAGGCAGGGGCTAACTTGGTGGGAAGGGATTTGATGATGAAATTGGGCATTCAAATAGTAAATTGTTAGGCTGGAATAACGGTGTTATTAATGGAGTGCTCTCAGGCCCTGAGAGCAAAGATATATTCACCTCTGACTGGAAAGACCCTGAAATGGGGCGGAAGCAACAATACAGATGGACAATTTTACCTCAGGGGTTTACAGGGCAACCAATTTATTTGGGCAAGTTCTAGAACAGATTTTGGAGCAATTCCAACCTCCCGAGGAGGTGTTACTGTTACAAATATGTGGATGATCTTTTATTGTCAGGACAGGAGAAAACAGTTGTGAGGGAAGCTACTAACAAGCTATTGAACTTTCTGGGAAACAGGGCTTGGGAGTATTGAAAAATAAATTACAATATGTAGAAAGAGAAGTCAAGTATTTAAGGCATCTAATGTCTGAGGGAAAACAGAGAATAAATCCAGAGAAGATTCAGGGAATGGTTGAAAATTAAGAAAGAACTAAAAAGTTTTAAGAGAAAGGGTTTTTTTTTTTTAAGGAATCAGGAGCCACGAAGTCTGAAGGAAAATGGATACTCCCTGATGGGAGGGAAATGCTGAATAAAGCACCAATGAGGCAAATATTAACTGTTTTACATCAAGAGAGTCATTGGGAGGTGCAAGCAATGTGTGATGTTGTGCTAGAAAAAGTATGTCTGTGTAGGAATATGCACTTTAGTGAAGCAAATATGCAGAGGATGTACCATATGTCAAAAGGTAAATAAAAAGGTCATCCGTAACCCACCTAGAGGGGGATGGGAGCCAGGGATTCGACTTTTTCAAAGTATACAGGTAGACTTTACTGAGTTACCTAAAGCAGGGAGACTTAAGTACTTGTTTGTCCTAATTGACCACGTGACTGGATGGGTGTAAGCTTTCCCCTCGGTATCTGCCACTGCGAACACGGTGGCTAAGGTATCAGTGGAGCAAACAGTCCCTAGATATGGGATAGCTGAAAACATTGATTCAGATCAAGGAGGTCATTTCACTTCACAAGTACTGCAAGGGTTAATGCAGGCCTTAGAGACTTATTGGGATTTTCACACCCCCTGGCACCCCTCCTCTTCTGGGAAGGTGGAGCGAATGAACCAGACATTAAAGAAGCAATTAACTAAATTAGTGTTAGAAACCCAACTTCCTTGGGTAAAATGCTTACCTTTAGCACTCCTGCAGGTTCAAACAGCACCAAGAAAGGATATAGGAGTTTCACCATATGAAATGCTGTTTGGATTACCCTATCTGGGCAGAAGGGATGAGATATCACAATTCGAAACAAGAGAGTTTTCTTAAGAACTGTATTCTGGGGTTGTTCTCTTCTTTGTCATCTCTCAGGACCCGTGGGAAATTGGGTCCTGATTCGGACCTGGAAAGGATCAACTACAGCCTGAATGGGAAGGACCATTACTACACACTGAAACAGCCGTAAGAACTGCGTAAAAAGGTTGGACTCACTATACTCAAGTGAAGGCATCCGTTGACCCTAGTACCTGGGAAGCTGTTCCTACAGAAGACTTGTTGGAAGTTGAAATCAAAAAGAAAAATCTCATAATAGACTCTGAGCAGGATAAAATCTTACAATTGTAAACTAACTTTTTATTTTCACAGGTAACTAATGAGTGTGACTTGCGAGTGAGAGAAAGGACTGGCCTATAGCGAATCAAAGTGATCCCAAGGGGTTTTTGTTCTAGTAGTAGTGTACATCATATTCTTTGTATTGATAATTATTTGGAAACCTAAGGGTTAAAAATAATGACAGGGAAAAATCAATTATTTTTTTTTTTTTAGTGATTGTAGGCCTCACAGAAGGCCTTGGTCAATTGACAACTTGGAAAAGGCATGACCAGATAACAGCAAAGACAGGATACCCTGTCAAAATATGGGTGAATGTGACAGAGGGTTATGCACCACAGTCCGTCACGTTTGATGCTTGTGAGGTGTTAGCTTGTGGAGATGTAAATGCCCAATGACAACCGAGCAGAGAGAACAAATAACTGGGAGAGACCCAACAGCCAGATTGAGAATAGCTGTATGGAAACGATCCTCTATTGCCATCAGAGAAAGGGAGAAACTCAAGGAGAAAACAGGAGAGAAAACAGGAGGCCCTCTTTGAAATGCAGCAGTTCAAACATTTGAGATTGAAACAGGGTATGGGGATGTGAATGCCTGGATAGAATGGGTCAAATATACTGTCCAGAGTCTCAACCATAGCAATTGCTATGCTTGTGCCTCGGGACGACCGACTGCCCAGATAGTGCCCTTCCCATTGGGGTGGACCAAGGATTCTCAGGGGATGCGATGTATGATTGCATTGTACCAAGAAAAGACTGCCTGGGGAAATGAGGCCTGTAAGTCTCTCTCTTTGCTGTTCCCTTCCTTGCATGATAGCAATATCAGGGTTCCCCCTGCATTCTCTACAGCTATAGGTAACCATACAGCTTGCCTCTCACGGCAGGGTGTGAGTGCTACCCGGCATCTGGGAGAATTTGCCTTGTGCACGAAGACCTTGAATGCTACCAAGGACTTGAGGGAAACTGCTCAAGACTTGAGATCCCCGGGGCAGATCTCTGGTGGTACTGTGGAGGGAAGATCTTATGGTCCACCCTACCATCTAATTGGGGAGGCACTTGTGCACTTGTTCAATTAGCTATACCCTTCACCCTGGCATTTGAAAGAGAAACATCACAAATACCCAGAAGAAGTAAAAGAAGCTTAGGAGTATCATTCGATGATAGAGTATACATAGATTCTATTGGGGTGCCCAGAGGAGTTCCCGATGAACAGAAAGCCAGGAATCAAATTGCTGCAGGGTTTGAGTCACTGTTCTGGTGGGTAACAATCAATAAGAATGTGGATTGGATTAATTATATTTATTACAATCAGCAGAGATTCATAAATTATACAAGGGATGCAAGAAGAGGAATCGCTGAACAACTAGATGCCACCAGCAAAATGGCTTGGGAAAACAGAATAGCATTAGATATTGTGATGGACAATAAGAATGTTTGTTCATTATTTTGCTACATTAAGAAGGGAACAAAGGGAGTTGCTCAAGGTTGGAATGCTGAGACATCCCCCAGAAACAGGATATCTCAGATACATGGCTAAGGGAACATTGTGTAAATAGTGGGTTGCTAAACCGATAACGTACTCCCCTGTCTTGAGGACTAATATAACCAAATAAGGAAGAGAGGGATGACTGCCTTCATCTGTGCGACCACCAGAGGGACAGAGACGACTCCCTAGCAACAACTGACGCAGCCGCGTAGAAGAAAGCCACGTAACCCCGGAAGAGCCTGATGATAAAAGGGGACTGCAAAAGGGGGAAGTTGCGCGCCGTTTGGAGGAGCATGAGCTCCCCGGCCGCCCAGCGCTGTTTTGCTTGCTGATCGCTTACTCAATAAACTAATTGACTTAATTCAAATTCTCTCTGACTAAGAGTAATTTATAACAGATATGATGCTCGCAGAGAAAGGAGGTGTGTGTGTGTGATACTGAGCAGCCATTGTTGCACTTTTATACCCAACAATACTGCCCCGGATGGCACAGTAACTAGAGCATTGCGAGGGTTTACCACCCTTGCCAGTGAATTGGCAGAAAAATTAGGGACAGGCACTTCCATCACCGGATTGTTGGAATCTTGGTTTGGTAAATGGAAAGGGATGGTACTGTCCATATTTACATCCTTGATCGTAGTAGCAGGAGTTTTGACAGCCATTGGTTGTTGCATTATCCCCTGTGTAAAAGGACTAGTACAGTGGTTAATTGAAACTGCACTATTGAAACAAATGACCATGGAGCTACCACCTTACTCAGATAAGGTGATGATATTAGAGGAGATGGGAAGCAAAGAAAGTGAAGAAGAGGAAGATATCTACCAAATTACACCTTAGAGAAAAGTTTTGCAAAAATCAACAATTTATAAAGAAGAAAAGGGGGGAATTGTGGGAATAAAAATGTTGTTTTGCATAGTTACATTGTTTAAAGGTAAGGAATGTGGTATTGAGATATGCTTGCAGTGATAAGAAAGCTTAACAGACAAACTTGTAAAATGCAGACAACCAGAATCCTTAGAACAATTAGGCAGAAATCACCGTGTAAGAAACATTACCACCTCAAAGAGTCTGTGAAGCACCGGATAGATTGTGAACCTGGATTACCCACTCAGTGGGGAAACAGGGGAGGGTCCCGGTCCTCGAGAAAAAAAGTATATAAACTGTGTATAGTAGGTGCGCTCCTGCTTGTGGGACACCCACCATTGCAATCGCGAATAAAAATGCTACTTCACTGAGATCCTTGCCTGAGCCTAAGTTATTGGCTACAGAGTGTTTCTCACAGTAGTAAGCAAAGACACTCAGCAATATCTATTTTAATGCGATTAAGCAAGCCCCCATTCTTCTATCCCTGGATTCAATGGGACGCGCAGCGCACTCCACGGCTGGCTGAATGGGCTGGGAGCAGGGAAGGGAGAATGGGTGCCAGGGAGGGAGGCGGGCACGGTAGTCTGTGCAGCTGGCTAAACAACTGGGAGGCTGGGAACTACCTGACGGTGATAGCTGCGGAATCCAGTCCGCATTTTCTCTCTCTTCTTTGCCCTCTCCCTCTCCGGTAGCGACGGAGGGCGGACAGTGCGTGCTCGTGTGAGAAACACTCCGTAGCCAATAACTCAGGCTCAGACGAGGATCTCAGTGAAGTAGTAATTTATTCGCGATTGCAATGGCGGGCGTCCCACAAGCAGGAGCACACCTGCTGGTTCCAAAACACAGTTTATATACTTTTTGATGACAGGACCCTCCCCTGTTTCCCCATTGACTGGGTAATCCAGGTTCACAATCTATCTGATGCTTCACAGACAATGCATGGCCTTCAGTTGCTGGCCTGTTAAATTTCAGATTTCTTTTGACTTTTTTACTGTTTGAAGTGGTACTGTTTCTTCACTTATCTGACTTGACTTGACACCATGACTTTCACCTAATTGTTCTAAGGAGTCTGGCATTTTACAAGGTCGCCTGCTAAGTTTTCTTATCACTGCAAGCATATCTCAATACCACATTCCTTACCTTTAAACAATGTAACTCTGCAAAAACAACATTTTTATTCCCACAATTCCCCCCTTTTCTTTTTTATAAATTGTTGATTTTTGCAAAACTTTTCCTATGTTGTAATTTGGTAGATTTCTTCTTCTTCACCTTCTTTGCTTTCCATCTCCTCTAATATCATCACCTTATCTGAGTAAGGTGGTGGCTCCATGGTCTCCATGGTTTCAATAATGGTTTCAATAATGGTTTCACTATATGGTCCATGGTTTCAATAGTGCAGTTTCAATTAACCACTGTACTAGTCCTTTTACACAGGGGATAATGCAACAACCAATGGCTGTCAAAACTCCTGCTACTATATGCAAGGGTGGTAAACCCTCGCAATGCTCTAGTTACTGTGCCATCCGGGGCAGTATTGTTGGGTATAAAAGTGCAACAATGGCTGCTCAGTATCACACACACACACCTCCTTTCTCCGCGAGCATCATATCTAATGCTATTTTGCTGGTGGCATCTAGTTGTTCAGCGATTCCTCTTCTTGCATCCCTTGTATAATTTATGAATCTCTGCTGATTGTAATAAATATAATTAATTAGTAGTACTATTATCATTATTATTATTATTATTATTATTGTTATTATTATTTTCCTGTCTTAATAAACTGTCTTTATCTCAACTCACAGGCTTCACTTTCCCCTTTCTCTCCCCCATCCCAGAGAGGGAGGGGGGAGGGTGAGCGGACGGCTGTGTGGTGTTTAGCTGCTGACCGGCTTAAACCACAACACCGCTGAAATCAGTGGGGCATGCCTTCCTGCTGCTGCAGCGGTGGGGCTCCCCGGTAGGTGACTGGATCCCGGACGAGCCCCCAAATTGTGAGAAACACTCAGTAGCCACTAACATTAGCTCAGGCGAGGATCTCAGTGAAGTAGCAATTTTATTCGCGATTGCCATGGTGGGTGTCCCACAAGCAGGAGCGCGCCTAGTAGTCACATAGTACAATGTGGGAAAGGAATTCGCAGGGAGCTTTGCGCTGTTTCACACGTCCCTGAATTAGAGATAATGAGGAAAACAGCGGTAGAACCAAAAACTTGAGCAAGGTCGAGATAAAGTAAATTGGCTACAGTGTTAAAGATGAGCTTTGGGCAGTGGCCAATTGCTGGCTGGCTCGAGGCACATGTCTGAGGGTCTCTAACCAATTGTATGACAGATTCGGGCGCGTGGACAGTGCGTGCGGCTACAGGGAAAGTATATGTAGTAGTGAAAAAGGGCAATAAACGTCTCCTGTTCAAGAGCCATCAGGAGTCCGTGTCTTTTATCCCTTCAAATGGTGACCCCGACGTGACAGGGGGAGGAGCAGCGCTGCACGAGCGTCTGAAGGGAACCCAGCCAAACAAATCAAGCTCGCAGCTGGACTGCAGCTTCAACCTCGGGACATCACCTGAAGGACAGGTGAGCAGCTGGGCATTGATCATGGGAGCTAGCCTTTCGGCAGAGGAAGAAGCTATAGTGAAACTACTAACGCAACTCCTAATAGACAGGGGAGTAAAAAATGATCCGTTTAAGATAAAGCTATTATTGAAATTTTTTTTCAAAACAAGGGTTCCCCTCAATGGCTTCCACAGTATTTGATGTAAAAACTTGGGACCAAGCGGGGGAAAAAATATGGGAAGCAGCGTCCAGTGGGGATACTAATGCTGCTGAGGTGATGACTACGTGGCGGCTGGTGACTGAGACTTTAAGATCGTGGCAGGCAGAAATGGAAGTACAGAACGCCGCTGCCCAGGCAATAACAGCAGCCGAACCGAGATCAGAGCCTGCAAGGTCACCAGAGCTGTGCAATTTGATAGACCTGGGGGATGACAAGGAAGAGGGCCGCGGACCGCCGCCGCAGAGCCCCTCCCCGCTGACCCCCTCGGCTCCCGCCTTGCCTACCCCCGATAATGCCTCCCTGGGGGCCCGAGCTTTCGACCCGCGGGAACGATGGGAGCTAGTGCGCCGGGAAGCGCTAAAGGACGGGGACCCTGTAGGAATGGCTTTCCCGGTGCAGGCGCGACCCAGCGGTCCAAATGAATATAATGCCTTCCACTGGGACCTAATTAAAGAATTAAGAAAGACTGTGACTGCATATGGATTACACGCACCATTTACTCAGTCATTGTTAGAAAATGTTATGACTGGTCAATTGTTGGTGCCGTACGATTGCCGCCAGCGCCGCCGCCCGCCCCGCTGTCAGCTCCGGGCACCCGCCCGCCCGTCCCGCCGCCGGCTGCTGCGTTTCTCCGGTTTTGGCGCCCGTCCGCGCGCACCGGGCGCTGCCATGTTCCGCCTGCTGCTGCGCCCGGGCCCGCGGCCCCGCGGGCCCCCGCTCTGTCCGCCCTGCGTGGCCGGGCAGAGCCGCGCACAGCCCGCGCTCCGCGACAGCCCGCACGGCCGCAAGCGCCGCCGCCGCCCCCCCGCTCGCCACCGACCGCCGCCGCCGCCGCTGCTGCCCACCCCACCCCCCGGCCGGCCCCCCCCCCCCAGCCCGCCGGCCCCTCTGCTGGCGCTGCGGGCCGCCGCCGGCAGCTCGGCCAAGGATGTGGGTGGATCCCCTGAAAAGGCAGCCACAGATCTCAGCAGTGAACACAAACTCAATAAATCCCAGCAGCTGAAAAAAGTTTTCAAAGAATATGGTGCTGTAGGGGTTTCATTCCATGTTGGAATTTCATTAGTATCTCTAGGAATCTTCTACCTGGCTGTGTCAAGTGGTGTGGATATGACTGCAGTTCTCTTCAAACTTGGTTTCAGTGAATCATCGCTGCAATCTAAAAGGGCTGCTGGTACAGGCACATTTGTGTTGGCATATGCTATTCACAAATTGTTTGCTCCAGTACGAATAATTTGTGTGCCAGCGATACGGATGGCCATGTTTAACAACAGGAAAACATTCCATTGTTCCTTATCCAGCTAAATTAGACGGCTAAGTACCTAAACATGCTTTCTCACAAAACCACCGTGTCCCCTGCTCACCGCCTTTGGGTTTTTCCAACTAAAACAAGAGTTGCTGTTGTAACATCACAATTTGCGTGAATAACAATCTGTGTAGCTCAAAAGATTACAGTTTCTCTCCCTTGGGGTAGAATATTTGCATTGTGCCAAATACTAGTAGATATTTTCATATATTTTCTATGCTCTGTGATACCTTAATATATGCAGATTTTCAGACTTGTGTCCTCTTGTGTTAGAGATAAAAACCATAAATGATGGGGCAATTACATTGTGAAGGTGTCTTAGGCTGTTAAATATTTGTTTTTCAGATTTTTTTTTTAAATGTATGCATTTAAGTAAATTTGTTGGCATATTTTTGACAATTTATGTTCATAAATGTTTTGAAGTAATTGTGTCAGGGAAAGTATCTATGCTGCACTCAATAAAAATGTGTTAAATAAATTAAAAAAGAGAGAAAAAAAGAAAGAAGAAAAAAAGAAAACAAAAAAAAAGAAAAAAAGAAAAAAAGAAAAAGGGAAAAAAAAAAAGCCTAGTACCTTTGAATATTGTATCGGACTCGCAATATGCTGTAAGTGTCGCTCAGCACATTGAGAGGGCACATTTGAGACATATCCCAAAGGAAAACTTGTTTCTAAAATTTAAGGAGCTGTTATTTTCGGTAGAGCAGCGAGTGCACCCATATTGTATTATTCACATGCAGAGCCACACCATGTTACCTGATATTTTTGCAGAGGGTAACGCACGCGCTGACCAGGTAACTAATATGACCCTGACTGCCCTGGTGCCTAAGGTGCTGGAGCAAGCACGGTTATCCCATGCCTTCTTGCTTCAATCCGCCAAAGTCTTGGTGAAACAATTCGCTATATCGATCACTGACGCCAAATTGATCGTGCAAACATGTCCTGACTGTCAACAACATGTTTCGACCCCGTCTTTAATGGTAAACCCTAGAGGTCTACGGTCCTTACAGTTATGGCAGACTGACGTAATGCATATTCCAGAATTTGGTCGCTTGAAAAATGTTCACATATTGGTAGATACTTTCTCTCATGCTATTTGGGCGACAGTTGCGGTGGGTGAAACTAGTTGCCATGTCCAGGCTCACTTCTGTGTTGCTTTCGTGGCGCTAGGCATCCCAAAGGAAATAAAACCCGACAGTAGCCCTGCCTATGGTAGTCACCCCCTTCAAACCTTTTTTCGAACTCGGGGTATCCGACACATCACAGGCATTCCTCATTCCCCCACGGGTCAAGCCATTGTAGAGCGCACACATCGCACCTTGAAAACACTGCCAAATAAACAAAAAGGGGGAGACACCCAGGAAACACCACAGAACAGGTTGGGAAAGGCACTTTACGTAATGAATCACCTATCATTACCCTTTCCTCACAAAGAGGTACCGCCCATAATAAAATATTACAAAAACATGAATTCTGTGCTGTCACAGGTGCCACAATCAGAGCAGGCCTTAGTAATGGTAAAAAAATTCAAATACAGGTCTTTGGGAGGGACCCCAGCCTCTAATAACTTGGGGTCGAGGGTATGCTTGTGTCTCCACAGGTCACAGACCAAGATGGGTACCAGCAAGGGAATTAAGGCCATGGTCAGCCTCCTCCTCACAATCGCCACTGTCATTGGTTATTGCCAGCCCTGGGTCTCCATCCAACCACGCCGCAACATCTGGGTCACCCTCGCCAACATGACAGGGCAAGAAGAGATGTGCCTGTCCCGGGCTAGTGCTAACGACCCATTCACGACAGGTCTGGTGGGGAACCCGGCAGATAACAAAGACTGGACTGTCTACTTAACGCAAGCGCCCCTAGAGCCACAGGAATTAGATATCCTGGGAAGTGTAACAGCAACAGCATGTGTAAGGTTCAATTGCACGGGCAAAAACCAAACCATGAGACAAATCATCAACGCCACACTCGCTCCTTATCGCAATGCATCTCTTTGGTGTAATTATACAAAACTATAATAGCATCATTCCTTGCGTCAGGAGCCGCTCTGCTCGGCTGTGCGATCGACTGTGGAGCGGACGCCCCTAGGTGCACCCCGAGCATTTTCCTCGGAGGGGCCTCCACTCTCAGCCGCTCACCACGGGAGTACACAAGGACATCCTGAAGCCACGGACAAATTATTTTAAGTGATATTTTCTTGTGGTATGAATGAGAAGTGCAAGAGGCCTCTTTGCGTGATTGTGTGATTGTGCTGTGCGAGTGAGACGCAGCATCGCTGGGAAGCAACATCCCTAGCGCTTAGTGGCTTGTTGACTGATGTAGATTCTAGTAGGCACGCTACTTTACAATCGTAAATCTGTATGTGACTTTCACCCTGTTGCTTATTGTACCTTGCTTATTGGAATGCCTGCGGTGCTTGATAGGAAAACCTATAGAAAGCGTTTGGTTGATTGAAAATAAAAAAGGGGGAATTGTGGGAAAGGAATTCGCAGGGAGCTTTGCGCTGTTTCACACGTCCCTGAATTAGAGATAATGAGGAAAACAGCGGTAGAACCAAAAACTTGAGCAAGGTCGAGATAAAGTAAATTGGCTACAGTGTTAAAGATGAGCTTTGGGCAGTGGCCAATTGCTGGCTGGCTCGAGGCGCGTGTCTGAGGGTCTCTAACCAATTGTATGACCGATTCGGGCGCGTGGACAGCGCGTGGGGCTACAGGGAAAGTATACGTAGTAGCGAAAAAAGGGCAATAAAGGTCTCCTGTTCAAGAGCCATCAGGAGTCCGTGTCTTTCATCCCTTTAGTACAGTTTATATACTTTCTTTCCTCGACGACCGGGACCCTCCCCTGTTTCCCCATTGACTGGGTAATCCAGGTTCACAACCTATCCGATGCGTCACAGACAAAACATGGCCTTCAGTTGCCGGCCTGTTAAATTTCAAATTTCTTTTGACTTTTTTACTGTTTGAAGTGGTAAAGTTTCTTCACTTATCTGACTTGACCTGTCACTGTGATTTTCACCTAATTGCTCTGAGTCTGGTTGTCTGCATTTTACAAGGTCGCCTGCTAGGCTTTCTTATCACTGCAAGCATATCTCAATACCACATTCCTTACCTTTAAACAATGTAACTGTGCAAAAACAACATTTTTATTCCCACACCTTGAGCCCTTTTCATCGTATTTTCTCTCCCTTTCCCTTTGAGGAGGAGGAGTGAGAGAGCGGTTGTGGTGGAGCTCAGCTGCCCATCTGGGTAAAACCACCGCACCCAGTATATACTAGAAATACTACTTATTCTTCGTTAGGTCCCACCACTACATTTATCAAGGGCTCTCAGTGGGACCAGCTTTCTGAAAAGCCGTGACTCCCCTATTCTGAATTTATAACAGTAAACAATCTCTCATCCTTCTTCCACTCCAGACAGTCCCGTTTGAAGAGGCTGGCCCGTACACACTGAAAACATCTTCTCAAAGCCTGTCCCTGCTGGGATTTAGGCTGCAACACAGGTAGCTTTCCCTGCTTGTCATTCCTTTCTCTCTTTTCCTCTCCCTTCCATCCTGGGCCCAGCTTCCCCTGAAAGTTTTCTTCCTCCGTCTCCAACCCTCCGCCTCACTACCTGGTCCACGGTGAAGACCATAAGTTTCGCTCTCTCCTTTTCCTTTTCCTTTTCCTTTTCCTTTTCCTTTTCCTTTTCCTTTTCCTTTTCCTTTTCCTTTTCCTTTTCCTTTTCCTTTTCCTTTTCCTTTTCCTTTTCCTTTTCCTTTTCCTTTTCCTCTAACTGTTCTGTAGTCCTATGGGGTCCTCAGTTAAAGACTTAATTTCCTTCTTAAAACTCCTAACCTCTCCACTGGTAAGGGGGGGGAGTTCACATAACCTATTTATCCTTATCCCACTGGGACCTCCCTAAGAGGATACATAGCAGTATTAGTACTGTTAGTATCAGGGAATGGGGAAATTCTCACTTTCTCTTCTACATTGTTCTAATTCTTGCCAGAGCCTGGAGTGCACTCCTTCTCTAGGGACAGTGTTAATTGCAGTCCCTTGCTCCCTTCCTGGAGTGACTGCTGCTGCCACCACTGCAATATTAGGATTATGGGGGGGGGGGGTAAATTATCCAAAGGTTGTCATCGACCCATCCTTCTCTCTGACTCCTCTTTCTTCTGGTCTTGATCCTTTTTCAATAAAACCTGACTTACCCCCTGCACCCAGCAAGCAGCATAACTTGACTCCTTCTCCAAAAAAAGGAGTCTTATCGTTTACATATAAATTCAAAGCCTGACAAACCCAATTTTCATCAGATACGTATTTTGGCCAAAATACTGCTGTTCCCTCAATCGGTTCCTTTGTCCAGATAAATACACAGTATTTATTCATTTTCTTTTTATTATTTCCCATAGTTTTGGAATTACTTTTCCAATTTCTTATCATTCTTCTGGAAGGACTGTTGGTAGGCACTGCCCCAGGGATAGCTCCTTGTCCCCTGGAACCCTTATGGGGGTGTATTGCTGAGCACTTTACCGTGCACGGGGTACTGTACATCAGATTTCTCCAAGACTCTTCCTTTCTCCCTTCTACCTCTTGCTTTGTCCATCTCCAGCTGCGCCCCTCACGGAGCTATGGAACCGCGGCTCGGGAATCCACATTTGCTTCGTACAAAAGTACATCTCAATCACACTTCACACAAGAGTCTTACCCGACCCCCAAGGCAATACTTAATATTTCTTACCTTGGTCTGTGCACAGAGTTACTGGGTCAATAATCGAAAACGGTGTGCCTGCCTTCCTTTCTTCCCCTTTCTTCCCTAATTCTTCTGCCTTCTTAACCAGTCTCGGTTCCTTTGTCAGCTCCCTGCAGAACCACCATCACCAATGCACAGGACCGCTGAAATCAGCAGGGCATGCCATCTTGCTGTGGTGGTAACAGGGCTCACCATCAGTCGACTGGCTTCTGGACAAACCCCCAGTTTGTGAGAAACAATCTACAGACAATAACACAGGCTCAGGCAAGGATTTCAGGTGAAGTAGCATTTTTATTTGCGATTGCAATGGTGGGAGTCCTGCAAGCAGGAGCACACAGCAGACGTGTATCATAACTTTATATCCCCTATTACCTGACACTTGATTCCTGCCCTGTTTCCTCATTGGCTGAGTACTACAGGTTCACAGCCTACCTGACACTTATTACTATGCCCTGTATGTACAGTTTTATTTGACCAACCTTTAATTAATTAATTAAATTTTGAGACTTAAAGTTGTGTTTTTGCAGTGGAAAATTCCACTAACCTTGTATATTCAAAAGTGATTGTGCAAGCATAACAGTGGCATAACAGTGGGGGGTATGTGAAGCAGATAAGGGAACAGTGGAAGGTCCCACTGTCCCAAAAGAAGGAGGATGGCTAAGAAAAACAAGACAAGCAGTTGCGGAATCAGCAAGAACAAGCAGCTACGAAATCTTGGGCCCCTCCAGTTCAAAACAAAACAAAACAAAACAAAAAAACAGGAGAAAGTTTTCTCCCCCTTTCCCTTTGAAGAGGGGGGGTGAGAGAGGAGTTGTGGTGGAGCTCAGCTGCCCAGCCGAGTAAAACCACCATGTGGGGCGGGGGTGGTGGTGGTGGTGGTGGTGGTGGTGGTGGAGGTTGAAGCCACTGCTCCCTAGCTCCCTAAATCATTTTCCTTAAAGTGTATGAGGAACTCAGCTTTCATTAATAAAAATTAATCTTTCTGAGGCTGCTTAGAAAATATGACCTGACTGAAAGACAGAAAATAATAAGGTGCCAAAAAAAATCCCTAATAAAGATGACATTATATTCAGTTTATTGAAGTTTAAGCACCTAGATGATAACTTCTTGGTGCAGGTGCTAAGGGAGCCAACTAGGAAAGGTGCCCTCCTAGATCTGTTGCTGGAGAACAGAGAGGGCCTTGTGGGGGATGTGGCAATTGGCGGCCGTCTCGGTCATAGTGACCATGAAGTGGTTGAGTTTAGAATTTATGGCGACAGAAGGAAAACTGCTACCAAAACTTCAGCCCTGGATATGGGGAAAGTCGACTGGTCTCCCAGTCGACTGGCGGCTAGCAAACGTGACGCCCATCTACAAGAAGGGCTGAAGGGTAGACCTGGGGAACTATAGGCCTGTTAGTTTGACCTCAGTGCCAGGGAAGCTCATGGAGCAGATTATCTTGAGTGTCATCACGCGGCACTTGCAGGGCAACCAGGCGATCAGGCCCAGTCAGCATGGGTTTCTGAAAGGCAGGTCCTGCTTGACGAACCTGATCTCCTTCTCTGACAAAGTGACGCGCTTAGTGGATGAGGGAAAGGCTGTGGATGTGGTCTACCTTGATTTCAGTAAGGCTTTTGACACCGTTTCCCACAGCATTCTCCTCAAGAAACTGGCCGCTCATGGCTTGGACTGGCATACGCTTCGTTAGGTTAAAAACTGGCTGGGTAGCCAGGCCCAAAGAGTCGTGGTGAATGGAGTTAAATCCAGTTGGAGGCTGGTCACTAGTGGAGTCCCCCAGGGCTCAGTACTGGGGCCAGTTCTCTTTAATATCTTTATTGATGATCTGGATGAGGGGATCGAGTGCACCCTCAGTAAGTTTGCAGACGACAACAAATTAGGTGCATGTGTCGATCTGCTTGAGGGTAGGAAGGCTCTGCAGGAGGATCTGGATAGGCTGGACCAATGGGCTGAGGCCAACTGTATGAAGTTCAACAAGGCCAAGTGCCGGGTCCTGCACCTGGGGCGCAACAACCCCAAGCAGCGCTACAGGCTGGGAGATGAGTGGTTAGAAAGCTGCCTGGCAGAGAAGGACCTGGGAGTACTGGTTGATAGTCGGCTGAATATGAGCCAGCAGTGTGCTCAGGTGGCCAAGAAGGCCAACAGCATCCTGGCTTGTACCAGAAGCAGTGTGGCCAGCAGGGCTAGGGAAGTGATTGTCCCCCTGTACTCGGCTCTGGTGAGGCCGCACCTCGAGTACTGTGTTCAGTTTTGGGCCCCTCACTACAAGAAGGACATGGAGGTGCTGGAGTGTGTCCAGAGAAGGGCAACGAAGCTGGTGAGGGGTCTGGAGAACAAGTCTTACGAGGAGCGGCTGAGGGAGCTGGGCTTGTTCAGCCTGGAGAAGAGGAGGCTCAGGGCGACCTTATCGCTCTCTAGAGGTACCTTAAAGGAGGCTGTAGCGAGGTGGGGATTGGTCTGTTCTCCCACGTGCCTGGTGACAGGACGAGGGGGAATGGGCTAAAGTTGCGCCAGGGAAGGTTTAGGTTAGATATTAGGAAGAACTTCTTTACCAAAAGGGTTGTTAGGCATTGGAATGGGCTGCCCAGGGAAGTGGTTGAGTCACCATCCCTGGAGGTCTTTAAAAGACGTTTAGATGTAGAGCTCAGTGATATGGTTTAGTGGAGGACTTGTTAGTGTTAGGTCAGAGGTTGGACTAGGTGACCTTGGAGGTCTCTTGCAACCTAGATGATTCTGTGATTCTGTGATTCTGTGAATTGCCATAACAAAATTGTATTAAAGGTTTATCCAAAAGGGTGATTTCAAAAGAGGGCTTTACTCTGTTTTTTATTGCTTCATCCTTTAATTAGATGTCATCTCATCCCATAGCAGTAATTATAGAACCTTTATAATTAATAAAGATGCATCTTTTTATTGCCACTGAAAGAAGTACACCAACAAATGTAATTTTTAACTTTCTTACAATAAGCGTAATGATTTGATGAAATTGAATCTATAAATTAGGATTCTTTTGAAAGTCTGGTTTTAATTGCTTACAGTTTTGTTAAACTTCAGCAGCTCCAGCTGAATTGCCTGTTCAAGGTGTCTGCTTCAGAATGAATTCTTTTTTTCCTAGTAAACTTAGCAAAAGTAGTTCTCAGGGTTTATAGAGATATCTCTCAATCAAATGAACAAACACAACTGTTCTTCCTTTTGGTGGAACAATTATGTTTTTTGGGGAAAAAAGAAAGGGATGAGGTAACTCACTCACCATGGCCAAAATAATCTATGAAATGTTTTTACATACTGGAAGTATTATTACCGGCATCATTTTTTTGTAAATGTTCTAAGTATTATATTTGTAAATATCGTCCTTGTATTCAGCATGCTTCTCCCTTACCACCCTTGTGGTACAATATTGAAGTTGGAGGAATGTGTAGCCCAGCCCATCCTTTGATGCAAGGCTCCTGCAGAAAAAAAGTTATGCGTGATCATTTAATTGAAAAGTGTGTCACCATGCTTACAGGCATGGGGCTAGAATTAGAAGAATTTAGAAGTCAGGGCAGTCTTCTTGGAAGTGGGAGATGTGTGCTTGATAACTCCAGGCTTATGAGTTACTGAGCCTGCATGCTTCAGTTCTTCGGTAAGTGCTGTGCCACTAATTGGTGGTTTAATTTTGTTCTTTTTAAAGGGTGTGGGAGAGAGTGGGGATGTGACATCACCAGCAGTAGTTTGATAGAACAGTGGTCACCACTACACTTTCCATAAAGTCCAGTCCCATAATGGTATGAATGCTTGTCTAACTGAGAGGGAGGGACTGTGGTAGCAGTTAGACAACTCTGAAGTTGGATGGTATGAGAGTTAGTTTTTTCTGTAAGGTATTTTCTATTAAATAGATATGTCCTATTTAAATCCCATGTTTCTTCTTCATCACAAATTCTTTTGGATGGAACCTTCACATTCTACTTCAAGACCCTCTTCAACTCTACAAGAGTCTTTAAAGTGTCCTTGAATGACAGCTTGAGGTAGTCCACGTTTTTGTAGATTAGACAACCGTAAGAATTGGTGTATTTATTGTTGATAGATGGGTGACTTAAAAACTTCAAAATACACGGAAAAGACAGAAATATCTTGATTTGTTGATTTTGTTGCATCTTTTCAGTTCATCAGCTACCCAAAATGCAAAATAAATCAATCTCAAAGAAAAAAAAAAGTGTAGCTGTATGACGCTATGCGCATTGCATTGTATTTCAACCATCCTAGCTTCCTAGCTATTCTGTTCTTGTAAACCAGCAGGGGTTTTATATTAAGGAGATTCCTGTTCTCCAGTTCTTGAAGAGCTCCTCCCCCCCCGCTGTTTAAAAACTAGGGCTAGCAGAAAGAGCACTGGATAATTTGTTAATAATGTTAACTGTGAATGGCCTAGTTGTCAGAGTCCAATAATTTGACCAGGATTTTTTAGACATTCCGCATTTAATGTTATATGGGATTTTGATTTAGCAGTGACACAGCAATGTGCTGAAATCACAACACAAGCATAATATAGCAATTGCAATGTACAGTTGAATCAAAATACAAATGCGATTCCCATTACCAGTCTCTCACCATCACAGATGGTCACTGCCATGATCCTGGGTGTTCCCAGTCTCCAAGAAGGAATGCATGGGTTGAAGCCACCTCAAGTCTGTTGCTCTCTTCAAAGTTCATTTTGTAGCTGCTTCAGTTTTCATAATTTATGTTCGGCTGAGCCATGCATACGCTTCCCCCCACTCTGGTCTGGCTAGCTCAGGAAGATATTCACATCTTTTTGGTTAACTCTGAGAAGGCCATTTACACAACCAGTTGATCCACTCAACTGATACATCCATTATTCTAAAAGAAAGGTCACCTTCAGATCCCCCTTGTGTTAAGTTCAGCTTTCTTTACAACAGCTGTCATGACTCCCTAAATTCTTCATGAATTTAAGGGATTCAATCAGGATTCAGTTTGGACTCAATGATCCTTGTGGGTCCCTTACAACTCAGATATTCTATGATAATAAACTGGTCACAAAAATATTTGGTATACCCTGGTTCTGTCAAAAATTTCCTAGTTTAAAAAATATATTAAAACAATAATTTGAATACCTGTTCTATTTTTTTTCATATTACTCACATTTTTTAGAATTTCAGGGTAAGATCATAGGAAATATTTCACATAATAGATTGTAAAGCATTTATGTATTGGATTTCATTAGTGACTAGAAGCTGTGTCAGAAAATCACAGAATCACAGAATCACAGAATTGTAGGGGTTGGAAGGGACCTCGAAAGATCATTGGGTCCAACCCCCTGCCAAAGAAGGTTCCTTAGAGCAGGCTGCCCAGGTAGGCGTCCAGACGGGCCTTGAATATCTCCAGAGAAGGAGACTCCACAACCTCCCTGGGCAGCCTGTTCCAGTGCTCCGTCACCCTCACCGTGAAGAAGTTCTTTCACATGTTGGTGCGGAACTTCCTGTGCTCTGTCTTGTGGCCATTACCCCTTGTCCTGTCCCCACAAACCACTGAAAAGAGGTTGGCCAAATCCCTCTGTCTCCCACACTTAAGGTATTTATAAACATTGATAAGATCCCCTCTCAGTCTTCTTTTCTCCAGGCTGAACAGACCCAGGTCTCTCAGCCTTTCCTCATAGGGAAGATGCTCCAGGCCCCGTATCATCTTTGTGGCCCTCCGCTGGACTCTTTCCAGGAGATCCCTGTCTTTTTTGTACCGGGGAGCCCAGAACTGGACACAGTACTCCAGCTGAGGCCTGACCAGGGCAGAGTAGAGGAGGATGATTCTTTGCCAGACTCTCACTGCTACCAGGGTAACTATTATTAGGTCCAGTCGCTGTTCCGTAACCTGGATTATAAAAATGTAGAACTAGCATAATCTACTGTGTAGAATATCCTGGAATATAAGGAACTTGGATGTGGTAATCAACATGCTCTGGGCAACTGGGCCAAACTGGCAAGACAAAGGGAAGCACTGATGCCCTGAAGGTGAACTTTCCTCATTATAATAGTGAAAAGGACACCCACAGTTGTTTGCTCAACTCTACTCAGTACATTTATCTTTTTCAACCAAGCACTGCAAAGTAACAGCTGTACAAAGAGTTAATACTGAATTAAAACAACTGAAAAATTGTCCCGTTTCCTCAGAAATTCAGTGAAAGCAATGAATAAAGGAGAATTAATTCAATGCTTTTCTAACTTTGTCTGGAGCAAAGGGCCTATCAATGGCAATTAGATACATTAAGATCTCTCTGACACCATCCCTACTTTTATTTAAATGGTTGATATTTCTTGTACTGTATTTATTTTTTCTGCCTTCTGCTTTTTACTCCATTATTATTTTCAAGTTTCTTCCTAGTCTGCTTGGGTTGCACTTTTTTGCCCCAGGATAAATGCATGCCCATGTTACTTTGTGCCTAGCAGATTGGAAGAGTCCTTTCACCACTTTGCAAAAGTGAAACCCATATGGGAGCTGAGGTTCCTGAAGTGGAACAGAAAATTTTCACGTGTCGCTGATAAATAATGCTGCTTATTTGCATAGAATACCAAGTCACATTTCCTTAAAAATACAACACTTTTAGACTTCTATTGCCGCCAATAGAACTTCACAATATGCAGCATCATTAAGACAAACAGCAACTTGGACAATTCAATGCATCTAAACTAAGGAAGAATTAAAGTTGTTGTACTGGGCTTATGTAGCAAGGTTTTTGTAGCTGGGAGGGTGGCCTCTGTGAGAAGAGTCCAGAAGCTGGCCCAGGTTAGATAAGAGCCGGTTCCAGCCAGCTCTAAAGGGGACCCGCCGCTGGCCAAAGGTGAGCCAATGAGCGATGCTGATTGCACCTTTGTGAGAGCATACTTAAGAAAGAGAAAAATTGCTGTGCAACAGCAGCTGGGAGAGAAGAGTGAGAAAACGTAGAGAGGAAACAACTCTGCAGACACCAAAGTCAGTGAAGAAGGAGGGGGAGGAGGTGTTCCAGGCACTGGGGAAGAAGTTAGAATCATAGAATCATTAAGGTTGGAAAAGACCTCCAAGATCATCTAGTCCAACCGTCCACCTACCACCACTATTGCCCACTAAACCATGTCCCTAAGCACCACGCTAACCACCTAAGCACCTTTCCTTAAACACCCCCAGGGACGGTGACTCCACCACTTCCCTGGGCAACCTGTTGCAATGCCTAACCACTCTTTCTGAGAAGAAATTTTTCCTAATATCCAACCTGAACCTCCCCTGGTGCAACTTGAGGCCATTCCCTGTTGTCCTAAAGTTCCCCTGCAGCCCATGGAGAGGACCATGGTGGTGCATGTGGATCTGACCTGAAGGAGCCTGCAGCCCGTGGAGAGCCCATGCAGGAGCAGACTCCGTGAGGGAACTGCAGCTTGTGGAGAGGAGCCCACGCTGGAGCAGGTGCTCTGTGGAATAATTGCCAGAGGTGGCTTGGAAATTAAGCTTATATTCACATTTTAAAGAAAAGGTACAGCACTGAAGAAGCTTCCAGGGTGGAGTGGAGCTGCATTCCACAGAAGTTCCCTAGGCCTCCAACCTTAGATGTTGACCACACCGGGGGAACTTGGTGTGCTGACTCTAAGAGGAACTGTACGGAGTGTGGAGTGGAGTGCAGACACCGCGGCCAGGCCCTGTGATAAGATGGGAACTTGACTGTTCTTGTGCACACCGGAAACGATAAGCTGCGTATTTGCTACCCTGGGCCAACGGCCTGCCATGTTTTTGACAAAATGCTGTCTTTTTGGTGAACTTTTCCCATTATAATATCATTATAATACCAAAATACACCTCCATCCCAAAGGCTACCCGCCTCCAAGGTGTAACCAAGCCTCACTGAGCTTGCGCTTTAAATTTTTCTAGTCTATACAAAGACAAAGAGGTGATCCAAGACAGCCAGCATGGCTTCACCAAGAGTAAATCGTGCCTGACCAATCTGGTGGCTTTCTATGATGGAGTGACTGTATCTGTTGACAAAGGAAGACCGATCGATGTCATCTACCTGGACTTCTGCAAGGTCTTTGATACAGTCCCACCTGACATCCTGGTCTCCAAATTGGAGAGATATGGATTTGATGGGTGGACTATTCAGTGGATAAGGAATTGGCTTGAAGGTCGCACCCAGAGAGTGGTGATCCATGGATCTATGTCCAAGTGGAGGTCGGTGACAAGTGGTGTACCTCAGGGGTCTGTCCTTGAACCGGTACTGTTTAATATCTTCATCAACAACATAGACAGTGGGATCGAGTGCGCCCTCAGCAAATTTGCAGATGACACCAAGCTGAGTGGTGCAGCTGATAGGATAGAAGGAAGGGATGCCATCCAAAGGGACCTGGACAGGCTGGAGAAGTGGGCCCACGTGAACCTAATGAGGTTCAACAAGTCCAAGTGCAGGGTGCTGCACCTGGGCCGGGGCAATCCCAGACATGAGTACAGACTAGGAGAAGAACTCATTGAGAGCGGCCCTGCGGAGAGGGATTTGGGGGGGGTTCTGGTGGACAAAAAGCTTGACATGAGCCAACAGTGCGCGCTTGCAGCCCAGAAGGCCAACTGCATCCTGGGCTGCATCAAGAGAGGCATGGCCAGCAGGTCGAGGGAGGTGATTGTCCCCCTCTACTCAAGGTGATTGTCCCCCTCTACTCAAGACCAGGTTAGATGAGGCCCTGGGCAACCTGATCTAGTGGGTGGCATCCTTGCCTATGGCAGGGAGGTTGGAACTAGATGATCCTTGAGGTCCTTTCCAACCCAAGCCATTCTACGATTCTACGATTCTACGATTCTACGATTCTATACCTTTAAAAGCAAAGCGAGAAAATTTCACGCTAATCGTAACAAAGCTATGTAAGACTAGAGTCACTCAAGCTCCACCTAAAAGATAAAATATGTTATAAATTAGCTTAAGCGGGAGAGGATGTTAGGGAAGATACCATCACGTAAGGGAAGATACCATCGTGTAAGGAAAGATACCTTCTGACTTCTGGGATCAGTCGATGGGCTGAGCCTCTCTTCCCCCCCATTGGGATGCCTTTGGGTAAGATTTGAACATTTGGTTATGCCAAGTGCCTCCCCGGGAAACTTAGAAATCTCTGTAGAGTTGCTTTATATCTTTTAGCGCGTTTGTAGCTAGTCAGTGTTACTGATACTTTTAGTATTTGCAGACAGTGAATTTGTCACCAGCAATCCAAAGAACCTGTGCATCTGTAGCTTTAAAAAAATAAAGCAAAAAATAGAACGTGGACAAAGACCTTACAGCGTAAAGGAATTACAGCAAGTTTGGGGAGCCTTAAGTTATTGGCGCAAACACATTCTAGGTTTTGCTGTTATTGCGCGTCCTTTATATAATTTGCTCAAAAAATGAAAATCATAGGAATGGACTGAACAACATACCAGCACGTTAGAACTGTTAATAAAAGAATTGAGGTTATTCCAGCAACTTGGTCCCATATACCCGACCGACCCTGTCCATGTAGAATGGGGGTTCAGTGAACATGGTTCTCATTGTAACCTATGGCAAAAGGGGCCAGAGGGAGCGGAAAGACCACTGGAATTCACCTCCCACTCTTTCAGTGATACCAAAAAGAGATAACTGGATCTTGAGAAGGGTTTACTGTCCCTAGTGCGGGCAGCGAAACAAATAGAACACATAAGGAGAGAACAAAATGTGGTCATTCGGGGGCCTTTCCACCTCCTGGATATAGTCTGTAAAGGAACCATAACACCTGCTGGTATTGCCCAGAAACCCACGGTTCGTAAGTGGTATGCCTATCTAGAAGGCATTAATGAAATTATGCCAATCACCGAGGGTAATACTAAAATACCTAAACTACAAAAAGACATATATAGTACCCTCTTGTTCCAGTCTCCACCAACCAAACCATCCCCAATTCGGGAAGCACCTCCTCTAAAGGAAAACAGTGATCTTACAGGAGTATGGTTTACTGATGCATCATCCCATAGGGAGAACAGTAAGTGGAAATACAAAGCTGTAGCACTGGAAGTGGCAACAGGAGAAAAATTGATTGAAAGAGGTGAAGGCAGTGCACAAGTAGGGGAACTTAGAGCAGTTCTATTAGCCACACAACACAGTGCTATCCATATCTAAAGTGACTCATATGCTGTTTTTAAAGGAGCCACTGAATGGATGGGCCACTGGGCAGTCAATGATTGGCAAGCGAACAGAGTTCCAACTGTATAGCTGCTCAATTCAATCAACAGGTAGACAGCCTCACGCAGTTGCGACAAATTGACGTCGCAAATAATAACCAAGGATGGGAATGTTTACTGGAATGGTTGCATGTTAAACGTGGCCACACCAGACGGGCTGATTTATACCGGGAAGGTATAGCCCCAGGATGGCCTATATCAGTTAAACTGTGTGAACAAACGGTAACTGCCTGTTCCCAGTGTTGTTTACGGCTTAACAAAGACCATCCGAGTAATGTCCCCTGCACATTCAGGACAGGAAAACATTGTGGCATTCCTGGCAGATTGATTATATTGTCCCATTGCAACCATTGGGTGGAAAAAAATATGTCCTGGTGGGAGTAGAGGTTATATCTGGTCTTACCATGGCTGCTGACTTTACATCAGCTACTGGGGAAAACACAGTAAAAGGCCTTAAGGGAGGGTTCAGCACACTTCCTCTACCAGAAGAAATTCAAAGTGATAATGGCTCACACTCCCCAGACCCCTACACATGGGAAGCCAAAGATTGTTCAGGAAAAGTACACCGGATTAGCACCCAGTGGATCTCACCCTCTTTTTGACCCTGACGGTTGAATACAACCAAGCATATTTTCTTTTCTTTTGTGTTCGCGGGAGCTGAGTAACTAAAATCACATCTTAGAACTTTGGCAAAGTTACAAACACAAACATTGGACTTATAACGACGAATTGGGCATCACTCCCAATTACTTTAACCTTTAACGCAACAGGTCTGGCAGGAACTGCAGCCTGTGGGGGACCCATGGCGGAGCAGTCCACTCCTGAAGGTCCGCTCCCTGTGGTGCAGACCCATATTGGAGAAACTTTTGAGGAAGTGCAGTCTATGGGAAGCCCATGTGGGAGGGACCCCAAGCTGGAGCAGGGGAAGAGAGTAAGGATGAAGGAGTGGCAAAAGCAAGGCATTATGGACTGACTGCAAACCCTATTTCACTGTGCTGCTTGGGGGGGAGGAGGTAGAAGAGGGTGGATGTGGAGGAAGGTGTTTTAAATTTGCTTTTAGTTCTCACTGCTCTGATCTGTTATCTCTAGGAAATAAATTGCATTAATATCTCTTATGTTGAGTCCATTTTGCCAGTGATGATAATTGGTGAGTGATTTCCCTGTCCTTCTCTCAACCCATGAGCCTTTTCTCATCATATTTTCTCCCCATTCTTTCGAGGAAAGGGAGTGAGAGAGCAGCATGGTGGAGCTTAGCTGCTCATCAGTGTGAAACCACCACAGTTGTTCAGAAAATCACAGAATCACAGAATGGTTGAGGCTGAAAGGGATCTCTGGAGATCATCTAGTCCAACCTTGGGGCTGAGAGCAGGGTCACATAGAGCAGGTTGCCTGGGACCATGTCCAGATGGCTTTTGAATATTTCCAAGGATGAACTCCGCAACCTCCCTAGGCAATCTATTCCAGTGTATCACCCTTACAGTAAAAAGGTTTCTTCTTTAGTCAACAAAGAGTTTTGTGTATTTCGGTTTGTGCCCATTGCCTCTTGTCCCATCGGTGGATACCACTGAGAAGGTTCTGGCTCTGTATTCTTTATTCCCTCCCATCAGGTGTTCATATACATTGATAAGGTCCCCCGTGAACCTTCTCTTCTCTAGGCTTAAGAGTCCCAGCTGTCTCAGCCTCTCCTTATAGGAGAGATGCTTCAGTCCCTTCCTCATCTTCATGGCCTGTCACTGGACTCTATCTAGTAAGTTCGTATCATTATTGTACTGGACACAGGACTCCAGGTGTGGCCTCACCAGTAATGAGTAGAGGGGAAGGATCACCTCCTTTAATTGCTAGCAATACTTTGCCTAATGCAGCCCAGGATACTGTTAGCCTTCTTTGTGGCAAGGGCACATTTCTGCCTTATGTTCAACTTGGTGTTCACCAGGACCCCCAAGTCTTTTTCTGCAGAGCTGCTTCCCAGCTGGTTGGTCCCCAGCCTGTATTGGTGCCTGAGGTTATTTCTCCCCAGGTGCAGGACTTTGCACTTCTCCTTGTTGAACTGCATGAGGTTCCTGCCAGCCCATCTCTCCAGCTTGTCGAGGTCCCTCTGGATGACAGCAAAACCCTGTGGCGTATCAGCCACTCCTTCCAGTTTTGTGTCATCCACAAACATATTGAGGATACACTCTGCCCCATCATCCAGGTGATTAATGAATGTTAAACAGTATTGGACCAGTATCGACATCTGGAGTACACATCTGGCCTCCAGCTGGACTTTGTGCTGCTGCCCACAACCCTTTAATCTCAGCACTGCAGCCAATTTTCCATTCACCTCACTGTCCATTTATTCAGCCTGTATTTTATCAGTTTGTCAATGAATATTATGGGAGACAGTGTTGAAAGCCTTGCCAAAATCAAGATAAACAGCACACTGCTCTCCCCTCATCCACCAAGCTAGTCCCTTCATTGTAGAAGGCTATCAGGTTGGTCAAGCATGATTTCTCCTTCATAAATTTATGCTGACTACTCCCAATCACCTTTGTGCTTAATATGTCTGGAAATGGTTTCCAGGATTATTTGCTCCATCACCTTCCCAGGAACTGAGGTGACGTTGACCAGCCTGCAGTTTCCTGGATCCTCCTTACTCCTTCCCCTTTCCCACCTTTTATTGCTGAGTGCGACATCATATGGCATGGAGTATCCCTTTGGTCGGTTTAGGTCAGCTGCCCTAGTGATGTCCCCTCCCCACCTCTTGCCCATCCCCAGCCTGCTGGCTCTTGGGGAGGGCAGTTTGGAGGGAGTCTTGATGGTGTGCCATTATTGCTCAGCAGTAGACAAAACACTGGTGTGATACCAGTGCTGTTCTAGCTACGAGTGCAGAGCACAGCACTGTATGGTCTGCTGCAGGGAAAGTTAACTCCATCCCAGCCAGACTCAGCACAACCTCCACCCCTTATTCCATAACATTTGTGCCACACTCAGGTCCCACATACTTTAGTATATTGGTATTCTCATCACCACCGTTCATTGTCCATTAAAAGATTTATAGGTCTGTGCTTCTTTTCATTCCATAGGCCTCTCCCCAAAACATTCATAAGAACTGTTGATGATTTAGGCTACATCTGCCAAAGTGGTCACTCAGGGCAGGCGGAGTTGGTTTTCTGGACGGGACGCCAGCACCAGCTTAGCTCGAGTCACTGCTGCACTTGCCCAGTTCCTTGCAAAGTCGACCTGTCATTGGTTCTGCAGTGTCTTCCTACAACACATAGCTTAGATTACAGATTACTTTTCTCCCAAGGTTAAATCTCCTTGAGGCACACACCTGATATCCCCATACTTTTGCATCACCCACCAGGTATACCCCGGTCCTTAGGCGAAGACAATCCCACGAGTGGGTTTGCCTTTTCCCATGGCAGGAGCAACCCGCACTGCCTTCCCCATCCACTTCCCTACATGCACTACAGGGACTTTAGCTTCTCCCACAGTGTGTAGGGGTTTTGTTTCAGCAGGACCAGGACAGTTGTCAGATCCTCTGGTATTAACTAGCCAAGTGTCTTCTGGTAGATTTATGTCCCAGTGTGTTCCACGTCCCAGTGTTTCCACATCCTAGCACCCAAAGCTCGTAACATGGTCTTGAACAGTCCATTGTACCTCTCAACCTTCCCAGAGGCTTGTGGGTGATAAGAGATGTGATACACCCACTCAATGCCATGCCTCTTGGCCCTGGAGGTGACAAGATTGTTTCAGAAGTGACTCCCATTGTTGGACTCAATTCTCTCTGGTGTACCATGACTCCACAGCACTTGCCTTTCCAGGACCAAGATATTATTTCGTCCGGTGGCATGGTTTACTGGATATGTTTCCAGCCACCCAGTAGTTGCTTCTACCATGGTGAATATGTACCGTTTGCCTTGGCAAGTTTGTGGGAGCAGTCCGATATAGTCAATTTGCCAGGCCTCACCGTATCGAAATCCAAGCCACCTCCCCCTATTCCAGGGAGAATTTACCCTCATGGCTCGCTTGCTCGCAGCACAGGTTTCACAATTATGGGTGACCTGTGTGAGAAAGCTCTCAATAATTTTCTTCAGACAGGACCTTCTGTGAAGCTATTTTATTCACGATTGCAGTGGCGGGCGTCCTGCATGCAGGAGCACACAGTAAAAGTTTATCATAACATTATATTCCCTATTGCCCGACACATGATTTCTCCCCTGTTTCCTCATTGGCTGAGTACTACAGGTTCACAACCTACTCGACGCACTTCTATACCATATATGTACAATTTAATTTGACCAACCATTAATTTCTCCTTTTCCTTTTTTTTTTTTTTTTTTTTTTCCTTCTTCCCTCGTGACTAGAGGGCCCGGGATTTTTATTTTTACTGAGTTTGCACTGCTCATCCTGTTTTTCTTAGCTATCCTCCTTATTTTGGGACAGTGGGATCTTCCCCTTATCTGCTTAACATACTCCACACTGCTATGCTGCACAATCACTTTTGAATACACAAGGTTAGTGGAATTTTTCCACTGCAAAAACACCACCTATTGCAAAAACACAACTTAGTTTCTCACAATTCCCCCCTCTTCTTTTCTTACTCTTATTGTTGTTTTTCACATACCCCACTCTTGAGTTTTTCCAACATTAAGGTGCAGTATTCTTCGAATGCCATGGGGGATGACAGATATACAATGCCATTATTATTATAATACCAACAAATAGTTGTTTGAGCCAATTCCATTCAGGTAACCACGAAGTTAGTTTCTCCCAAATGTTTCTAAATCCCCAGGAAGTGTCATCTTGAGCTACTCTATGTAGGATCTTGTTGTGTTTTTTTTTTTTTTTTTCCCCAAATATTTTTGAGATCAGTCAAATTCGTTCCATTTGATCTACATATATACAGCAACTAGCACTAATTGCAGTGCACGCTCCTTCTTGTGAGGTTATTAATAAATTTAATACCGTTCAATTCTAGAGTACTATTTTTGCAAACTTATCTCCTTTTTCTTGCATCCAGACTGTTATTTTCTAGATCTTCAATTATAGCTGAGATATTTACAATAGCTTTTTCTAATTCACTCACCCCTAACCAAGGTAAAAACCACCTTGCAAAACTGTGAAATCACCTGTTTTTTGTTGTTTTTTTTTTTACTAGAGGATTATCTGGAGTCCGCTTAATTCTGCGTGTGGTCTCAAGGGGGCTTTGGCTTTGTGCGTCTTCAATAACAGTTACATTTGGAATTATTGCCCTCAGGGTGCAAGCTCCCTTCCATCCTAGGGGCATCACCTTCCTGGCTATGTGGCCACAAAGCCAGTACCACCCCTTGCCATTTGGGACAGGCCATCCAGTTACAGGATTCTCATGTTGTATCTGGTGTGCATTATGTATATTAGCATTCCCGTAGCTACCATATTCGGTACAGTATGGATTATTCCCTACTTCATGGATAATATTTCCACACCCAGGGTCAGTACTATTGCCCCCTGAGTTTCTATCAATGTTGTTTAAAAGGCACCTTTGATAACACGGTATATTGTAGCCAGGATTATGTGAAGGGAGCTCAGCTTCAAAATCTATTCCTTCCCAGGACTGAGTATGATCCGTCATTTTGAGAAATCTAGAGAATCCAGACACAGTTGCTGCTGGAAATAGCAATCAGGGACAAGGCCTTTTCAGTCTTTCTAGGCATCTGGGTGCAAATCCAACAACTATTTCGAGATAGAACTCGAGAGATGTTCTGGATTAATTGGAAATGCTGATTTTTCCCTCCATCCTATCACTAGTCCATTGAGAATAGGTATTACTAAGATAAACTTAAAATACATAATTTCTATGTATATATACGCCCCTGTAATAATTAAGAAATAATAATTAAGAGAAACAATAAAAATCACAAACTAATAAGGATTCTTCTGGTGGGGATTAAATACCCCCCCCTTCTTTTTCTCCCACTTCCAGGGAGCGTTCCCTGGAAACACTCCAATTCTGTGTAATTCAATCCCTTTTACTCATTAATTCATTAAGAATTCTTCTAAGGAGAAGTTAAAGGTTTACAGTAGATAGCTTCAACAGTTTTAACCTTAAAAGTCTTTGTTAATGCAGTCTCTCAGGTATCAGGGTTAACTGATGCTTTTACCCAGGTATGAGTCCACCCTTTCTCAGCCATTCTTACTGCTGTTTCAGTAGTCAGGAGCACTTGGAACAGTCTGTCCCACTCAGGTTGCAGCTTCGATTCTCTCCATGTTCGCATCGGAACCCAATCTCCTTCTCGGAATGGATGGATCAGGACTTCCAAGGGTGGGATTTGAGCTAATGATCCACGGGTCCTGAGAGATGACAAAAAGGATTACAGCCCCAGTATATAGCTTTTAAGAATAGCATCTATTGTCTCAAATTGAGGTAATTCATTCCCTTTGTCCAGGTACAGCAATCCAAATAATATTTCATATGGTGAAACTCCCACATCCTTTCTTGGTGCAGTTTGAATTCGGAGAAGTGCCAATGGTAAGCACTTTGATTGGGGAAGCCGAGTTTCCAGAACTTAGTCAATTGCTTCTGTACTGTCTGATCCGCTCCACCCTTCCAGAAGAGGAAGGATGCCAAGGAATGTGAAATTTCCACTTAATTCCTAGAGTCCACATTAGCCCTTGCAATATTTCTCACATAAAGTGATTTCCTTGATCAGAGTCAATATTTTCAACAATTCCATACCTGGGAGTTATTTGTTCTAGAATTACTTTAGCTACTGTGTTCAAAGTATCAGATACTGAAGGGAAAGCTTCCACCCACCCTGACAAATGATCGACCAAGACTAATAAGTATTTAAATCTACCTGTACGTTTTGGAAGGGTTGAATTCCTGGTTCTCACCCCCTTTTGGGCTGACTGTGGATAATTTTCCCATTTACCTTTTGACATACTACACAACTCCTGCATACTTGTTCAGCCAGAGTATATATATTCCTACACATACATATTTCCAGAGCACAGCGTCACACATTGCTTGAATTCCCCAATGACCCTCTTGATGTAAAACAGTTAATATTTGCCTCATTAGCACTTTATTCAGCATCTCTCTCCCCTCAGGGAGTATCTGTTTTCCTTTGGACTTCGTGACTCCTAATTCCTTAAAAGCCTCTTTCTCTTAAAACTTTTACTTCTTTTTAGTTTTGGGTAGGGGTAGCTCAACAATTCCCTGAATCCCCTCTGGATTTATTCTTCGTTCCCCCTCAGACACTAGATGCCCTAAATACTTGACTTCTCTTTCTACGTATCGTAATTTATTTTCCAATACTTTCAAGCCCTGTTTTCCCAGAAAGTTCAATAGCTTGTTAGTGGCTTCCTTCACAACTGTTTTCTCCTGTCCTGACAATAAAAGATCATCCACATATTGTAACAGTAACACCTCCTCGGGAGGTTGGAATTGCTCCAAAATTTGTTCTAGAACTTGCCCAAATAAATTGGTTGCCCTGTAAACCCCTGAGGTAAAATTGTCCATCTGTATTGTTGCTTTCCGCCCCATTTCAGGGTCTTTCCACTCAAAGGCAAATATATCTTTGCTCCCAGGGTCTGAGAGCACCCCATTAATAACACCGTTATTCCAGCCTAACAATTTACTATTTGAATGCCCAATTTCATTATCAAATACTTTCCCAACAAGTTAGTCTAGATTTATTCTGGAGAAACCCACACAGGACCAGCCCAGGAAGGTCAGCACACCACGAGAGGGACCCCACACCAGAGCAGGGGAGAGAGCGACCGTGAAGGAGCAGTGGAAAGGAAGCACCATGGACTGACTGCAGCCCCCACTCCCAGTCACTCCACGCCACTCAGGGCAGGGAAGAGGTGGAAGAAAGAGGATGGGGGAAGGTGCCCCCAGCTTGTTTCTCTGTTTCTCACCACTCCAGCCCGTCAGTGATAGGTAATAATTTTTATTGATCTTCCTATGCTAAGTCTGTTTTGCCCGCGACGATAATTGTAGAGTGATCCCCACTGAGGTACACTTGAGGAACCCTTGAGGTACACTTTTTCATTTATCAGGGAACTAGCTTTCTGAGAAGCCCCGACTCCCCTGTTCTGAATTTACAACAGCAATCTCTCCTCCTTCTTCCACTCCGGATATTCCTATTTGAAGTGGCCGGCCTGGCCACATTTAAAACATCTTCTCAAAGCCTGTCCCTGCTAGGATTTAGGCTGCAACACAGGTAGCTTTCCTTGCCTGCCATTCCTTCATCTCTCTTCCTCTCCTTTCCATCCTGGGCCCGACTCCTCCCGAAAGTCCCTCTGTCTCCAACCCTCTGCCTCACTACCCAGTACGCTGTGAATACCATTTGTTTCCCTCTCTACTTTTCCTTCTCATCTCCCCTCCTGGCATACACCTTTATGCTACCTACACTG
The DNA here is from genome assembly GCF_009769625.2 of Cygnus olor. Taxonomy (NCBI): domain Eukaryota; kingdom Metazoa; phylum Chordata; class Aves; order Anseriformes; family Anatidae; genus Cygnus; species Cygnus olor. The sequence goes on along the minus strand of NW_024429076.1, from coordinate 821,425 downwards.
TTCCCTCCATCCTCCCACCTTCTGGAGCTTTTTCTGCATATCTGGCCAGGCTTTAATCACAAAATGAACTTTAAAGAGCCCTTAGGCTACTGGGTCCTCAGGATGGATCCCCGAGTACTTTCTATTCTGGCCCTGAGTCTCTCATATGATTTCTGTGTTGTGGGTTGCTATTATTCCAGTTGGATAAGCAGATATTTCTGCTCTATCGGAATTACTCTCGGTCCGGGGGGGGGGGGGGGGGGGGGGCGTGTTATTTCTTTCCCATTCTTGCATAGCTGCCTGCCGAATGATTCCCCTCCTAAACATTCTTCTCCAGTGAATAACATACTCAAGATTGACATTCCCCCCCCCCCCCCAGGAATACAAATTAGGCCTTAGAAAGGGATTTGTCTGTTCTGCTAGGCCCTCAATTAAAGACTTTATTTCCTTCTTAAAACTCCTAATCTCTCTGCTGGTAAGGGGGGAGTTAGCATCATAGAATCATAGAATCATAGAATATCCCGAGTTGGAAGGGACCCATAAGGATCATCAAGTCCAACTCCTGGCACCGCACAGGTCTACCCAAAAGTTTAGACCATGTGACTAAGTGCACAGTCCAATCGCTTCTTAAATTCAGACAGGCTTGGTGCAGTGAGTTCACATAACGTATTTGTCCTTGTCCTTTGTCCTTGTCCCACTGGAACCTTCCTAAGAGGATACACAGTTAGTGTTAGTACTGTTAGTATCAGGGAAGGTGAAATTCTCAGTATCTCCTCTACATTGTTCTAATTCTTGACAGAGCCTAGAGTGCGCTCCTTCTCCAGGAACAGCCTCAATTGCAGTCCCTGTCTCCCCTCCTGGAGCAGCTGCTGCTGCCTCTGGTGCAATATTAGGATTATAGGGAGCATAACTTGATTCCTCCTCTGAAAAAGGAGTCTTATTGTTTACATATAAATTTCAAGCCTGAATTTTCATCAGACCCGTATTTTGGCCAAAATACTGAAGTTCCTTTTATTGGCTTTTTAGGCCAGACAATTACACAATATCTAACTTTTTTTTTTTTAGTCTTTTTCCCTAGTTTTTGGGTTGGTTTTCCACATCCTTATCATTCTCCCCAAAGGACCATCTTTAGGCACAATCCCAGGTTCTCCACCCCCACCCTGCTGACTCCTGGAGCCCTTATTCCCCATCTCTTCCTGACGTGCTGCTGTGGACTTTACACACGCCTTCGCCTAGGATTAGGACAGAGGTGGGGTGTACTGCCAAGCACCTCACCTCACCGTGCTCGAGGTACCGTACACCTAAGGGCCCAAACCCCCGAGACTCTCTTTCGCTCGTCTATCTTTCGTTTCGTCCATCTCCGGCTGTGCCCCTCACAGGACTACGGAACTGCGGATCGGGGCTCCACACTCGCTTCACACTAAAAGTGCGTCTCGTTCACACTCCACACAAGAGTCTTCCCGAACCTAACCCAAGGCAATATACGGTAAAGTTTGCCTTACCTCGGTCCGTGCACGGACTTCCCAGTCTGTGTTATCAGCAGTTATCCCTGTGCCTGTACCATGTCTGTGCTGTGTCTGTGCTGTGTCCATGGTGTGTCAGTGTAGTAAGTATATTCACTGCCACAGTATTGTTGTGGTTTAACCCATCCGGTAGCAAAGCACCACACAGCTGTTCTCTAAACCTCACCCTTGCTCTGTGGGATGGGTGAGAGAATTGAAAAAAAAAAAAGTAAAAGCTTGTGGGATGAGATAAAGACAGTATATTAGGGCAGAAAAAGAAATAACGTTAATGATAATAGTCGTAATAATAATGTGTACAAAACAAGTGATGCACAATGGCAATGGATCGCCACTTGCTGAGGCAATCGGCTCCGGGGCAGACACGTTCTGCAGCGGAGCGGGGGATCGAGACAGGCAGGGCTTTTTTTCGGCATCGAGGCCACTCGAAACAGCCGAGGAAGCCGCCAGGACCCGGCAGCCCTCGCGAGGGAGGCTGACGAGGCGTAGGCGGAGCCAGCAGCGCCCCCTCCCCGGCCGTTCAAAAGCAGCCCCTAGGGAGCGCGAGCGACCAGGAGCGCAGGGAACAGGGCAGGCAAACAGGGCGTGGCGCGTCAGAAGGGCAGGGCGCGCAGGGAGGGCGAGCAGGGAGGGCCCCTCGCCGCTCTTTTGACAGCGGTCTTTCCCTTCGGTACTTGTAACCTGCCTGCGAGGAACCTGGCCATGGTATCAACCAGGCAGAAAACCATGGCCTCTGCACCTCTTGCGGCCTCTCCAGCCACAGTCACCAATGTGGCTACTCAGATGGAGGGCTCAGGGAAACACACCGCCATCCAGGTCTTGGGCTGCAGAGTGTGCCCGAGTCTTCTGTCGTTATCCGACAGCAGCAGCGAGGGGTATGCCTGTGGCAGGTGTGCCCAGGTTGAAGAGCTGCTCAGCCAGGTAGCGGAGCTTCAGGAGGAGGTGAGCAGGCTCAGGAGCATCAGGGAGTCAGAGAGGGAAATTGACTGGTGGAGGTGTACTCTACCCTCTCTGAGACAGACTCACGAGCCTGCCACAGCACAAGTGTCTCCTGCTACGCAGAAGACAAAAGTTCCCTCATCCCGCCAGGCACTAAGAGGAGACCTAGGTCAAGGGGGGGAATGGAGGCAGGTTCCTGTTCGGGGTGGTAGGCGAGCCCTGTCCCTGCCCACCTCACCTTCCCATCTACCCTTATATAACAGGTATGAGGCTCTAGAACACGACAGTCAGAACAACGAAGTAGACGAAAGCCCGTCCCAGTTGGAGAGGATGCCTAAGGCAAGGCAACCTACCCCCCGCATTGCTACATCTTCTGTCAAGAAAGAAAGAAGGGTTATTGTCATGGGGGACTCCCTTTTGAAAGGGACAGAGGGCCCAATATGCCGACCAAACCCAACCCACAGGGAAGTCTGTTGCCTCCCTGGGGCTCGGGTGAGAGACATTGCTAAGAAAGTCAAGCGCCTGGTACGGCCCACCGACTACTACCCGCTACTGGTCTTTCAGGCTGGTAATGACGAGGTAGCAACGAGAAGTCCGAGAGCGATCAAAAGGGACTTTAGGGCTTTGGGGCGACTACTTAAAGGATCAGGGGCACAGGTTGTGTTTGCCTCTGTCCTTCCAATAGGGGGGATCGATGCTGACAAGCAGACTCATCACATTAACACATGGCTTCGGGCCTGGTGCAACCGGCAGAATTTCGGGTTTTTTGATCACGGGAAGGTCTACGCGACACCAGGCCTGCTGGCACCAGATGGGATGCGCCTCTCTCAGAGAGGGGTAAGGATTTTTGCTCAGGAGTTGGCAGGGCTGATAGATAGGGCTTTAAACTAGAATCGAAGGGGGAAAGGGGTAAAACCAGGCACGCCGGTGATGAGCTAAGGGATGGGATGGTGCGCTAGAATCAGAGGGACTGTGTGCTAGTGAGGCCCTTCGGTCAGCTCCACAAGGTGCTGCGTGTAGGGAGGCGCATTTGAAGTGCTTCTACACAAACGCACGCAGTATGAGGAATAAAATGGATGAGCTAGAAGTCTTGGCCCAGTCCCACAGCTACGACATCATCGGCATAAGCGAAACCTGGTGGGATGAGTCCTGTGGCTGGTGTGTTGCAGTAGGTGGTTACAGGCTCTTCAGGAGGGACAGGCAGCTTGCTCACCAATCGTATGATGTTTTTGTTTAGTTTTATGCTGGACATTTTGTCCAGTAGGATCCTATGGGAAACCGTGTCAAAAGCTTTGCTGAAGTCCAAAAAGATCACATCAGCTGGTTTCCCTTGATCGACTAGGTGGGTGATCTTATCATAAAAGGAAATCAAATTTGTTAGGCAGGACCTACCCCTCATGAGCCCATGTTGGCTGGGACCAATGACTGCACTGTCCCCCAGGTGCGCTTCAATAACTTCAAGGATCATCCTCTCCATAATTTTACCAGGCACTGACGTGAGACTGACAGGCCTGTAATTGCTAGGGTCTTCTTTCTTACCCTTCTTGAAAATTGGCACAACATTTGCCAGCTTCCAGTCTACTGGGACCTCTCCAGATTCCCAAGACCGTTGAAAAATAATTGAGAGAGGTCCCGCGATGACGTCTGCCAGCTCTTTAAGCACCCTGGGATGAATCCCATCCGGACCCATGGACTTGTATGGATCCAGGTGGAGCAGCAAATCCCGCACACGTTTGGGGTCGGTTGGGAGTTTATCATTCCCACCGTCCTGGTCCTCCAGCTCAGGGCACCCTGGGTCCCGAAGCCCATCATCAGCGTTGAAGACAGAGGCGAAGAAGGCATTAAACGTCTCTGCTTTGCCTATGTCCTTGTCTGTGAGGAGACCTTCCCCATCAAGTAGCGGACCTATGTTTTCTTTGGTTCTCCTTTTTCCGTTCACATATCTAAAAAAGCCCATTTTATTGTCTCCCACAGACATGGCCAGCTTCAACTCTAGTTGGGCTGTGGCCACACGAATTTTCTCCCTACAAACACGAACAACATCCCTGTATTCCTTTCTCGTCGCCTGACCCTCCTTCTAGCAGCCGTACACTTTCTTCTTTTGCCTAAGCTCCAGTAGAAGATCCCTGGTCAGCCAGGCCGGCCTTCTGCCCCGCCTGCCTGACTTCCGATATTTTGGAATTGCCTGATCCTGTGCTTTTAGGAGGCAGTGCTTAAAGACTGACCAGCACTGATGGACGCCAATGCCTTCAAAAGCAGTTTCCCAGGGGACCTTGCTGACTAGTTCCCTGAGCAGCCTGAAGTCTGCTTTCCCCATATCCAGGGCTGAAGTTTTGGTGGCAGTTTTCCTTCTGTCACCATAAATTCTAAACTCAACCACTTCATGGTCACTATGACCGAGACGGCCGCCAATTGCCACGTCTCCCACAAGGCCACTATTCTTTGCAGAACTAGGAGATGCCTTGAGATCAACTCACCTTGTCCTAATGGGGGATTTCAACTTGCCAGATGTCAACTGGGATCACCACACGGCTGACATGAGCAAGTCCAGGAGAATCCTAAAGCACCTAGATGATAACTTCTTGGTGCAGGTGCTAAGGGAGCCAACTAGGAAAGGTGCCCTCCTAGATCTGTTGCTGGAGAACAGAGAGGGTCTTGTGGGGGACGTGGCAATTGGCAGCCGTCTCGGTCATAGTGACCATGAAGTGGTTGAGTTTAGAATTTATGGTGACAGAAGGAAAACTGCCACCAAAACTTCAGCCCTGGATATGGGGAAAGCAGACTTCAGGCTGCTCAGGGAACTAGTCAGCAAGGTCCCCTGGGAAACTGCTTTTGAAGGCATTGGCGTCCATCAGTGCTGGTCAGTCTTTAAGCACTGCCTCCTAAAAGCACAGGATCAGGCAATTCCAAAATATCGGAAGTCAGGCAGGCGGGGCAGAAGGCCGGCCTGGCTGACCAGGGATCTTCTACTGGAGCTTAGGCAAAAGAAGAAAGTGTACGGCTGCTAGAAGGAGGGTCAGGCGACGAGAAAGGAATACAGGGATGTTGTTCGTGTTTGTAGGGAGAAAATTCGTGTGGCCACAGCCCAACTAGAGTTGAAGCTGGCCATGTCTGTGGGAGACAATAAAATGGGCTTTTTTAGATATGTGAACGGAAAAAGGAGAACCAAAGAAAACATAGGTCCGCTACTTGATGGGGAAGGTCTCCTCACAGACAAGGACATAGGCAAAGCAGAGACGTTTAATGCCTTCTTCGCCTCTGTCTTCAACGCTGATGATGGGCTTCGGGACCCAGGGTGCCCTGAGCTGGAGGACCAGGACGGTGGGAATGATAAACTCCCAACCGACCCCAAACGTGTGCGGGATTTGCTGCTCCACCTGGATCCATACAAGTCCATGGGTCCGGATGGGATTCATCCCAGGGTGCTTAAAGAGCTGGCAGACGTCATCGCGGGACCTCTCTCAATTATTTTTCAACGGTCTTGGGAATCTGGAGAGGTCCCAGTAGACTGGAAGCTGGCAAATGTTGTGCCAATTTTCAAGAAGGGTAAGAAAGAAGACCCTAGCAATTACAGGCCTGTCAGTCTCACGTCAGTGCCTGGTAAAATTATGGAGAGGATGATCCTTGAAGTTATTGAAGCGCACCTGGGGGACAGTGCAGTCATTGGTCCCAGCCAACATGGGCTCATGAGGGGTAGGTCCTGCCTAACAAATTTGATTTCCTTTTATGATAAGATCACCCACCTAGTCGATCAAGGGAAACCAGCTGATGTGATCTTTTTGGACTTCAGCAAAGCTTTTGACACGGTTTCCCATAGGATCCTACTGGACAAAATGTCCAGCATAAAACTAAACAAAAACATCATACGATTGGTGAGCAAGCTGCCTGTCCCTCCTGAAGAGCCTGTAACCACCTACTGCAACACACCAGCCACAGGACTCATCCCACCAGGTTTCGCTTATGCCGATGATGTCGTAGCTGTGGGACTGGGCCAAGACTTCTAGCTCATCCATTTTATTCCTCATACTGCGTGCGTTTGTGTAGAAGCACTTCAAATGCGCCTCCCTACACGCAGCACCTTGTGGAGCTGACCGAAGGGCCTCACTAGCACACAGTCCCTCTGATTCTAGCGCACCATCCCATCCCTTAGCTCATCACCGGCGTGCCTGGTTTTACCCCTTTCCCCCTTCGATTCTAGTTTAAAGCCCTATCTATCAGCCCTGCCAACTCCTGAGCAAAAATCCTTACCCCTCTCTGAGAGAGGCGCATCCCATCTGGTGCCAGCAGGCCTGGTGTCGCGTAGACCTTCCCGTGATCGAAAAACCTGAAATTCTGCCGGTTGCACCAGTCCCGAAGCCATGTGTTAATGTGATGAGTCTGTTTGTCAGCATCGATCCCCCCTATTGGAAGGACAGAGGCAAACACAACCTGTGCCCCTGATCCTTTAAGTAGTCGCCCCAAAGCCCTAAAGTCCCTTTTGATCGCTCTTGGACTTCTCGTTGCTACCTCGTCGTTACCAGCCTGAAAGACCAGTAACGGGTAGTAGTCGGTGGGCCATACCAGGCGCTTGACTTTCTTAGCGAAGTCTCTCACCCGAGCCCCAGGGAGGCAGCAGACTTCCCTGTGGGTTGGGTCTGGATGGCATATTGGGCCCTCTGTCCCTTTCAAAAGGGAGTCCCCCATGACAATAACCCTTCTTTCTTTCTTGACAGAAGATGTAGCAATGCGGGGGGTAGGTTGCCTTGCCTTAGGCATCCTCTCCAACTGGGACGGGCTTTCGTCTACTTCGTTGTTCTGACTGTCGTGTTCTAGAGCCTCATACCTGTTATATAAGGGTAGATGGGAAGGTGAGGTGGGCAGGGACAGGGCTCGCCTACCACCCCGAACAGGAACCTGCCTCCATTCCCCCCCTTGACCTAGGTCTCCTCTTAGTGCCTGGCGGGATGAGGGAACTTTTGTCTTCTGCGTAGCAGGAGACACTTGTGCTGTGGCAGGCTCGTGAGTCTGTCTCAGAGAGGGTAGAGTACACCTCCACCAGTCAATTTCCCTCTCTGACTCCCTGATGCTCCTGAGCCTGCTCACCTCCTCCTGAAGCTCCGCTACCTGGCTGAGCAGCTCTTCAACCTGGGCACACCTGCCACAGGCATACCCCTCGCTGCTGCTGTCGGATAACGACAGAAGACTCGGGCACACTCTGCAGCCCAAGACCTGGATGGCGGTGTGTTTCCCTGAGCCCTCCATCTGAGTAGCCACATTGGTGACTGTGGCTGGAGAGGCCGCAAGAGGTGCAGAGGCCATGGTTTTCTGCCTGGTTGATACCATGGCCAGGTTCCTCGCAGGCAGGTTACAAGTACCGAAGGGAAAGACCGCTGTCAAAAGAGCGGCGAGGGGCCCTCCCTGCTCGCCCTCCCTGCGCGCCCTGCCCTTCTGACGCGCCACGCCCTGTTTGCCTGCCCTGTTCCCTGCGCTCCTGGTCGCTCGCGCTCCCTAGGGGCTGCTTTTGAACGGCCGGGGAGGGGGCGCTGCTGGCTCCGCCTACGCCTCGTCAGCCTCCCTCGCGAGGGCTGCCGGGTCCTGGCGGCTTCCTCGGCTGTTTCGAGTGGCCTCGATGCCGAAAAAAAGCCCTGCCTGTCTCGATCCCCCGCTCCGCTGCAGAACGTGTCTGCCCCGGAGCCGATTGCCTCAGCAAGTGGCGATCCATTGCCATTGTGCATCACTTGTTTTGTACACATTATTATTACGACTATTATCATTAACGTTATTTCTTTTTCTGCCCTAATATACTGTCTTTATCTCATCCCACAAGCTTTTACTTTTTTTTTTTTCAATTCTCTCACCCATCCCACAGAGCAAGGGTGAGGTTTAGAGAACAGCTGTGTGGTGCTTTGCTACCGGATGGGTTAAACCACAACAATACTGTGGCAGTGAATATACTTACTACACTGACACACCATGGACACAGCACAGACACAGCACAGACATGGTACAGGCACAGGGATAACTGCTGATAACACAGACTGGGAAGTCCGTGCACGGACCGAGGTAAGGCAAACTTTACCGTATATTGCCTTGGGTTAGGTTCGGGAAGACTCTTGTGTGGAGTGTGAACGAGACGCACTTTTAGTGTGAAGCGAGTGTGGAGCCCCGATCCGCAGTTCCGTAGTCCTGTGAGGGGCACAGCCGGAGATGGACGAAACGAAAGATAGACGAGCGAAAGAGAGTCTCGGGGGTTTGGGCCCTTAGGTGTACGGTACCTCGAGCACGGTGAGGTGAGGTGCTTGGCAGTACACCCCACCTCTGTCCTAATCCTAGGCGAAGGCGTGTGTAAAGTCCACAGCAGCACGTCAGGAAGAGATGGGGAATAAGGGCTCCAGGAGTCAGCAGGGTGGGGGTGGAGAACCTGGGATTGTGCCTAAAGATGGTCCTTTGGGGAGAATGATAAGGATGTGGAAAACCAACCCAAAAACTAGGGAAAAAGACTAAAAAAAAAAAAGTTAGATATTGTGTAATTGTCTGGCCTAAAAAGCCAATAAAAGGAACTTCAGTATTTTGGCCAAAATACGGGTCTGATGAAAATTCAGGCTTGAAATTTATATGTAAACAATAAGACTCCTTTTTCAGAGGAGGAATCAAGTTATGCTCCCTATAATCCTAATATTGCACCAGAGGCAGCAGCAGCTGCTCCAGGAGGGGAGACAGGGACTGCAATTGAGGCTGTTCCTGGAGAAGGAGCACACTCTAGGCTCTGTCAAGAATTAGAACAATGTAGAGGAGATACTGAGAATTTCACCTTCCCTGATACTAACAGTACTAACACTAACTGTGTATCCTCTTAGGAAGGTTCCAGTGGGACAAGGACAAAGGACAAGGACAAATACGTTATGTGAACTCACTGCACCAAGCCTGTCTGAATTTAAGAAGCGATTGGACTGTGCACTTAGTCACATGGTCTAAACTTTTGGGTAGACCTGTGCGGTGCCAGGAGTTGGACTTGATGATCCTTATGGGTCCCTTCCAACTCGGGATATTCTATGATTCTATGATTCTATGATGCTAACTCCCCCCTTACCAGCAGAGAGATTAGGAGTTTTAAGAAGGAAATAAAGTCTTTAATTGAGGGCCTAGCAGAACAGACAAATCCCTTTCTAAGGCCTAATTTGTATTCCTGGGGGGGGGGGGGGAATGTCAATCTTGAGTATGTTATTCACTGGAGAAGAATGTTTAGGAGGGGAATCATTCGGCAGGCAGCTATGCAAGAATGGGAAAGAAATAACACGCCCCCCCGCCCCCCCCCCCCCGGACCGAGAGTAATTCCGATAGAGCAGAAATATCTGCTTATCCAACTGGAATAATAGCAACCCACAACACAGAAATCATATGAGAGACTCAGGGCCAGAATAGAAAGTACTCGGGGATCCATCCTGAGGACCCAGTAGCCTAAGGGCTCTTTAAAGTTCATTTTGTGATTAAAGCCTGGCCAGATATGCAGAAAAAGCTCCAGAAGGTGGGAGGATGGAGGGAACAGTGTAGGTAGCATAAAGGTGTATGCCAGGAGGGGAGATGAGAAGGAAAAGTAGAGAGGGAAACAAATGGTATTCACAGCGTACTGGGTAGTGAGGCAGAGGGTTGGAGACAGAGGGACTTTCGGGAGGAGTCGGGCCCAGGATGGAAAGGAGAGGAAGAGAGATGAAGGAATGGCAGGCAAGGAAAGCTACCTGTGTTGCAGCCTAAATCCTAGCAGGGACAGGCTTTGAGAAGATGTTTTAAATGTGGCCAGGCCGGCCACTTCAAATAGGAATATCCGGAGTGGAAGAAGGAGGAGAGATTGCTGTTGTAAATTCAGAACAGGGGAGTCGGGGCTTCTCAGAAAGCTAGTTCCCTGATAAATGAAAAAGTGTACCTCAAGGGTTCCTCAAGTGTACCTCAGTGGGGATCACTCTACAATTATCGTCGCGGGCAAAACAGACTTAGCATAGGAAGATCAATAAAAATTATTACCTATCACTGACGGGCTGGAGTGGTGAGAAACAGAGAAACAAGCTGGGGGCACCTTCCCCCATCCTCTTTCTTCCACCTCTTCCCTGCCCTGAGTGGCGTGGAGTGACTGGGAGTGGGGGCTGCAGTCAGTCCATGGTGCTTCCTTTCCACTGCTCCTTCACGGTCGCTCTCTCCCCTGCTCTGGTGTGGGGTCCCTCTCGTGGTGTGCTGACCTTCCTGGGCTGGTCCTGTGTGGGTTTCTCCAGAATAAATCTAGACTAACTTGTTGGGAAAGTATTTGATAATGAAATTGGGCATTCAAATAGTAAATTGTTAGGCTGGAATAACGGTGTTATTAATGGGGTGCTCTCAGACCCTGGGAGCAAAGATATATTTGCCTTTGAGTGGAAAGACCCTGAAATGGGGCGGAAGCAACAATACAGATGGACAATTTTACCTCAGGGGTTTACAGGGCAACCAATTTATTTGGGCAAGTTCTAGAACAAATTTTGGAGCAATTCCAACCTCCCGAGGAGGTGTTACTGTTACAATATGTGGATGATCTTTTATTGTCAGGACAGGAGAAAACAGTTGTGAAGGAAGCCACTAACAAGCTATTGAACTTTCTGGGAAAACAGGGCTTGAAAGTATTGGAAAATAAATTACGATACGTAGAAAGAGAAGTCAAGTATTTAGGGCATCTAGTGTCTGAGGGGGAACGAAGAATAAATCCAGAGGGGATTCAGGGAATTGTTGAGCTACCCCTACCCAAAACTAAAAAGAAGTAAAAAGTTTTAAGAGAAAGAGGCTTTTAAGGAATTAGGAGTCACGAAGTCCAAAGGAAAACAGATACTCCCTGAGGGGAGAGAGATGCTGAATAAAGTGCTAATGAGGCAAATATTAACTGTTTTACATCAAGAGGGTCATTGGGGAATTCAAGCAATGTGTGACGCTGTGCTCTGGAAATATGTATGTGTAGGAATATATATACTCTGGCTGAACAAGTATGCAGGAGTTGTGTAGTATGTCAAAAGGTAAATGGGAAAATTATCCACAGTCAGCCCAAAAGGGGGTGAGAACCAGGAATTCAACCCTTCCAAAACGTACAGGTAGATTTAAATACTTATTAGTCTTGGTCGATCATTTGTCAGGGTGGGTGGAAGCTTTCCCTTCAGTATCTGATACTTTGAACACAGTAGCTAAAGTAATTCTAGAACAAATAACTCCCAGGTATGGAATTGTTGAAAATATTGACTCTGATCAAGGAAATCACTTTATGTGAGAAATATTGCAAGGGCTAATGTGGACTCTAGGAATTAAGTGGAAATTTCACATTCCTTGGCATCCTTCCTCTTCTGGAAGGGTGGAGCGGATCAGACAGTACAGAAGCAATTGACTAAGTTCTGGAAACTCAGCTTCCCCAATCAAAGTGCTTACCATTGGCACTTCTCCGAATTCAAACTGCACCAAGAAAGGATGTGGGAGTTTCACCATATGAAATATTATTTGGATTGCTGTACCTGGACAAAGGGAATGAATTACCTCAATTTGAGACAATAGATGCTATTCTTAAAAGCTATATACTGGGGCTGTAATCCTTTTTGTCATCTCTCAGGACCCGTGGATCATTAGCTCAAATCCCACCCTTGGAAGTCCTGATCCATCCATTCCGAGAAGGAGATTGGGTTCCGATGCGAACATGGAGAGAATCGAAGCTGCAACCTGAGTGGGACAGACTGTTCCAAGTGCTCCTGACTACTGAAACAGCAGTAAGAATGGCTGAGAAAGGGTGGACTCATACCTGGGTAAAAGCATCAGTTAACCCTGATACCTGAGAGACTGCATTAACAAAGACTTTTAAGGTTAAAACTGTTGAAGCTATCTACTGTAAACCTTTAACTTCTCCTTAGAAGAATTCTTAATGAATTAATGAGTAAAAGGGATTGAATTACACAGAATTGGAGTGTTTCCAGGGAACGCTCCCTGGAAGTGGGAGAAAAAGAAGGGGGGGGTATTTAATCCCCACCAGAAGAATCCTTATTAGTTTGTGATTTTTATTGTTTCTCTTAATTATTATTTCTTAATTATTACAGGGGCGTATATATACATAGAAATTATGTATTTTAAGTTTATCTTAGTAATACCTATTCTCAATGGACTAGTGATAGGATGGAGGGAAAAATCAGCATTTCCAATTAATCCAGAACATCTCTCGAGTTCTATCTCGAAATAGTTGTTGGATTTGCACCCAGATGCCTAGAAAGACTGAAAAGGCCTTGTCCCTGATTGCTATTTCCAGCAGCAACTGTGTCTGGATTCTCTAGATTTCTCAAAATGACGGATCATACTCAGTCCTGGGAAGGAATAGATTTTGAAGCTGAGCTCCCTTCACATAATCCTGGCTACAATATACCGTGTTATCAAAGGTGCCTTTTAAACAACATTGATAGAAACTCAGGGGGCAATAGTACTGACCCTGGGTGTGGAAATATTATCCATGAAGTAGGGAATAATCCATACTGTACCGAATATGGTAGCTACGGGAATGCTAATATACATAATGCACACCAGATACAACATGAGAATCCTGTAACTGGATGGCCTGTCCCAAATGGCAAGGGGTGGTACTGGCTATGTGGCCACAAAGCCAGGAAGGTGATGCCCCTAGGATGGAAGGGAGCTTGCACCCTGAGGGCAATAATTCCAAATGTAACTGTTATTGAAGACGCACAAAGCCAAAGCCCCCTTGAGACCACACGCAGAATTAAGCGGACTCCAGATAATCCTCTAGTAAAAAAAAAACAACAAAAAACAGGTGATTTCACAGTTTTGCAAGGTGGTTTTTACCTTGGTTAGGGGTGAGTGAATTAGAAAAAGCTATTGTAAATATCTCAGCTATAATTGAAGATCTAGAAAATAACAGTCTGGATGCAAGAAAAAGGAGATAAGTTTGCAAAAATAGTACTCTAGAATTGAACGGTATTAAATTTATTAATAACCTCACAAGAAGGAGCGTGCACTGCAATTAGTGCTAGTTGCTGTATATATGTAGATCAAATGGAACGAATTTGACTGATCTCAAAAATATTTGGGGAAAAAAAAAAAAAAAACACAACAAGATCCTACATAGAGTAGCTCAAGATGACACTTCCTGGGGATTTAGAAACATTTGGGAGAAACTAACTTCGTGGTTACCTGAATGGAATTGGCTCAAACAACTATTTGTTGGTATTATAATAATAATGGCATTGTATATCTGTCATCCCCCATGGCATTCGAAGAATACTGCACCTTAATGTTGGAAAAACTCAAGAGTGGGGTATGTGAAAAACAACAATAAGAGTAAGAAAAGAAGAGGGGGGAATTGTGAGAAACTAAGTTGTGTTTTTGCAATAGGTGGTGTTTTTGCAGTGGAAAAATTCCACTAACCTTGTGTATTCAAAAGTGATTGTGCAGCATAGCAGTGTGGAGTATGTTAAGCAGATAAGGGGAAGATCCCACTGTCCCAAAATAAGGAGGATAGCTAAGAAAAACAGGATGAGCAGTGCAAACTCAGTAAAAATAAAAATCCCGGGCCCTCTAGTCACGAGGGAAGAAGGAAAAAAAAAAAAAAAAAAAAAGGAAAAGGAGAAATTAATGGTTGGTCAAATTAAATTGTACATATATGGTATAGAAGTGCGTCGAGTAGGTTGTGAACCTGTAGTACTCAGCCAATGAGGAAACAGGGGAGAAATCATGTGTCGGGCAATAGGGAATATAATGTTATGATAAACTTTTACTGTGTGCTCCTGCATGCAGGACGCCCGCCACTGCAATCGTGAATAAAATAGCTTCACAGAAGGTCCTGTCTGAAGAAAATTATTGAGAGCTTTCTCACACAGGTCACCCATAATTGTGAAACCTGTGCTGCGAGCAAGCGAGCCATGAGGGTAAATTCTCCCTGGAATAGGGGGAGGTGGCTTGGATTTCGATACGGTGAGGCCTGGCAAATTGACTATATCGGACTGCTCCCACAAACTTGCCAAGGCAAACGGTACATATTCACCATGGTAGAAGCAACTACTGGGTGGCTGGAAACATATCCAGTAAACCATGCCACCGGACGAAATAATATCTTGGTCCTGGAAAGGCAAGTGCTGTGGAGTCATGGTACACCAGAGAGAATTGAGTCCAACAATGGGAGTCACTTCTGAAACAATCTTGTCACCTCCAGGGCCAAGAGGCATGGCATTGAGTGGGTGTATCACATCTCTTATCACCCACAAGCCTCTGGGAAGGTTGAGAGGTACAATGGACTGTTCAAGACCATGTTACGAGCTTTGGGTGCTAGGATGTGGAAACACTGGGACGTGGAACACACTGGGACATAAATCTACCAGAAGACACTTGGCTAGTTAATACCAGAGGATCTGACAACCGTCCTGGTCCTGCTGAAACAAAACCCCTACACACTGTGGGAGAAGCTAAAGTCCCTGTAGTGCATGTAGGGAAGTGGATGGGGAAGGCAGTGCGGGTTGCTCCTGCCATGGGAAAAGGCAAACCCACTCGTGGGATTGTCTTCGCCTAAGGACCGGGGTATACCTGGTGGGTGATGCAAAAGTATGGGGATATCAGGTGTGTGCCTCAAGGAGATTTAACCTTGGGAGAAAAGTAATCTGTAATCTAAGCTATGTGTTGTAGGAAGACACTGCAGAACCAATGACAGGTCGACTTTGCAAGGAACTGGGCAAGTGCAGCAGTGACTCGAGCTAAGCTGGTGCTGGCGTCCCGTCCAGAAAACCAACTCCGCCTGCCCTGAGTGACCACTTTGGCAGATGTAGCCTAAATCATCAACAGTTCTTATGAATGTTTTGGGGAGAGGCCTATGGAATGAAAAGAAGCACAGACCTATAAATCTTTTAATGGACAATGAACGGTGGTGATGAGAATACCAATATACTAAAGTATGTGGGACCTGAGTGTGGCACAAATGTTATGGAATAAGGGGTGGAGGTTGTGCTGAGTCTGGCTGGGATGGAGTTAACTTTCCCTGCAGCAGACCATACAGTGCTGTGCTCTGCACTCGTAGCTAGAACAGCACTGGTATCACACCAGTGTTTTGTCTACTGCTGAGCAATAATGGCACACCATCAAGACTCCCTCCAAACTGCCCTCCCCAAGAGCCAGCAGGCTGGGGATGGGCAAGAGGTGGGGAGGGGACATCACTAGGGCAGCTGACCTAAACCGACCAAAGGGATACTCCATGCCATATGATGTCGCACTCAGCAATAAAAGGTGGGAAAGGGGAAGGAGTAAGGAGGATCCAGGAAACTGCAGGCTGGTCAACGTCACCTCAGTTCCTGGGAAGGTGATGGAGCAAATAATCCTGGAAACCATTTCCAGACATATTAAGCACAAAGGTGATTGGGAGTAGTCAGCATAAATTTATGAAGGAGAAATCATGCTTGACCAAGCCTTCTACAATGAAGGGACTAGCTTGGTGGATGAGGGGAGAGCAGTGTGCTGTTTATCTTGATTTTGGCAAGGCTTTCAACACTGTCTCCCATAATATTCATTGACAAACTGATAAAATACAGGCTGAATAAATGGACAGTGAGGTGAATGGAAAATTGGCTGCAGTGCTGAGATTAAAGGGTTGTGGGCAGCAGCACAAAGTCCAGCTGGAGGCCAGATGTGTACTCCAGATGTCGATACTGGTCCAATACTGTTTAACATTCATTAATCACCTGGATGATGGGGCAGAGTGTATCCTCAATATGTTTGTGGATGACACAAAACTGGAAGGAGTGGCTGATACGCCACAGGGTTTTGCTGTCATCCAGAGGGACCTCGACAAGCTGGAGAGATGGGCTGGCAGGAACCTCATGCAGTTCAACAAGGAGAAGTGCAAAGTCCTGCACCTGGGGAGAAATAACCTCAGGCACCAATACAGGCTGGGGACCAACCAGCTGGGAAGCAGCTCTGCAGAAAAAGACTTGGGGGTCCTGGTGAACACCAAGTTGAACATAAGGCAGAAATGTGCCCTTGCCACAAAGAAGGCTAACAGTATCCTGGGCTGCATTAGGCAAAGTATTGCTAGCAATTAAAGGAGGTGATCCTTCCCCTCTACTCATTACTGGTGAGGCCACACCTGGAGTCCTGTGTCCAGTACAATAATGATACGAACTTACTAGATAGAGTCCAGTGACAGGCCATGAAGATGAGGAAGGGACTGAAGCATCTCTCCTATAAGGAGAGGCTGAGACAGCTGGGACTCTTAAGCCTAGAGAAGAGAAGGTTCACGGGGGACCTTATCAATGTATATGAACACCTGATGGGAGGGAATAAAGAATACAGAGCCAGAACCTTCTCAGTGGTATCCACCGATGGGACAAGAGGCAATGGGCACAAACCGAAATACACAAAACTCTTTGTTGACTAAAGAAGAAACCTTTTTACTGTAAGGGTGATACACTGGAATAGATTGCCTAGGGAGGTTGCGGAGTTCATCCTTGGAAATATTCAAAAGCCATCTGGACATGGTCCCAGGCAACCTGCTCTATGTGACCCTGCTCTCAGCCCCAAGGTTGGACTAGATGATCTCCAGAGATCCCTTTCAGCCTCAACCATTCTGTGATTCTGTGATTTTCTGAACAACTGTGGTGGTTTCACACTGATGAGCAGCTAAGCTCCACCATGCTGCTCTCTCACTCCCTTTCCTCGAAAGAATGGGGAGAAAATATGATGAGAAAAGGCTCATGGGTTGAGAGAAGGACAGGGAAATCACTCACCAATTATCATCACTGGCAAAATGGACTCAACATAAGAGATATTAATGCAATTTATTTCCTAGAGATAACAGATCAGAGCAGTGAGAACTAAAAGCAAATTTAAAACACCTTCCTCCACATCCACCCTCTTCTACCTCCTCCCCCCCAAGCAGCACAGTGAAATAGGGTTTGCAGTCAGTCCATAATGCCTTGCTTTTGCCACTCCTTCATCCTTACTCTCTTCCCCTGCTCCAGCTTGGGGTCCCTCCCACATGGGCTTCCCATAGACTGCACTTCCTCAAAAGTTTCTCCAATATGGGTCTGCACCACAGGGAGCGGACCTTCAGGAGTGGACTGCTCCGCCATGGGTCCCCCACAGGCTGCAGTTCCTGCCAGACCTGTTGCGTTAAAGGTTAAAGTAATTGGGAGTGATGCCCAATTCGTCGTTATAAGTCCAATGTTTGTGTTTGTAACTTTGCCAAAGTTCTAAGATGTGATTTTAGTTACTCAGCTCCCGCGAACACAAAAGAAAAGAAAATATGCTTGGTTGTATTCAACCGTCAGGGTCAAAAAGAGGGTGAGATCCACTGGGTGCTAATCCGGTGTACTTTTCCTGAACAATCTTTGGCTTCCCATGTGTAGGGGTCTGGGGAGTGTGAGCCATTATCACTTTGAATTTCTTCTGGTAGAGGAAGTGTGCTGAACCCTCCCTTAAGGCCTTTTACTGTGTTTTCCCCAGTAGCTGATGTAAAGTCAGCAGCCATGGTAAGACCAGATATAACCTCTACTCCCACCAGGACATATTTTTTTCCACCCAATGGTTGCAATGGGACAATATAATCAATCTGCCAGGAATGCCACAATGTTTTCCTGTCCTGAATGTGCAGGGGACATTACTCGGATGGTCTTTGTTAAGCCGTAAACAACACTGGGAACAGGCAGTTACCGTTTGTTCACACAGTTTAACTGATATAGGCCATCCTGGGGCTATACCTTCCCGGTATAAATCAGCCCGTCTGGTGTGGCCACGTTTAACATGCAACCATTCCAGTAAACATTCCCATCCTTGGTTATTATTTGCGACGTCAATTTGTCGCAACTGCGTGAGGCTGTCTACCTGTTGATTGAATTGAGCAGCTATACAGTTGGAACTCTGTTCGCTTGCCAATCATTGACTGCCCAGTGGCCCATCCATTCAGTGGCTCCTTTAAAAACAGCATATGAGTCACTTTAGATATGGATAGCACTGTGTTGTGTGGCTAATAGAACTGCTCTAAGTTCCCCTACTTGTGCACTGCCTTCACCTCTTTCAATCAATTTTTCTCCTGTTGCCACTTCCAGTGCTACAGCTTTGTATTTCCACTTACTGTTCTCCCTATGGGATGATGCATCAGTAAACCATACTCCTGTAAGATCACTGTTTTCCTTTAGAGGAGGTGCTTCCCGAATTGGGGATGGTTTGGTTGGTGGAGACTGGAACAAGAGGGTACTATATATGTCTTTTTGTAGTTTAGGTATTTTAGTATTACCCTCGGTGATTGGCATAATTTCATTAATGCCTTCTAGATAGGCATACCACTTACGAACCGTGGGTTTCTGGGCAATACCAGCAGGTGTTATGGTTCCTTTACAGACTATATCCAGGAGGTGGAAAGGCCCCCCGAATGACCACATTTTGTTCTCTCCTTATGTGTTCTATTTGTTTCGCTGCCCGCACTAGGGACAGTAAACCCTTCTCAAGATCCAGTTATCTCTTTTTGGTATCACTGAAAGAGTGGGAGGTGAATTCCAGTGGTCTTTCCGCTCCCTCTGGCCCCTTTTGCCATAGGTTACAATGAGAACCATGTTCACTGAACCCCCATTCTACATGGACAGGGTCGGTCGGGTATATGGGACCAAGTTGCTGGAATAACCTCAATTCTTTTATTAACAGTTCTAACGTGCTGGTATGTTGTTCAGTCCATTCCTATGATTTTCATTTTTGAGCAAATTATATAAAGGACGCGCAATAACAGCAAAACCTAGAATGTGTTTGCGCCAATAACTTAAGGCTCCCCAAACTTGCTGTAATTCCTTTACGCTGTAAGGTCTTTGTCCACGTTCTATTTTTTGCTTTATTTTTTTAAAGCTACAGATGCACAGGTTCTTTGGATTGCTGGTGACAAATTCACTGTCTGCAAATACTAAAAGTATCAGTAACACTGACTAGCTACAAACGCGCTAAAAGATATAAAGCAACTCTACAGAGATTTCTAAGTTTCCCGGGGAGGCACTTGGCATAACCAAATGTTCAAATCTTACCCAAAGGCATCCCAATGGGGGGGAAGAGAGGCTCAGCCCATCGACTGATCCCAGAAGTCAGAAGGTATCTTTCCTTACACGATGGTATCTTCCCTTACGTGATGGTATCTTCCCTAACATCCTCTCCCGCTTAAGCTAATTTATAACATATTTTATCTTTTAGGTGGAGCTTGAGTGACTCTAGTCTTACATAGCTTTGTTACGATTAGCGTGAAATTTTCTCGCTTTGCTTTTAAAGGTATAGAATCGTAGAATCGTAGAATCGTAGAATCGTAGAATGGCTTGGGTTGGAAAGGACCTCAAGGATCATCTAGTTCCAACCTCCCTGCCATAGGCAAGGATGCCACCCACTAGATCAGGTTGCCCAGGGCCTCATCTAACCTGGTCTTGAGTAGAGGGGGACAATCACCTTGAGTAGAGGGGGACAATCACCTCCCTCGACCTGCTGGCCATGCCTCTCTTGATGCAGCCCAGGATGCAGTTGGCCTTCTGGGCTGCAAGCGCGCACTGTTGGCTCATGTCAAGCTTTTTGTCCACCAGAACCCCCCCCAAATCCCTCTCCGCAGGGCCGCTCTCAATGAGTTCTTCTCCTAGTCTGTACTCATGTCTGGGATTGCCCCGGCCCAGGTGCAGCACCCTGCACTTGGACTTGTTGAACCTCATTAGGTTCACGTGGGCCCACTTCTCCAGCCTGTCCAGGTCCCTTTGGATGGCATCCCTTCCTTCTATCCTATCAGCTGCACCACTCAGCTTGGTGTCATCTGCAAATTTGCTGAGGGCGCACTCGATCCCACTGTCTATGTTGTTGATGAAGATATTAAACAGTACCGGTTCAAGGACAGACCCCTGAGGTACACCACTTGTCACCGACCTCCACTTGGACATAGATCCATGGATCACCACTCTCTGGGTGCGACCTTCAAGCCAATTCCTTATCCACTGAATAGTCCACCCATCAAATCCATATCTCTCCAATTTGGAGACCAGGATGTCAGGTGGGACTGTATCAAAGACCTTGCAGAAGTCCAGGTAGATGACATCGATCGGTCTTCCTTTGTCAACAGATACAGTCACTCCATCATAGAAAGCCACCAGATTGGTCAGGCACGATTTACTCTTGGTGAAGCCATGCTGGCTGTCTTGGATCACCTCTTTGTCTTTGTATAGACTAGAAAAATTTAAAGCGCAAGCTCAGTGAGGCTTGGTTACACCTTGGAGGCGGGTAGCCTTTGGGATGGAGGTGTATTTTGGTATTATAATGATATTATAATGGGAAAAGTTCACCAAAAAGACAGCATTTTGTCAAAAACATGGCAGGCCGTTGGCCCAGGGTAGCAAATACGCAGCTTATCGTTTCCGGTGTGCACAAGAACAGTCAAGTTCCCATCTTATCACAGGGCCTGGCCGCGGTGTCTGCACTCCACTCCACACTCCGTACAGTTCCTCTTAGAGTCAGCACACCAAGTTCCCCCGGTGTGGTCAACATCTAAGGTTGGAGGCCTAGGGAACTTCTGTGGAATGCAGCTCCACTCCACCCT
Organism: Cygnus olor; assembly: GCF_009769625.2. Taxonomy (NCBI): domain Eukaryota; kingdom Metazoa; phylum Chordata; class Aves; order Anseriformes; family Anatidae; genus Cygnus; species Cygnus olor. The sequence goes on along the minus strand of NW_024429076.1, from coordinate 800,422 downwards.
GGAAGCTTCTTCAGTGCTGTACCTTTTCTTTAAAATGTGAATATAAGCTTAATTTCCAAGCCACCTCTGGCAATTATTCCACAGAGCACCTGCTCCAGCGTGGGCTCCTCTCCACAAGCTGCAGTTCCCTCACGGAGTCTGCTCCTGCATGGGCTCTCCACGGGCTGCAGGCTCCTTCAGGTCAGATCCACATGCACCACCATGGTCCTCTCCATGGGCTGCAGGGGAACTTTAGGACAACAGGGAATGGCCTCAAGTTGCACCAGGGGAGGTTCAGGTTGGATATTAGGAAAAATTTCTTCTCAGAAAGAGTGGTTAGGCATTGCAACAGGTTGCCCAGGGAAGTGGTGGAGTCACCGTCCCTGGGGGTGTTTAAGGAAAGGTGCTTAGGTGGTTAGCGTGGTGCTTAGGGACATGGTTTAGTGGGCAATAGTGGTGGTAGGTGGACGGTTGGACTAGATGATCTTGGAGGTCTTTTCCAACCTTAATGATTCTATGATTCTAACTTCTTCCCCAGTGCCTGGAACACCTCCTCCCCCTCCTTCTTCACTGACTTTGGTGTCTGCAGAGTTGTTTCCTCTCTACGTTTTCTCACTCTTCTCTCCCAGCTGCTGTTGCACAGCAATTTTTCTCTTTCTTAAGTATGCTCTCACAAAGGTGCAATCAGCATCGCTCATTGGCTCACCTTTGGCCAGCGGCGGGTCCCCTTTAGAGCTGGCTGGAACCGGCTCTTATCTAACCTGGGCCAGCTTCTGGACTCTTCTCACAGAGGCCACCCTCCCAGCTACAAAAACCTTGCTACATAAGCCCAGTACAACAACTTTAATTCTTCCTTAGTTTAGATGCATTGAATTGTCCAAGTTGCTGTTTGTCTTAATGATGCTGCATATTGTGAAGTTCTATTGGCGGCAATAGAAGTCTAAAAGTGTTGTATTTTTAAGGAAATGTGACTTGGTATTCTATGCAAATAAGCAGCATTATTTATCAGCGACACGTGAAAATTTTCTGTTCCACTTCAGGAACCTCAGCTCCCATATGGGTTTCACTTTTGCAAAGTGGTGAAAGGACTCTTCCAATCTGCTAGGCACAAAGTAACATGGGCATGCATTTATCCTGGGGCAAAAAAGTGCAACCCAAGCAGACTAGGAAGAAACTTGAAAATAATAATGGAGTAAAAAGCAGAAGGCAGAAAAAATAAATACAGTACAAGAAATATCAACCATTTAAATAAAAGTAGGGATGGTGTCAGAGAGATCTTAATGTATCTAATTGCCATTGATAGGCCCTTTGCTCCAGACAAAGTTAGAAAAGCATTGAATTAATTCTCCTTTATTCATTGCTTTCACTGAATTTCTGAGGAACGGGACAATTTTTCAGTTGTTTTAATTCAGTATTAACTCTTTGTACAGCTGTTACTTTGCAGTGCTTGGTTGAAAAAGATAAATGTACTGAGTAGAGTTGAGCAAACAACTGTGGGTGTCCTTTTCACTATTATAATGAGGAAAGTTCACCTTCAGGGCATCAGTGCTTCCCTTTGTCTTGCCAGTTTGGCCCAGTTGCCCAGAGCATGTTGATTACCACATCCAAGTTCCTTATATTCCAGGATATTCTACACAGTAGATTATGCTAGTTCTACATTTTTATAATCCAGGTTACGGAACAGCGACTGGACCTAATAATAGTTACCCTGGTAGCAGTGAGAGTCTGGCAAAGAATCATCCTCCTCTACTCTGCCCTGGTCAGGCCTCAGCTGGAGTACTGTGTCCAGTTCTGGGCTCCCCGGTACAAAAAAGACAGGGATCTCCTGGAAAGAGTCCAGCGGAGGGCCACAAAGATGATACGGGGCCTGGAGCATCTTCCCTATGAGGAAAGGCTGAGAGACCTGGGTCTGTTCAGCCTGGAGAAAAGAAGACTGAGAGGGGATCTTATCAATGTTTATAAATACCTTAAGTGTGGGAAACAGAGGGATTTGGCCAACCTCTTTTCAGTGGTTTGTGGGGACAGGACAAGGGGTAATGGCCACAAGACAGAGCACAGGAAGTTCCGCACCAACATGTGAAAGAACTTCTTCACGGTGAGGGTGACGGAGCACTGGAACAGGCTGCCCAGGGAGGTTGTGGAGTCTCCTTCTCTGGAGATATTCAAGGCCCGTCTGGACGCCTACCTGGGCAGCCTGCTCTAAGGAACCTTCTTTGGCAGGGGGTTGGACCCAATGATCTTTCGAGGTCCCTTCCAACCCCTACAATTCTGTGATTCTGTGATTCTGTGATTTTCTGACACAGCTTCTAGTCACTAATGAAATCCAATACATAAATGCTTTACAATCTATTATGTGAAATATTTCCTATGATCTTACCCTGAAATTCTAAAAAATGTGAGTAATATGAAAAAAAATAGAACAGGTATTCAAATTATTGTTTTAATATATTTTTTAAACTAGGAAATTTTTGACAGAACCAGGGTATACCAAATATTTTTGTGACCAGTTTATTATCATAGAATATCTGAGTTGTAAGGGACCCACAAGGATCATTGAGTCCAAACTGAATCCTGATTGAATCCCTTAAATTCATGAAGAATTTAGGGAGTCATGACAGCTGTTGTAAAGAAAGCTGAACTTAACACAAGGGGGATCTGAAGGTGACCTTTCTTTTAGAATAATGGATGTATCAGTTGAGTGGATCAACTGGTTGTGTAAATGGCCTTCTCAGAGTTAACCAAAAAGATGTGAATATCTTCCTGAGCTAGCCAGACCAGAGTGGGGGGAAGCGTATGCATGGCTCAGCCGAACATAAATTATGAAAACTGAAGCAGCTACAAAATGAACTTTGAAGAGAGCAACAGACTTGAGGTGGCTTCAACCCATGCATTCCTTCTTGGAGACTGGGAACACCCAGGATCATGGCAGTGACCATCTGTGATGGTGAGAGACTGGTAATGGGAATCGCATTTGTATTTTGATTCAACTGTACATTGCAATTGCTATATTATGCTTGTGTTGTGATTTCAGCACATTGCTGTGTCACTGCTAAATCAAAATCCCATATAACATTAAATGCGGAATGTCTAAAAAATCCTGGTCAAATTATTGGACTCTGACAACTAGGCCATTCACAGTTAACATTATTAACAAATTATCCAGTGCTCTTTCTGCTAGCCCTAGTTTTTAAACAGCGGGGGGGGAGGAGCTCTTCAAGAACTGGAGAACAGGAATCTCCTTAATATAAAACCCCTGCTGGTTTACAAGAACAGAATAGCTAGGAAGCTAGGATGGTTGAAATACAATGCAATGCGCATAGCGTCATACAGCTACACTTTTTTTTTTCTTTGAGATTGATTTATTTTGCATTTTGGGTAGCTGATGAACTGAAAAGATGCAACAAAATCAACAAATCAAGATATTTCTGTCTTTTCCGTGTATTTTGAAGTTTTTAAGTCACCCATCTATCAACAATAAATACACCAATTCTTACGGTTGTCTAATCTACAAAAACGTGGACTACCTCAAGCTGTCATTCAAGGACACTTTAAAGACTCTTGTAGAGTTGAAGAGGGTCTTGAAGTAGAATGTGAAGGTTCCATCCAAAAGAATTTGTGATGAAGAAGAAACATGGGATTTAAATAGGACATATCTATTTAATAGAAAATACCTTACAGAAAAAACTAACTCTCATACCATCCAACTTCAGAGTTGTCTAACTGCTACCACAGTCCCTCCCTCTCAGTTAGACAAGCATTCATACCATTATGGGACTGGACTTTATGGAAAGTGTAGTGGTGACCACTGTTCTATCAAACTACTGCTGGTGATGTCACATCCCCACTCTCTCCCACACCCTTTAAAAAGAACAAAATTAAACCACCAATTAGTGGCACAGCACTTACTGAAGAACTGAAGCATGCAGGCTCAGTAACTCATAAGCCTGGAGTTATCAAGCACACATCTCCCACTTCCAAGAAGACTGCCCTGACTTCTAAATTCTTCTAATTCTAGCCCCATGCCTGTAAGCATGGTGACACACTTTTCAATTAAATGATCACGCATAACTTTTTTTCTGCAGGAGCCTTGCATCAAAGGATGGGCTGGGCTACACATTCCTCCAACTTCAATATTGTACCACAAGGGTGGTAAGGGAGAAGCATGCTGAATACAAGGACGATATTTACAAATATAATACTTAGAACATTTACAAAAAAATGATGCCGGTAATAATACTTCCAGTATGTAAAAACATTTCATAGATTATTTTGGCCATGGTGAGTGAGTTACCTCATCCCTTTCTTTTTTCCCCAAAAAACATAATTGTTCCACCAAAAGGAAGAACAGTTGTGTTTGTTCATTTGATTGAGAGATATCTCTATAAACCCTGAGAACTACTTTTGCTAAGTTTACTAGGAAAAAAAGAATTCATTCTGAAGCAGACACCTTGAACAGGCAATTCAGCTGGAGCTGCTGAAGTTTAACAAAACTGTAAGCAATTAAAACCAGACTTTCAAAAGAATCCTAATTTATAGATTCAATTTCATCAAATCATTACGCTTATTGTAAGAAAGTTAAAAATTACATTTGTTGGTGTACTTCTTTCAGTGGCAATAAAAAGATGCATCTTTATTAATTATAAAGGTTCTATAATTACTGCTATGGGATGAGATGACATCTAATTAAAGGATGAAGCAATAAAAAACAGAGTAAAGCCCTCTTTTGAAATCACCCTTTTGGATAAACCTTTAATACAATTTTGTTATGGCAATTCACAGAATCACAGAATCACAGAATCATCTAGGTTGCAAGAGACCTCCAAGGTCACCTAGTCCAACCTCTGACCTAACACTAACAAGTCCTCCACTAAACCATATCACTGAGCTCTACATCTAAACGTCTTTTAAAGACCTCCAGGGATGGTGACTCAACCACTTCCCTGGGCAGCCCATTCCAATGCCTAACAACCCTTTTGGTAAAGAAGTTCTTCCTAATATCTAACCTAAACCTTCCCTGGCGCAACTTTAGCCCATTCCCCCTCGTCCTGTCACCAGGCACGTGGGAGAACAGACCAATCCCCACCTCGCTACAGCCTCCTTTAAGGTACCTCTAGAGAGCGATAAGGTCGCCCTGAGCCTCCTCTTCTCCAGGCTGAACAAGCCCAGCTCCCTCAGCCGCTCCTCGTAAGACTTGTTCTCCAGACCCCTCACCAGCTTCGTTGCCCTTCTCTGGACACACTCCAGCACCTCCATGTCCTTCTTGTAGTGAGGGGCCCAAAACTGAACACAGTACTCGAGGTGCGGCCTCACCAGAGCCGAGTACAGGGGGACAATCACTTCCCTAGCCCTGCTGGCCACACTGCTTCTGGTACAAGCCAGGATGCTGTTGGCCTTCTTGGCCACCTGAGCACACTGCTGGCTCATATTCAGCCGACTATCAACCAGTACTCCCAGGTCCTTCTCTGCCAGGCAGCTTTCTAACCACTCATCTCCCAGCCTGTAGCGCTGCTTGGGGTTGTTGCGCCCCAGGTGCAGGACCCGGCACTTGGCCTTGTTGAACTTCATACAGTTGGCCTCAGCCCATTGGTCCAGCCTATCCAGATCCTCCTGCAGAGCCTTCCTACCCTCAAGCAGATCGACACATGCACCTAATTTGTTGTCGTCTGCAAACTTACTGAGGGTGCACTCGATCCCCTCATCCAGATCATCAATAAAGATATTAAAGAGAACTGGCCCCAGTACTGAGCCCTGGGGGACTCCACTAGTGACCAGCCTCCAACTGGATTTAACTCCATTCACCACGACTCTTTGGGCCTGGCTACCCAGCCAGTTTTTAACCTAACGAAGCGTATGCCAGTCCAAGCCATGAGCGGCCAGTTTCTTGAGGAGAATGCTGTGGGAAACGGTGTCAAAAGCCTTACTGAAATCAAGGTAGACCACATCCACAGCCTTTCCCTCATCCACTAAGCGCGTCACTTTGTCAGAGAAGGAGATCAGGTTCGTCAAGCAGGACCTGCCTTTCAGAAACCCATGCTGACTGGGCCTGATCGCCTGGTTGCCCTGCAAGTGCCGCGTGATGACACTCAAGATAATCTGCTCCATGAGCTTCCCTGGCACTGAGGTCAAACTAACAGGCCTATAGTTCCCCGGGTCTACCCTTGGGCCCTTCTTGTAGATGGGCGTCACGTTTGCTAGCCGCCAGTCGACTGGGAGACCAGTCGACTTTCCCCATATCCAGGGCTGAAGTTTTGGTAGCAGTTTTCCTTCTGTCGCCATAAATTCTAAACTCAACCACTTCATGGTCACTATGACCGAGACGGCCGCCAATTGCCACATCCCCCACAAGGCCCTCTCTGTTCTCCAGCAACAGATCTAGGAGGGCACCTTTCCTAGTTGGCTCCCTTAGCACCTGCACCAAGAAGTTATCATCTAGGTGCTTAAACTTCAATAAACTGAATATAATGTCATCTTTATTAGGGATTTTTTTTGGCACCTTATTATTTTCTGTCTTTCAGTCAGGTCATATTTTCTAAGCAGCCTCAGAAAGATTAATTTTTATTAATGAAAGCTGAGTTCCTCATACACTTTAAGGAAAATGATTTAGGGAGCTAGGGAGCAGTGGCTTCAACCTCCACCACCACCACCACCACCACCACCACCACCCCCGCCCCACATGGTGGTTTTACTCGGCTGGGCAGCTGAGCTCCACCACAACTCCTCTCTCACCCCCCCTCTTCAAAGGGAAAGGGGGAGAAAACTTTCTCCTGTTTTTTTGTTTTGTTTTGTTTTGTTTTGAACTGGAGGGGCCCAAGATTTCGTAGCTGCTTGTTCTTGCTGATTCCGCAACTGCTTGTCTTGTTTTTCTTAGCCATCCTCCTTCTTTTGGGACAGTGGGACCTTCCACTGTTCCCTTATCTGCTTCACATACCCCCCACTGTTATGCCACTGTTATGCTTGCACAATCACTTTTGAATATACAAGGTTAGTGGAATTTTCCACTGCAAAAACACAACTTTAAGTCTCAAAATTTAATTAATTAATTAAAGGTTGGTCAAATAAAACTGTACATACAGGGCATAGTAATAAGTGTCAGGTAGGCTGTGAACCTGTAGTACTCAGCCAATGAGGAAACAGGGCAGGAATCAAGTGTCAGGTAATAGGGGATATAAAGTTATGATACACGTCTGCTGTGTGCTCCTGCTTGCAGGACTCCCACCATTGCAATCGCAAATAAAAATGCTACTTCACCTGAAATCCTTGCCTGAGCCTGTGTTATTGTCTGTAGATTGTTTCTCACAAACTGGGGGTTTGTCCAGAAGCCAGTCGACTGATGGTGAGCCCTGTTACCACCACAGCAAGATGGCATGCCCTGCTGATTTCAGCGGTCCTGTGCATTGGTGATGGTGGTTCTGCAGGGAGCTGACAAAGGAACCGAGACTGGTTAAGAAGGCAGAAGAATTAGGGAAGAAAGGGGAAGAAAGGAAGGCAGGCACACCGTTTTCGATTATTGACCCAGTAACTCTGTGCACAGACCAAGGTAAGAAATATTAAGTATTGCCTTGGGGGTCGGGTAAGACTCTTGTGTGAAGTGTGATTGAGATGTACTTTTGTACGAAGCAAATGTGGATTCCCGAGCCGCGGTTCCATAGCTCCGTGAGGGGCGCAGCTGGAGATGGACAAAGCAAGAGGTAGAAGGGAGAAAGGAAGAGTCTTGGAGAAATCTGATGTACAGTACCCCGTGCACGGTAAAGTGCTCAGCAATACACCCCCATAAGGGTTCCAGGGGACAAGGAGCTATCCCTGGGGCAGTGCCTACCAACAGTCCTTCCAGAAGAATGATAAGAAATTGGAAAAGTAATTCCAAAACTATGGGAAATAATAAAAAGAAAATGAATAAATACTGTGTATTTATCTGGACAAAGGAACCGATTGAGGGAACAGCAGTATTTTGGCCAAAATACGTATCTGATGAAAATTGGGTTTGTCAGGCTTTGAATTTATATGTAAACGATAAGACTCCTTTTTTTGGAGAAGGAGTCAAGTTATGCTGCTTGCTGGGTGCAGGGGGTAAGTCAGGTTTTATTGAAAAAGGATCAAGACCAGAAGAAAGAGGAGTCAGAGAGAAGGATGGGTCGATGACAACCTTTGGATAATTTACCCCCCCCCCCCCATAATCCTAATATTGCAGTGGTGGCAGCAGCAGTCACTCCAGGAAGGGAGCAAGGGACTGCAATTAACACTGTCCCTAGAGAAGGAGTGCACTCCAGGCTCTGGCAAGAATTAGAACAATGTAGAAGAGAAAGTGAGAATTTCCCCATTCCCTGATACTAACAGTACTAATACTGCTATGTATCCTCTTAGGGAGGTCCCAGTGGGATAAGGATAAATAGGTTATGTGAACTCCCCCCCTTACCAGTGGAGAGGTTAGGAGTTTTAAGAAGGAAATTGTCTTTAACTGAGGACCCCATAGGACTACAGAACAGTTAGAGGAAAAGGAAAAGGAAAAGGAAAAGGAAAAGGAAAAGGAAAAGGAAAAGGAAAAGGAAAAGGAAAAGGAAAAGGAAAAGGAAAAGGAAAAGGAAAAGGAAAAGGAAAAGGAAAAGGAGAGAGCGAAACTTATGGTCTTCACCGTGGACCAGGTAGTGAGGCGGAGGGTTGGAGACGGAGGAAGAAAACTTTCAGGGGAAGCTGGGCCCAGGATGGAAGGGAGAGGAAAAGAGAGAAAGGAATGACAAGCAGGGAAAGCTACCTGTGTTGCAGCCTAAATCCCAGCAGGGACAGGCTTTGAGAAGATGTTTTCAGTGTGTACGGGCCAGCCTCTTCAAACGGGACTGTCTGGAGTGGAAGAAGGATGAGAGATTGTTTACTGTTATAAATTCAGAATAGGGGAGTCACGGCTTTTCAGAAAGCTGGTCCCACTGAGAGCCCTTGATAAATGTAGTGGTGGGACCTAACGAAGAATAAGTAGTATTTCTAGTATATACTGGGTGCGGTGGTTTTACCCAGATGGGCAGCTGAGCTCCACCACAACCGCTCTCTCACTCCTCCTCCTCAAAGGGAAAGGGAGAGAAAATACGATGAAAAGGGCTCAAGGTGTGGGAATAAAAATGTTGTTTTTGCACAGTTACATTGTTTAAAGGTAAGGAATGTGGTATTGAGATATGCTTGCAGTGATAAGAAAGCCTAGCAGGCGACCTTGTAAAATGCAGACAACCAGACTCAGAGCAATTAGGTGAAAATCACAGTGACAGGTCAAGTCAGATAAGTGAAGAAACTTTACCACTTCAAACAGTAAAAAAGTCAAAAGAAATTTGAAATTTAACAGGCCGGCAACTGAAGGCCATGTTTTGTCTGTGACGCATCGGATAGGTTGTGAACCTGGATTACCCAGTCAATGGGGAAACAGGGGAGGGTCCCGGTCGTCGAGGAAAGAAAGTATATAAACTGTACTGAAGGGATGAAAGACACGGACTCCTGATGGCTCTTGAACAGGAGACCTTTATTGCCCTTTTTTCGCTACTACGTATACTTTCCCTGTAGCCCCACGCGCTGTCCACGCGCCCGAATCGGTCATACAATTGGTTAGAGACCCTCAGACACGCGCCTCGAGCCAGCCAGCAATTGGCCACTGCCCAAAGCTCATCTTTAACACTGTAGCCAATTTACTTTATCTCGACCTTGCTCAAGTTTTTGGTTCTACCGCTGTTTTCCTCATTATCTCTAATTCAGGGACGTGTGAAACAGCGCAAAGCTCCCTGCGAATTCCTTTCCCACAATTCCCCCTTTTTTATTTTCAATCAACCAAACGCTTTCTATAGGTTTTCCTATCAAGCACCGCAGGCATTCCAATAAGCAAGGTACAATAAGCAACAGGGTGAAAGTCACATACAGATTTACGATTGTAAAGTAGCGTGCCTACTAGAATCTACATCAGTCAACAAGCCACTAAGCGCTAGGGATGTTGCTTCCCAGCGATGCTGCGTCTCACTCGCACAGCACAATCACACAATCACGCAAAGAGGCCTCTTGCACTTCTCATTCATACCACAAGAAAATATCACTTAAAATAATTTGTCCGTGGCTTCAGGATGTCCTTGTGTACTCCCGTGGTGAGCGGCTGAGAGTGGAGGCCCCTCCGAGGAAAATGCTCGGGGTGCACCTAGGGGCGTCCGCTCCACAGTCGATCGCACAGCCGAGCAGAGCGGCTCCTGACGCAAGGAATGATGCTATTATAGTTTTGTATAATTACACCAAAGAGATGCATTGCGATAAGGAGCGAGTGTGGCGTTGATGATTTGTCTCATGGTTTGGTTTTTGCCCGTGCAATTGAACCTTACACATGCTGTTGCTGTTACACTTCCCAGGATATCTAATTCCTGTGGCTCTAGGGGCGCTTGCGTTAAGTAGACAGTCCAGTCTTTGTTATCTGCCGGGTTCCCCACCAGACCTGTCGTGAATGGGTCGTTAGCACTAGCCCGGGACAGGCACATCTCTTCTTGCCCTGTCATGTTGGCGAGGGTGACCCAGATGTTGCGGCGTGGTTGGATGGAGACCCAGGGCTGGCAATAACCAATGACAGTGGCGATTGTGAGGAGGAGGCTGACCATGGCCTTAATTCCCTTGCTGGTACCCATCTTGGTCCGTGACCTGTGGAGACACAAGCATACCCTCGACCCCAAGTTATTAGAGGCTGGGGTCCCTCCCAAAGACCTGTATTTAAATTTTTTACCATTACTAAGGCCTGCTCTGATTGTGGCACCTGTGACAGCACGGAATTCATATTTTTGTAATGTTTTATTATGGGCAGTACCTCTTCGTGAGGAAAGGGTAATGATAGGTGAGTCATTACATAAAGTGCCTTTCCCAACCTGTTCTGTGGTGTTTCCTGGGTGTCTCCCCCTTTTTGTTTATTTGGCAGTGTTTTCAAGGTGCGATGTGTGCGCTCTACAATGGCTTGACCCGTGGGGGAATGAGGAATGCCTGTGATGTGTCGGATACCCCGAGTTCGAAAAAAGGTTTGAAGGGGGTGACTACCATAGGCAGGGCTACTGTCGGGTTTTATTTCCTTTGGGATGCCTAGCGCCACGAAAGCAACACGGAAGTGAGCCTGGACATGGCAACTAGTTTCACCCACCGCAACTGTCGCCCAAATAGCATGAGAGAAAGTATCTACCAATATGTGAACATTTTTCAAGCGACCAAATTCTGGAATATGCATTACGTCAGTCTGCCATAACTGTAAGGACCGTAGACCTCTAGGGTTTACCATTAAAGACGGGGTCGAAACATGTTGTTGACAGTCAGGACATGTTTGCACGATCAATTTGGCGTCAGTGATCGATATAGCGAATTGTTTCACCAAGACTTTGGCGGATTGAAGCAAGAAGGCATGGGATAACCGTGCTTGCTCCAGCACCTTAGGCACCAGGGCAGTCAGGGTCATATTAGTTAGCTGGTCAGCGCGTGCGTTACCCTCTGCAAAAATATCAGGTAACATGGTGTGGCTCTGCATGTGAATAATACAATATGGGTGCACTCGCTGCTCTACCAAAAATAACAGCTCTTTAAACTTTAGAAACAAGTTTTCCTTTGGGATATGTCTCAAATGTGCCCTCTCAATGTGCTGAGCGACACTTACAGCATATTGCAAGTCTGATACAATATTCAAAGGTACTAGGCTTTTTTTTTTTCCCTTTTTCTTTTTTTTCTTTTTTCTTTTTTTTTGTTTTCTTTTTTTCTTCTTTCTTTTTTTTCTCTCTTTTTTAACACATTTTTATTGAGTGCAGCATAGATACTTTCCCTGACACAATTACTTCAAAACATTTATGAACATAAATTGTCAAAAATATGCCAACAAATTTACTTAAATGCATACATTTAAAAAAAAATCTGAAAAACAAATATTTAACAGCCTAAGACACATTCACAATGTAATTGCCCCATCATTTATGGTTTTTATCTCTAACACAAGAGGACACAAGTCTGAAAATCTGCATATATTAAGGTATCACAGAGCATAGAAAATATATGAAAATATCTACTAGTATTTGGCACAATGCAAATATTCTACCCCAAGGGAGAGAAACAGTGTAATCTTTTGAGCTACACAGATTGTTATTCACGCAAATTGTGATGTTACAACAGCAACTCTTGTTTTAGTTGGAAAAACCCAAAGGCGGTGAGCAGGGGACACGGTGGTTTTGTGAGAAAGCATGTTTAGGTACTTAGCCGTCTAATTTAGCTGGATAAGGAACAATGGAATGTTTTCCTGTTGTTAAACATGGCCATCCGTATCGCTGGCACACAAATTATTCGTACTGGAGCAAACAATTTGTGAATAGCATATGCCAACACAAATGTGCCTGTACCAGCAGCCCTTTTAGATTGCAGCGATGATTCACTGAAACCAAGTTTGAAGAGAACTGCAGTCATATCCACACCACTTGACACAGCCAGGTAGAAGATTCCTAGAGATACTAATGAAATTCCAACATGGAATGAAACCCCTACAGCACCATATTCTTTGAAAACTTTTTTCAGCTGCTGGGATTTATTGAGTTTGTGTTCACTGCTGAGATCTGTGGCTGCCTTTTCAGGGGATCCACCCACATCCTTGGCCGAGCTGCCGGCGGCGGCCCGCAGCGCCAGCAGAGGGACCGGCGGGCTGGGGGGGGGGGGGCCGGCCGGGGGGTGGGGTGGGCAGCAGCGGCGGCGGCGGCGGTCGGTGGCGAGCGGGGGGGCGGCGGCGGCGCTTGCGGCCGTGCGGGCTGTCGCGGAGCGCGGGCTGTGCGCGGCTCTGCCCGGCCACGCAGGGCGGACAGAGCGGGGGCCCGCGGGGCCGCGGGCCCGGGCGCAGCAGCAGGCGGAACATGGCAGCGCCCGGTGCGCGCGGACGGGCGCCAAAACCGGAGAAACGCAGCAGCCGGCGGCGGGACGGGCGGGCGGGTGCCCGGAGCTGACAGCGGGGCGGGCGGCGGCGCTGGCGGCAATCGTACGGCACCAACAATTGACCAGTCATAACATTTTCTAACAATGACTGAGTAAATGGTGCGTGTAATCCATATGCAGTCACAGTCTTTCTTAATTCTTTAATTAGGTCCCAGTGGAAGGCATTATATTCATTTGGACCGCTGGGTCGCGCCTGCACCGGGAAAGCCATTCCTACAGGGTCCCCGTCCTTTAGCGCTTCCCGGCGCACTAGCTCCCATCGTTCCCGCGGGTCGAAAGCTCGGGCCCCCAGGGAGGCATTATCGGGGGTAGGCAAGGCGGGAGCCGAGGGGGTCAGCGGGGAGGGGCTCTGCGGCGGCGGTCCGCGGCCCTCTTCCTTGTCATCCCCCAGGTCTATCAAATTGCACAGCTCTGGTGACCTTGCAGGCTCTGATCTCGGTTCGGCTGCTGTTATTGCCTGGGCAGCGGCGTTCTGTACTTCCATTTCTGCCTGCCACGATCTTAAAGTCTCAGTCACCAGCCGCCACGTAGTCATCACCTCAGCAGCATTAGTATCCCCACTGGACGCTGCTTCCCATATTTTTTCCCCCGCTTGGTCCCAAGTTTTTACATCAAATACTGTGGAAGCCATTGAGGGGAACCCTTGTTTTGAAAAAAAATTTCAATAATAGCTTTATCTTAAACGGATCATTTTTTACTCCCCTGTCTATTAGGAGTTGCGTTAGTAGTTTCACTATAGCTTCTTCCTCTGCCGAAAGGCTAGCTCCCATGATCAATGCCCAGCTGCTCACCTGTCCTTCAGGTGATGTCCCGAGGTTGAAGCTGCAGTCCAGCTGCGAGCTTGATTTGTTTGGCTGGGTTCCCTCAGACGCTCGTGCAGCGCTGCTCCTCCCCCTGTCACGTCGGGGTCACCATTTGAAGGGATAAAAGACACGGACTCCTGATGGCTCTTGAACAGGAGACCTTTATTGCCCTTTTTCACTACTACATATACTTTCCCTGTAGCCGCACGCACTGTCCACGCGCCCGAATCTGTCATACAATTGGTTAGAGACCCTCAGACATGTGCCTCGAGCCAGCCAGCAATTGGCCACTGCCCAAAGCTCATCTTTAACACTGTAGCCAATTTACTTTATCTCGACCTTGCTCAAGTTTTTGGTTCTACTGCTGTTTTCCTCATTATCTCTAATTCAGGGATGTGTGAAACAGCGCAAAGCTCCCTGCGAATTCCTTTCCCACATTGTACTATGTGACTACTAGGCGCGCTCCTGCTTGTGGGACACCCACCATGGCAATCGCGAATAAAATTGCTACTTCACTGAGATCCTCGCCTGAGCTAATGTTATTGGCTACTGAGTGTTTCTCACAATTTGGGGGCTCGTCCGGGATCCAGTCACCTACCAGGGAGCCCCACCGCTGCAGCAGCAGGAAGGCATGCCCCACTGATTTCAGCGGTGTTGTGGTTTAAGCCGGTCAGCAGCTAAACACCACACAGCCGTCCGCTCACCCTCCCCCCTCCCTCTCTGGGATGGGGGAGAGAAAGGGGAAAGTGAAGCCTGTGAGTTGAGATAAAGACAGTTTATTAAGACAGGAAAATAATAATAATAATAATAATAATAATAATAATAATAATAATAATAATAATAATAGTACTACTAATTAATTATATTTATTACAATCAGCAGAGATTCATAAATTATACAAGGGATGCAAGAAGAGGAATCGCTGAACAACTAGATGCCACCAGCAAAATAGCATTAGATATGATGCTCGCGGAGAAAGGAGGTGTGTGTGTGTGATACTGAGCAGCCATTGTTGCACTTTTATACCCAACAATACTGCCCCGGATGGCACAGTAACTAGAGCATTGCGAGGGTTTACCACCCTTGCATTTAGTAGCAGGAGTTTTGACAGCCATTGGTTGTTGCATTATCCCCTGTGTAAAAGGACTAGTACAGTGGTTAATTGAAACTGCACTATTGAAACCATGGACCATATAGTGAAACCATTATTGAAACCATTATTGAAACCATGGAGACCATGGAGCCACCACCTTACTCAGATAAGGTGATGATATTAGAGGAGATGGAAAGCAAAGAAGGTGAAGAAGAAGAAATCTACCAAATTACAACATAGGAAAAGTTTTGCAAAAATCAACAATTTATAAAAAAAGAAAAGGGGGGAATTGTGGGAATAAAAATGTTGTTTTTGCAGAGTTACATTGTTTAAAGGTAAGGAATGTGGTATTGAGATATGCTTGCAGTGATAAGAAAACTTAGCAGGCGACCTTGTAAAATGCCAGACTCCTTAGAACAATTAGGTGAAAGTCATGGTGTCAAGTCAAGTCAGATAAGTGAAGAAACAGTACCACTTCAAACAGTAAAAAAGTCAAAAGAAATCTGAAATTTAACAGGCCAGCAACTGAAGGCCATGCATTGTCTGTGAAGCATCAGATAGATTGTGAACCTGGATTACCCAGTCAATGGGGAAACAGGGGAGGGTCCTGTCATCAAAAAGTATATAAACTGTGTTTTGGAACCAGCAGGTGTGCTCCTGCTTGTGGGACGCCCGCCATTGCAATCGCGAATAAATTACTACTTCACTGAGATCCTCGTCTGAGCCTGAGTTATTGGCTACGGAGTGTTTCTCACACGAGCACGCACTGTCCGCCCTCCGTCGCTACCGGAGAGGGAGAGGGCAAAGAAGAGAGAGAAAATGCGGACTGGATTCCGCAGCTATCACCGTCAGGTAGTTCCCAGCCTCCCAGTTGTTTAGCCAGCTGCACAGACTACCGTGCCCGCCTCCCTCCCTGGCACCCATTCTCCCTTCCCTGCTCCCAGCCCATTCAGCCAGCCGTGGAGTGCGCTGCGCGTCCCATTGAATCCAGGGATAGAAGAATGGGGGCTTGCTTAATCGCATTAAAATAGATATTGCTGAGTGTCTTTGCTTACTACTGTGAGAAACACTCTGTAGCCAATAACTTAGGCTCAGGCAAGGATCTCAGTGAAGTAGCATTTTTATTCGCGATTGCAATGGTGGGTGTCCCACAAGCAGGAGCGCACCTACTATACACAGTTTATATACTTTTTTTCTCGAGGACCGGGACCCTCCCCTGTTTCCCCACTGAGTGGGTAATCCAGGTTCACAATCTATCCGGTGCTTCACAGACTCTTTGAGGTGGTAATGTTTCTTACACGGTGATTTCTGCCTAATTGTTCTAAGGATTCTGGTTGTCTGCATTTTACAAGTTTGTCTGTTAAGCTTTCTTATCACTGCAAGCATATCTCAATACCACATTCCTTACCTTTAAACAATGTAACTATGCAAAACAACATTTTTATTCCCACAATTCCCCCCTTTTCTTCTTTATAAATTGTTGATTTTTGCAAAACTTTTCTCTAAGGTGTAATTTGGTAGATATCTTCCTCTTCTTCACTTTCTTTGCTTCCCATCTCCTCTAATATCATCACCTTATCTGAGTAAGGTGGTAGCTCCATGGTCATTTGTTTCAATAGTGCAGTTTCAATTAACCACTGTACTAGTCCTTTTACACAGGGGATAATGCAACAACCAATGGCTGTCAAAACTCCTGCTACTACGATCAAGGATGTAAATATGGACAGTACCATCCCTTTCCATTTACCAAACCAAGATTCCAACAATCCGGTGATGGAAGTGCCTGTCCCTAATTTTTCTGCCAATTCACTGGCAAGGGTGGTAAACCCTCGCAATGCTCTAGTTACTGTGCCATCCGGGGCAGTATTGTTGGGTATAAAAGTGCAACAATGGCTGCTCAGTATCACACACACACACCTCCTTTCTCTGCGAGCATCATATCTGTTATAAATTACTCTTAGTCAGAGAGAATTTGAATTAAGTCAATTAGTTTATTGAGTAAGCGATCAGCAAGCAAAACAGCGCTGGGCGGCCGGGGAGCTCATGCTCCTCCAAACGGTGCGCAACTTCCCCCTTTTGCAGTCCCCTTTTATCATCAGGCTCTTCCGGGGTTACGTGGCTTTCTTCTACGCGGCTGCGTCAGTTGTTGCTAGGGAGTCGTCTCTGTCCCTCTGGTGGTCGCACAGATGAAGGCAGTCATCCCTCTCTCTCTTCCTTATTTGGTTATATTAGTCCTCAAGACAGGGGAGTACGTTATCGGTTTAGCAACCCACTATTTACACAATGTTCCCTTAGCCATGTATCTGAGATATCCTGTTTCTGGGGGATGTCTCAGCATTCCAACCTTGAGCAACTCCCTTTCTTCCCTTCTTAATGTAGCAAAATAATGAACAAACATTCTTATTGTCCATCACAATATCTAATGCTATTCTGTTTTCCCAAGCCATTTTGCTGGTGGCATCTAGTTGTTCAGCGATTCCTCTTCTTGCATCCCTTGTATAATTTATGAATCTCTGCTGATTGTAATAAATATAATTAATCCAATCCACATTCTTATTGATTGTTACCCACCAGAACAGTGACTCAAACCCTGCAGCAATTTGATTCCTGGCTTTCTGTTCATCGGGAACTCCTCTGGGCACCCCAATAGAATCTATGTATACTCTATCATCGAATGATACTCCTAAGCTTCTTTTACTTCTTCTGGTTATTTGTGATGTTTCTCTTTCAAATGCCAGGGTGAAGGGTATAGCTAATTGAACAAGTGCACAAGTGCCTCCCCAATTAGATGGTAGGGTGGACCATAAGATCTTCCCTCCACAGTACCACCAGAGATCTGCCCCGGGGATCTCAAGTCTTGAGCAGTTTCCCTCAAGTCCTTGGTAGCATTCAAGATCTTTGTGCACAAGGCAAATTCTCCCAGATGCCGGGTAGCACTCACACCCTGCCGTGAGAGGCAAGCTGTATGGTTACCTATAGCTGTAGAGAATGCAGGGGGAACCCTGATATTGCTATCACGCAAGGAAGGGAACAGCAAAGAGAGAGACTTACAGGCCTCATTTCCCCAGGCAGTCTTTTCTTGGTACAATGCAATCATACATCGCATCCCCTGGGAATCCTTGGTCCACCCCAATGGGAAGGGCACTATCTGGGCAGTCGGTCGTCCCGAGGCACAAGCATAGCAATTGCTATGGTTGAGACTCTGGACAGTATATTTGACCCATTCTATCCAGGCATTCACATCCCCATACCCTGTTTCAATCTCAAATGTTTGAACTGCTGCATTTCAAAGAGGGCCTCCTGTTTTCTCTCCTGTTTTCTCCTTGAGTTTCTCCCTTTCTCTGATGGCAATAGAGGATCGTTTCCATACAGCTATTCTCAATCTGGCTGTTGGGTCTCTCCCAGTTATTTGTTCTCTCTGCTCGGTTGTCATTGGGCATTTACATCTCCACAAGCTAACACCTCACAAGCATCAAACGTGACGGACTGTGGTGCATAATCCTCTGTCACATTCACCCATATTTTGACAGGGTATCCTGTCTTTGCTGTTATCTGGTCATGCCTTTTCCAAGTTGTCAATTGACCAAGGCCTTCTGTGAGGCCTACAATCACTAAAAAAAAAAAAATAATTGATTTTTCCCTGTCATTATTTTTAACCCTTAGGTTTCCAAATAATTATCAATACAAAGAATATGATGTACACTACTACTAGAACAAAAACCCCTTGGGATCACTTTGATTCGCTATAGGCCAGTCCTTTCTCTCACTCGCAAGTCACACTCATTAGTTACCTGTGAAAATAAAAAGTTAGTTTACAATTGTAAGATTTTATCCTGCTCAGAGTCTATTATGAGATTTTTCTTTTTGATTTCAACTTCCAACAAGTCTTCTGTAGGAACAGCTTCCCAGGTACTAGGGTCAACGGATGCCTTCACTTGAGTATAGTGAGTCCAACCTTTTTACGCAGTTCTTACGGCTGTTTCAGTGTGTAGTAATGGTCCTTCCCATTCAGGCTGTAGTTGATCCTTTCCAGGTCCGAATCAGGACCCAATTTCCCACGGGTCCTGAGAGATGACAAAGAAGAGAACAACCCCAGAATACAGTTCTTAAGAAAACTCTCTTGTTTCGAATTGTGATATCTCATCCCTTCTGCCCAGATAGGGTAATCCAAACAGCATTTCATATGGTGAAACTCCTATATCCTTTCTTGGTGCTGTTTGAACCTGCAGGAGTGCTAAAGGTAAGCATTTTACCCAAGGAAGTTGGGTTTCTAACACTAATTTAGTTAATTGCTTCTTTAATGTCTGGTTCATTCGCTCCACCTTCCCAGAAGAGGAGGGGTGCCAGGGGGTGTGAAAATCCCAATAAGTCTCTAAGGCCTGCATTAACCCTTGCAGTACTTGTGAAGTGAAATGACCTCCTTGATCTGAATCAATGTTTTCAACTATCCCATATCTAGGGACTGTTTGCTCCACTGATACCTTAGCCACCGTGTTCGCAGTGGCAGATAGGGAGGGGAAAGCTTACACCCATCCAGTCACGTGGTCAATTAGGACAAACAAGTACTTAAGTCTCCCTACTTAAGGGCTACAGGCACGTTCCTGCTTGTGGGACACCCACCATGGCAATCGCAAATAAAATTGCTACTTCACTGAGATCCTCGCCTGAGCTAATGTTATTGGCTACTGAGTGTTTCTCACAATTTGGGGGCTCGTCCGGGATCCAGTCACCTACCGGGGAGCCCCACCGCTGCAGCAGCAGGAAGGCATGCCCCACTGATTTCAGCGGTGTTGTGGTTTAAGCCGGTCAGCAGCTAAACACCACACAGACGTTCACTCACCCTCCCCCCTCCCTCTCTGGGATGGGGGAGAGAAACGGGAAAGTGAAGCCTGTGAGTTGAGATAAAGACAGTTTATTAAGACGGGAAAATAACAGTAATAATAATAATGATACTACTACTAATACTAATAATGTGTACGAAACAAGTGATGCACAGTGCAATTGCTCACCACCCGCTGACCGATGCCCAGCCTATCCCCGAGCAGCCGCCCCCGCCCCCCACCCCGGCTAGCCACCCCTATATATTGTTCAGCATGACGTCAGATGGTATGGAATACCCCTTTGGCCAGTTTGGGTCAGCTGTCCTGGGTCTGTCCCCTCCCAGCTCCTGCTGCATCCCTAGCCTGCTCACTGGAAGGACAGAGCGAGAAGCTGAAAAGTCCTTGGCTTGGTGTAAGCACTGCTCTGCAACAATTAAAACATCAGCATGTTATCAACACTCTTCTCATTCTAATCCAAAACATAGCACCCTACCAGCTACTAGGAGGAAAATTAACCCTGTCCTAACTGAAACCAGGACATATATCCACCCCTTATTCCATACCATTTATGTCATGCTTAGGTTACACCCTTTCCAATACATTCTAATTAGTCACCATTTTCATCTATGGTATATAGAATGTCCACTGAGTTTGCATATTCTGTGACTGACTTCAGGCTCCATCTGTCCCAGCAGTCTTTTAGGGCAGAAGAGATGGTGTGTGATGTTGGATTATCACATGTTGAAGCCCGTTTTCGTTCCATCACATCTCTGTGCTTGTCCATTTCTATCAAAATTCATTCATTATTATCTGCGTGGCTGTTACTGTGATACTATTAATAGGATCTTGACATATAGCAATCATGGTAGTGTTGACATACAGTATTATATAATAATTAACATACTACAATTCAACTCATGGGCTATTCTCACCCAGTATTAAATCCCCTTGAGTTACACACCGGACCTCCCCATTCTTTTGCATTAGCCACTAAGTGCACCCAGGTCCCTGAGCAAAAGCAATCCCACGAATGGGCTTGCCTTTTCCTGAGGCGGGAGTAGCCCAGACTGTCTTACCCAGCATGTTTCTTACGTGCACTACAGGAACTTTATCCCCTTCTACAGTGCGTAACAGGTTTGATTGGGCAGGTCCAGCTCGGTTGGCAGATCCTCTAGTATTGACTAACCAGGTGGCCTTTGCCTAATGTGTATCCCAATTTTTGAATGTCCCAGCACCCATTGCTTTCAGTGTAGTCTTTAACAGTCCATTGTATCGTTCAACTTTCCCGGAGGCTGGTGCATGATAGGGGATGTGATACACCCACTCAATACCATGTTCTTTGGCCCAAGTGTCTATAAGGTTGTTTCGGAAATGAGTCCCATTGTCTGACTCAATTCTTTCTGGGGTGCCATGTCGCCATAGGACTTGCTTTTCGAGGCCCAGGATAGTGTTCCGGGCGGTGGCATGGGGCACAGGATATGTTTCCAGCCATCCGGTGGTTGCTTCCACCATTGTAAGTACGTGGCGCTTGCCGTTGCGGGTTTGAGGGAGTGTGATGTAATCAATCTGCCAGGCCTCTCCATATTTATATTTCAGCCATCGTCCTCCATACCAAAGAGGCTTTGACTGCTTGGTTTGCTTGATTGCAGCACGTTTCACAATCATGAATAACCTGTGCTATAGTGTCCATGGTCAGGTCCACCCCTCGGTCACGAGCCCATCTGTATGTTGCATCTCTACCTTGATGGCCTGAGGTGTCATGGGCCCATCGGGCTATAAATAATTCACCTTTATGTTGCCATTCCAGGTCCACCTGAGCCACTTCTGTCTTAGCAGCCTGATCCACCTGCTGGTTGTTTTGATGTTCTTCAGTAGCCCGATTCTTGGGCACATGAGCATCTACATGGCGTACCTTTACAACCAGGTTCTCTACCCGGGCAGCAATATCTTGCCACAATGCAGCAGCCCAGATGGGTTTGCCCCTGCGCTGCCAATTGTTCTGCTTCCGTTGCTGTAACCACCCCCACAGGGCATTTGCTACTGGCGACTTTTCTCGTTCAGCAATATCTAAAGCCAGCTGGACGGCTTTCACTTCTGCAAACTGACTCGATTCGCCTTCTCCCTCAGCAGCTTCTGCAACTCGTCGTGTAGGACTCCATACAGCAGCTTTCCATCTCCGATGCTTTCCCACAATACGACAGGACCCATCAGTGAACAGGGCATATTTCTTCTCATTTTCTGGTAGCTTGTTGTACAGTGGGGCTTCTTCCGCACCGGTCACCTCCTCCTCTGGTGGTATCCCAAAATATTTGCCTTCTGGCCAGTCCATAATAACTTCCAAGATTCCTGGGTGACTGGGGTTTCCTATTCCAGCCTGCTGCGTAATCAGTGCAACCCACTTGCTCCATGTAGCATCAGTTGCATGATGTGTAGAGGGGACCCTTCCTTTGAACATCCAACCTAGTACCGGCAGTCGGGGTGCCAGGAGGAGCTGCGCTTCAGTACCGACCACTTCCGAAGCAGATCGAACTCCCTCATATGCTGCCAATATCTCTTTTCGGTTGGAGTGTAGCGGGCCTCAGATCCTCTGTATCCCTGACTCCAGAACCTTAGGGGTCGACCTCGAGTTTCCCCAGGTTCTTTCTGCCAGAGGCTCCAGGTGGGACCATTCTCCCCGGCTGCGGTGTAGAGCACATTCTTTACATCTGGTCCTGTTCGGACTGGCCCAAGGGCTACTGCATGAACTATTTCCTGCTTAATTTTTTCAAAGGCTTGTCGTTGCTCAGGGCCCCATTTGAAATGATTCTTCTTACGGGTTACTTGGTAGAGCGGGTTTACAATCAGACTGTAATTTGGAATGTGCATTCTCCAAAACCCCACGACACCTAGGAAAGTCTGTGTTTCCTTTTTGCTAGTTGGTGGAGACATAGCTGTTATTTTGTTGATCACATCCATTGGGGTTTGACAACGTCCATCTTGCCATTTTATTCCTAAAAACTGGATCTCTTGTGAAGGTCCTTTGACTTCATTTTGGTTTATGGCAAAACTGGCCTTCAGAAGGATTTGGACTATTTTCTTCCCTTTCTCAAAAACTTCCTCTGCAGTGTCACCCCACACAATGATGTCATCAATATACTGCAGGTGTTCAGGAGCTTCCCCCTGTTCCAGCGCAGACTGGATCAGACCATGGCAAATGGTAGGGCTGTGTTTCCACCCCTGGGGCAGCCGATTCCAAGTATATTGGACTCCCCTCCAAGTGAAAGCAAACTGTGGCCTGCACTCTGCTGCTAGAGGGATGGAGAAAAATGCATTAGCAATATCAATTGTGGCATACCACTTGGCTGCCTTTGATTCCAGTTCGTACTGGAGTTCTAGCATGTCCGGCACTGCAGCACTCAGTGGTGGCGTGACTTCGTTCAGGCCACGATAGTCCACTGTTAGTCTCCACTCACCATTAGACTTTCGCACTGGCCATATGGGACTATTAAAAGGTGAATGGGTCTTGCTGATCACTCCTTGGCTCTCCAGTTGACGAATTAGCTCGTGGATGGGAATCAGGGAGTCTCGGTTGGTGCGATATTGCCGCCGGTGCACAGTTGTGGTAGCGATTGGCACTTGCTGTTCTTCGACCCTCAGCAACCCCACAACAGAAGGGTTGTAGACAGCAACCCTACAACAGAAGACCAGGCAAGGTAGACAACTGTTTAATGTCCTCCATCTCCAAGGCAGCTATGCCAAAAGCCCAGCGGAACCCTTTTGGGTCCTTGAAATATCCTCTCCTGAGGTAGTCTATGCCAAGGATGCACGGAGCATCCGGGCCAGTCACAATAGGTTGCTTTTTCCACTCCTTCCCAGTTAGACTCACTTCAGCCTCCAATACAGTTAACTGATGGGATGCCCCCGTCACGCCATAAATACAGATGCGTTCTGGCCCTTTACAGCTTGATGGCATTACAGTACACTGTGCACCAGTGTCTACTAAAGCCTTATACTTCTGTGGGTCTGACGTGCCAGGCCATCGAATCCACACAGTCCAATAAACCCGATTGTCCCTTTCCTCCCCCTGGCTGGAGGCAGGGCCCCTCTAATCCTGGTCAGAATCTTCGTTTCTGTGTCTAAAGGACTTCCTGCTGGAAGTTGTAGCAGCAAGCTTCTCAGAGAACCCCTTTTTTCCGACTGTTTTCTTTTGAAACTCACGTACCCGTGCCTCTAGGGTCGAGGTAGATTTTCCATCCCATTTTCTCATGTCCTCTCCATGGTCACGTAGGTAAAACCACAGGGTGGCACAGGGTGTGTACCCACCATATCGTCTTCCTTGCACGGATGAACAATTAAAACAGCATGTTATCAACACTCGTCTCATCCTAATCCAAAACATAGCACCCTACCAGCTACTAGGAGGAAAATTAACTCTTTCCTAACTGAAACCAGGACAGATGGCAAACAGGGCATGGTGTGTCAGTCAGGGTGTGGTATGTCAGTTTTTGCTGCAGTTCACATGGGAGGATGCAGGGAGGGCCCGGAAGCTTGGCCAGCTTGATCAGAGTGCAGTGGTATCCATCCAGCAGAAGGCCGTGGCCTCTTGGAGCTCAGCACCCTCCACAAGTGATACAGCCTCCCAGACAGAGCTCCAGGAGGACTACCTGCTCCTACTCCTACCTACTCCAGGAGGACTGCCACCCAAGTGTCAAGTTACAGGGTGTGCCCTACTCTTATGCCAGTTCAGGACGGCAGGAGTGAGCACACCTGTCGGAGGTGTGCCCAGGTGGAGGCACTCCTTCACCTAGTGACAGAGCTCTGGGAAGAGGTGAATAGGCTGAGGAGTACAAGGGAGTGCTCCTTACCTTCCCTGAGACAGGCTCAGCAGGCAGAAGGGACAATCCATAGGGGGGTTTCCCTATCATCTCTCCACCCAGCAGTGACCTATAGGTTAAGGGGCATTGGCAACAAGTTCCTGCCCGCTGCAGCAGGGGCGTCCCCTCAGGGACTTGCCAATTTCCCAGGTGCCTGTGTACAATAGGTATGAAGCTTTGCAGGTTGATCTAAGCAATATTGAGGAGCACAGTACATCTGGCTTGAAGGTGACACTGAGGTCATGTCAACCTGTGCCCTGCATTAAAAGAGCTCCCAGGAAGAAAAAAAGATGTGTCATTGCCATGGGAGACTCCCTTCTGAAGGGAACAGAAGGCCCAATATGCAGACCAGACCCACTTCATAGGGAGGTCTGCTGTCTCCCTGGGGCCTGGATTAGGGATGCGAAGTGAAAGCTTCCTGCCCTCGGACTATTACCCGTTATTAATTTTTCTGGTAGGTGGTGGTGAAACTCCAAGAAGTCAGAGGGTAATCAAAAGAGACTTCGGGGCCCTGTGACAACTAAGTAAGGAGTCATGAGCACAGGTGGTGTTTTCCTCTATCCCTCCAGTTGCAGGGAGTCATGAGGTGAGGAACAGGAAGAGCCACCAAATCATTATCCAGCTCCGAACCTGGTGTCACCGGCAGAACTTTGTTTTTTTTCGATCACGGATCAGTTTACAAAATACCAGGCCTCCTGGTAATGAACAGGGTTCACCTGTCTCTAAGGGGGAAAAGGATCTTTGCTCAGGATTTAGGAGAGTTCACTGATAGGGCTTTAAACTAGATTTGAAGGGGGAAAGGGATAAAACCTGGTTTGCTAGAGATAAGCCTGGGGGCAGTATGCCAGTCATCGTGGGACAGTGTGCTAGTAAGGTCCATTGGTCTGCCATCCCAGTAGAGGCAGGGGATGGAGAGCCATGTGGCACCAAAGGCACAAGGGACATTGACAGGTTAGAAATTACAGAATTGCCCGGGAATGGTCAGGCAGGAATTAGGGCTTCTCCCCCAAAAAAGGTGGCAGGTTTGCTAGCCCAACTGAAGTGCATCTACACCAATGCACGCAGTATGGGCAACAAACAAGAGGAGCTGGAAGCCATTGTGCAGCAGGGTTATGACACAGTCACTTGGACTGAAACATGGTGGGATGGCTCGCATGAATGGAGTGCTGCAACAGATGGCTACAAACTCTTCAGAAGGGATAGGAAAGGAAGGAGAGGCGGTGGGGTAGCCCTGTATGTTAGGGAGTGTTTAGATTGTCTCGAGATTGATAGTGGTGATGACAGGGTTGAATGTTTATGGGTGAAAATTAGGGGGGAAGGCCAATGAGGCAGATGTTCTGATGGGCATCTGTTATAGACCACCTAACCAGGACAAAGAGGCAGATGAAACATTCCACAAACAGCTGGGAGAACTCTCACAATTGCTAGCCCTTGTTCCCATGGGGGACTTCAACTTACCAGATGTCTGCTGGAAATACAGCACTGCAGAGAGGAAACAGTCTATGAAATTTCTAGAGTGTATGGAAGACAACTTCTTGACACAGCTGGTGAGTGAGTGAACTAGGGACTGTGCCCCCTGTGGTGGTTTTTACCCAGCCAGACAGCTGAGCTCCACGACAACCACTCTCTCACTCCCCCTTCTCAAAGGGAAAGGGGCAGAAAAATATAATGAAAAGGGCTCAAGGGTTGATATACGGACAGGGAGATCACAAAAATTATTGTGATGGGCAAAACAGACTCGGAGCAGGGAGATATTAAAATTTATTGCCTATTACTAACAAGCTAAAACAGTGAGAAACAAAGGAAAGAAACCAAAAACACCTTCCCCCCATCCACCCTCTTCCACCTCCTCCCCCCGAGCGGTGCAGGGGAACAGGGGAATGGGGATTGCTGTCATTCTATAGCACTTCGTCTCCACCGCTCCTTCACACTCACTCTCTTCCCCTGCTCCAACATGGGGTCCCTCCCACAGGATGCTGCCCTTCCCAAACTGATCCTTCGTGGGCTTCCCACAGGCAGCAACTCTTCAAGAACTGCTCCAAATATGGGTCTGTACCACGGGGTCCATCCATCAGGAGCAAACTGCTCCAAGCTGGGTCCCCCACAGGCAGCAGCTCCTGCCAGATCACCGGCTCCTACGTGGGCTCCTCTCCACGGGCTACAGCTCCGTCCTGGAGTCTGCTCCAGCAGGGGCTCTCCATAGGCCGCAGCCTCCTTCAGGTCAGATCCACCTGCTCCACCGTGGTCTCTTCCATGGGCTGCACCATAGAAATCTGCTGCGCCGTGGTACCCCATGGGCTGCAGGGAGACAGCCTGCTCCACCATGGTCCTCACCATGGGCCACAGGGGAACTTGAGCACTGGCACCTGGAGCACCTCTTCCCCCTCCTTCTTAACTGACCTTGGTGTCTGTAAGGCTGTTTCCTCACTCCTCATTCTCCCAGCTGCTGTTCCACAGCGTTTTTTTCCCCCTTTCGTAAATATGTTCTCACAGAGGCACAAACAACATCACTTATTGGCTAGGCTCTGAGCAGCAGCGGGTCCCTTTGGAGATGGCTGAAACTGGCCCTTATCTAACATAGGGCAGCTTCTGGATTCTTATCACAGAAGCCACTCCTGCAGCCCTCCACTATCCAGACCTTGCCATGTAAACCCACTACATTAAGGAAGAGGGAAAAAATGAGCCAAGGATGCAAGGAAGCACAGAGAGAGGAAAAAAAACCTTCCCATCAATGAGCGATGTTTGGCCACGTCCTGGGAAGCAGGGCCTCAATATGCATAGTGGTTGTTTGGGAGGACAGCTATCTTTATAATGAAAGCCCCCCCTCCCCTCCCCTTTCCCACCTTTTATTGCTGAGTGTGATGTCATATGGCATGGAATACCCTGTTGGTCATCTGCCCTGGTGATGTCCCCTCCCCACCTCCTGCCCACCCCCTGCCTACTGGCTCTTGGGGGGGGAGGGGTTCGGAGGGAGTGCCAGCATTGCTCAGCAATAGACAAAACATTGGTGTGATACCAGTGCTGTTCCAGCTACAAGTGCAGAGCACAGCACTCTATGGGCTACTGCAGGGAAAGTTAACTCCATCCCAGCCAGACTCAGCACAACCTCCACCCCTTATTCCATAACATTTGTGCCACACTCAGGTCCCACATACTTTAGTATATTGGTATTATCACCACCGTTCGCTGTCCTTTATCAGATATATAGATAAGTACTTTTCATTATAAAGGCTTCTCCTAAGAACTGTTGATGATTTAGGCTACATCTGCCAAAGTGGTCACTCAGGACAGGCGGAGTTGGATGTCTGGATGCCAGCACCAGTTTAGCTCGAGTCACTGCTGCACTTGCCCAGTTCCTTGCAAAGTCGACCTGTCATTGGTTCTGCAGTGTCTTCCTACAACACATAGCTTAGATTACAGATTACTTTTCTCCCAAGGTTAAATCTCCTTGAGGCACACACCTGATATCCCCATACTTTTGCATCACCCACCAGGTATACCCCGGTCCTTAGGCGAAGACAATCCCACGAGTGGGTTTGCCTTTTCCCATGGCAGGAGCAACCCGCACTGCCTTCCCCATCCACTTCCCTACATGCACTACAGGGACTTTAGCTTCTCCCACAGTGTGTAGGGGTTTTGTTTCAGCAGGACCAGGACAGTTGTCAGATCCTCTGGTATTAACTAGCCAAGTGTCTTCTGGTAGATTTATGTCCCAGTGTGTTCCACGTCCCAGTGTTTCCACATCCTAGCACCCAAAGCTCGTAACATGGTCTTGAACAGTCCATTGTACCTCTCAACCTTCCCAGAGGCTTGTGGGTGATAAGAGATGTGATACACCCACTCAATGCCATGCCTCTTGGCCCTGGAGGTGACAAGATTGTTTCAGAAGTGAATCCCATTGTCAGACTCAATTCCCTCTGGTGTTGCCTGTGATTCTGAGGTCTCTGCCTCAACCCTGGAGCTACTAACATTTCTACATCCTCTTTCCTGCTCATTCAACTTCAAACATCTCTGTCCAATACTAAATGCCAAACAACACCTTTTTAACACCTACTATTTATCTTTCTCTTGCCTGTCCTTTTCTTATGCCAGCACCAAAGGCTCAGTCAGGGCCAAATTGATTCCACACTTTTTTGCCACTCAGGATGCTGCCTAAATGTAAACAACGTATCAGCATACAATACTTCATCCCATTTTTCTTCCCTCCTTAAAAAAAAAAAAAAAGTTGTAACAGAGTATTATAATTGAAAGTTTCATTCCTAGCTCATTTTTCCATCATCCAGTTTATACAGCAGCCACCATAGATTACAATATTTTATCAAATTTTCCCTTGTCGCGACCCCACACAGGGGTCCGGCAATCTGTTTCCAGTGTTTCAAGATACACCCCAAAGGTGACTTTTTCAGGATGGTTCCCTTAGACAACCCCCCCACCCATATTAAATATGAGTAGTAAGACTGTTGACGTAGTCTACCTAGACTTCAGCAAGGCCTTTGACACGGTCTCTCATAGTATTGTCCTGGAGAAGCTGACAGCCCATAGCTTGGACAGGTACACTCTGCTGGGTTAAAAACTGGCTGGACAGCTGGGCCCAGAGACTAGTGGTGAATGGAGTGAAATCCGGCTGGCGACCGGTCACGAGTGGTGTTCCCCAGGGGTCGGTGTTGGGGCCCATCCTCTTTAATAGCTTTCTTGATGATTTGGATGAGGGAATTGAGTGCACCCTCAGTAAGTCTGGAGACGACACCAAGTTGGGGGAAAGTGTCAGTCTGCGGGAGGGTAGGAAGGCCCTGCAGAGGGACCTGAACCGGTTGGATCGATGGGCAGAGGCCAATGGGATGAGGTTCAACATGGCTAAGTGCCGGGTCCTGCACTTTGACCACAACAACCCCATGCAGCGCTATAGGCTTGGGGGAGAGTGGCTGGAAAGCTGTGCAGAGGAAAAGGATCTGGAGGTGCTGATTGATGCTCGCCTGAACATGAGCCATCAGTGTGCCCAGGTGGCCAAGAAGGCCAACGGCATCCTGGCTTGTACCAGGAATAGTGTAGCCAGCAGGACCAGGGATGTGATCGTCCCCCTGTACTCAGCTCTGGTGTTGTGGTTTAGCCCGGCTGGCAGCCAAACACCACACAGCCGTTCACTCACCCTCCCCCCTCCCTCTCTGGGATGGGGGAGAGAAACGGGAAAGTGAAGCCTGTGAGTTGAGATAAAGACAGTTTATTAAGACAGGAAAGTAATAATAACAACAATAATAATAATAATAGTATTAATAATAATAATGTGTATGAAATAAGTGATGCACAATGCAATTGCTCACCACCCGCTGACCGATGCCCAGCCTATCCCCGAGCAGCCGGCCTCCACCCACCCCGGCTAGCCACCCCTATATATTGTTTAGCATGACGTCAGATGGTATGGAATACCCCTTTGGCCAGTTTGGGTCAGCTGTCCTGGGTCTGTCCCCTCCCAGCTCCTGCTGCACCCCTAGCCTGCTCGCTAGCAGGACAGAGCGAGAAGCTGAAAAGTCCTTGGCTTGGTGTAAGCACTGCTCTACAACAATTAAAACATCAGCATGTTATCAGCGCTCTTCTCATTCTAATCCAAAACATAGCACCCTGCCAGCTACTAGGAGGAAAATTAAGTCTGTCCTAACTGAAACCAGGACATCTGGTGAGGCCGCACCTCGAGTACTGTGTTCACTTTTGGGCCCCTCACTACAAGAAGGACATCGAGGCCCTGGAGTGTGTCCAGAGAAGGGCTACAAAGCTGGTGAAGGGCCTGGAACACAAGTCCTATGAGGAGTGGCTGAGGGAACTGGGTTTCTTTAGTCTGGAGAAGAGGAGGCTCAGGGGAGACCTTATTGCTCTCTACAACTACCTGAAAGGAAGTGGTGGGGAGCTGGGGGTCGGTCTCTTCTCTCAGATAACTAGTGACAGGAGAAGAGGGAATGGCCTCAAGTTGCGCCAGGGGAGGTTCAGGTTGGAAATTAGGAGACATTTCTTCTCAGAAAGAGTAGTCAGGCATTGGAACGGGTTGCCCAGGGAAGTGGTGTAGTCACTGTCCCTGGGGGTGTTCAAGGAAAGGTTGGACCTGGTGCTTAGGGACATGGTTTAGTGGGTGACATCGGTAGTAGGGTGATGGTTGGACCTGATGATCTTGGAGGTCTTATGATTCCTTAATCCTAAACCTTAATGATTCTATGATTCTCTTATATATATATGTACAATCCAAGTAAAGAAAAACAAATCTATAGTTCCAACACCCCAATTCCTATAACCAAACCAAAAGACACATTGGGGACTCTAACTCCTTTTTCCATCTAAATGGGGACTTGAACCCTTGCCTAGGCCCTAAACCCAACCCTGCGCAGCTTTCGCTGCATCTTGCAAGCAGGCATAATGGGGACTCTAACTCTCCCCAACCAAATGGGGACTCAAACCCTAGTCCAGGTCTGAAACCCAGCCCTGCATAGCTTTCGCTGCCTCTTACAGGAAGGTAACCAAATTTTCCAAAAGAATGCCTATATATTTACAAAAAAGTGTTCTTCACTCAGGGGCTCTTCAGTCCAGGGATCAATGTCCTCTCCAAGAATCTCTCGGTGCTGGCTGAGGTTCCACGATCCAAGGAACCGTTGAGGCTCAAGAGCTAAGTCCCATCTGGGGTGCCAAATTGTTACTGTAAAAGTCGATCAAAGAAACTCTTTAAGACTCAATTTGGAGTTTTAGAAAAAAGGCATTCGTTAATTGCGGTGCCGGACGAACAGGGGATCGCTCCACCTAGTGTGCATGCAGAATAGTCCAAGCTACAGGGTTTGTATACAGTCAGAACAGAGAAAGAAACCAAAAGCACCTTACCCCCCCCCCGCCCCTTCCACCTCCTCCCCCCGAGCGGCGCAGGGGAATGCGGGAATGGGGGTTGCGGTGAGTCTATAGCACTTCTCCTCCACCACTCCTTCTTGGACGCTCTCTTCCCCAGCTCCAACTTGGGGTCCCTCCCATGGGATACAGTCCTTCCCAAACTGATCCTGCGTGGGCTTCCCACAGGCAGCAGCTCTTCAAGAACTGCTCCAAATATGGGTTCGTACCACAGGGTCCATTCATCAGGAGCACAGTGCTCCAACCTGGGTCCCCCACAGGCAGCAGCTCCTGCCAGGTCACCTGCTCCTGTGTGGGCCCCTTTCCACAGGCTTGTTGTGGTTTAACCCAGTCGGCAGCTAAGCACCATGCAGCCATTCACTCACCCTACCCCCTCCCTCTCTGGGATGGGGGAGAGAATCAGAAAGAAATGAAAGCCTGTGGGTTGAGATAAAGACAGTTTATTAGGACAGAAAAGAAAGGAAAATAATTATAATAATGATAATAGTACTACTAATAATAATGTGTACAAAGCAATTGATGCACAATGCAATTGCTCACCACCCGCTGACCAATGCCCAGCCAGCAGGACAGAGCAAGAAGCTGAAAAGTCCTTGGCTTAGTGTAAGCACTGTTCTGCAACAATTAAAACATCAGTGTGTTATCAACAGTATTCTCCACCACAACCGCTCTCTCAACCGAGGTCCGGTTGACAGTCCTGTAGTTTCCCAGGTTCTCCTTATGACCCTTCTTATAGATGGGTGTCACATTAGCAAGTCTCCAGTCATCTGGGACCTCTCCGGATGGCCATGACCGCTGATAAATGATGGAAAGCGGCCCAGCAACTGCACCTGCCAACTCCCTCAGTACCCTCAGGTGCATCCCATCGGGGCCCATAGATTTGTGGGTGTCTAGCTTGCCTAAATAACCTCTAACCCAATCCTCTTCAACCAGGGAAATGTCTTCCTCTGTCCAGCTTTTCTCTCCTGTTTCTGGGCTCAGACGTGCGTGGGGGCTAGCCTTAGCAGTGAAGACTGAAGGAAAAAAAGCATTCAGTAACTCAGCCTTCTCTGTATCTGCTGTCACCAAGGCATCCGCCTCATTTAGCTCACCCACATTTTCCTTAGTCTTCCTTTTGCTGCTGATGTATTTGAAGAAGCCCTTCTTGTTATCCTTGATTTCTCTTGCTAAATTTAATTCTAACTGGGCCTTGGCCACCCAAGTGGTCTGTCCCTTCTTCAACATCATGTATGCTTTCTTCTTCTGTTTAAGTTTTCCCAAGAGCTCCTTGCTCATCCATGCAGGTCTCCTGCCCCCCTGCTCGACTTCTTTCTCATAGGGATGCACCGATCCTGAGCTTGGAGGAAGTGGTACTTGAAAATTGGCCAACTCTGCTGGGCCCCCTTTCCCTCTAGGGCCCTGGCCCAGGGGATTCCTACAATTAGGTTCCTGAAGAGGTCAAAGTTAGCTCTCTTGAAATCCAGGGTTGCGGTCCTCCTTTTTGCCCTGCTTCCTCCTCGCAGGATCTTGAACTCCATCATCTCATGATCACTGCAGCTGAGCTGGCTCTCAACCTTCACTTTTCCAACTAGACCATCTCTGTTTGTTAGTACCAGGTCCAGCAGCGCCCCTCTCCTTGTTGGCTCACCTACCACCTGTGTCAAGAAATTATCCTCAGTGTTCTGCAGTAACCTCCTGGAACATTTGTTCTGAGCTGTGTTGTCTTCCCAGCAAATATTGAGGTGGTTAAAGTCCCCCATAAGAACCAGGGCCTGCGAACGTGAGGCAACTTGCAGCTGCCTGTAGAAGGCCTCATCCGCTTCCTCTTCCTGATCCGGTGGCCTGTAGTAAACACCCACCACAATGTCACCCCTGTTGGCCTGCCCTTTAATCCTCACCCATAGGCCCTTGACTCGCACTTTGTCCCCCCTATGCCAAGCTGTATAGATTCCAGTTGCTCACTCACATAAAGAACAACTCCACCACCTCACCTTCCTGGCCTGTCCTTCCTAAAAAACACAAAGCTGTCCATGGCCACATTCCAGTCATGAGAGCTGTCCCACCATATCTCAGTAATTGCGATGAGATCATAGCCCTGCAACTGCATGAACATCTCCAGTTCCCCTTGTTTATTCCCCATGTTGCGTGCATTTACATAGAGGCATTTGAGTTGGGCTGCCAATGTGTCTGCCTTTCTGGATGGGGCAACTATAACTCATCCATGTGGGCCTATGGTAGCTCTCCTGTTAAGTTCCGTTCCCTCTCTAGGTTCTGGGCATTCTTTGCCGTCTCCGCTGTTTAGCTGGCATGAGTACGATGGCACGTCATCCCGTACCTTATCGTCAGCATCCCTGATGATATCCCCCTCCCCAACTGAATCGAGTCTAAAGCCCGATCAATGATCCAGAGCCGATCAATGGTGCCGGAGTAGAAGCCTCCCCGTGGCCCACAGAGAGGCCCATGGTGGAGCAGGCTGACCCCCCCCCACCCCAGCCCATGGTGTACCACAGTAGAGCAGATCTCCAAGCTGCAGCCCGCGGAGAGGCGTCCACACAGGAGCAGTTGTTTGGGGGGGGGGGGGGGGGGGCGGAAATCTGCTGCCAATGGGGGTCCCAAGCCAGAGCAACCTGCTCCTGACAGATGGACCCCGTGGCACAAACCCGTACCTGGAGCAGCTCCCAAAGAGCTGCTGCCTGTGGAAAAACCCACACAGGACCAGCCCTGGAGAGAGAGCACCCTGCGGGAGGGACCCCACGCTGGAGCAGGGGAGAGAGCGACCATCAAGGAGTGGCAGAAACAAAGCACCACAGACTGACTGCAGCCCCCACTCCCGCCCCCCCGCACCACTCAGGGCAGGGAAGAGGTGGAAGAGAGTGGAAGGGGGAAGGTGCCCCCAGCTTGTTTCTCTGTTTCTCATTGCTCCAGCCCATCAGCAATAGGTAATAAACTTTATTAATCTCCCTGTGCTAAGCCTGTTTTGCCTGTGACGATAATTGTTGCTTTGCATGGGGTTGTTGTGCTCCAAGTGCAGGACCCAGCACGTTACAGGCTGGGGGAACAGTGGCTGGAAAGTTGCCTGGTGGAAAGGGACCTGGGGATACGGGTCGATAGCTGTCTGAATATGAGCCAGCAGTGTGCTCAGGTGGCCAAGAAGGCCAACAGCATCCTGGCTTGTACCAGAAATAGCGTGGCCAGTAGGACAAGGGAAGAGATTGTCCTTCTGTACTCAGCTCTGGTGAGGCCGCACCTTGAATACTGTGTTCATTTTTGGGCCCCTCACTACAAGAATAGTCAGAGATCTGCTGCTCCACCTGTTCTGTCATGAGTCTATGGGGCCAGGTGGGATCTACATGAAGGTGCTGAGACAGTTGGCGGATGCGATTGCTGGGCCGCTTTCCATCATTTATCAGCGGTCATGGCCATCCGGAGAGGTCCCAGATGACTGGAGACTTGCTAATGTGACACCCATCTATAAGAAGGGTCATAAGGAGAACCTGGGAAACTACAGGACTGTCAACCGGACCTCGGTGCCAGGAACGGTGATGGAACAGATCATCTTGAATGCAATCACGCAGCATATGTGGGACAATCAGGGGATCAGGCCCTGTCAGCATGGGTTCATGAAAGGCAAATCCTGCCTGACCAACCTCATCTCCTTCTATGACAAAAGATGGATGAGGGAAAGGCTGTTGACGTAGTCTACCTAGACTTCAGCAAAGCCTTTGACACGGTCTCCCATAGAGTTCTTCTGGAGAAACTGGCAGCCCATGGCTTGGACAGCTACACTCTTTGCTGGGTTAAAAACTGGCTGGACGGCTGGGCCCAGAGAGTAGTCGTGAATGGAGTGAAATCCAGCTGGCGATCGGTCACGAGTGACTTCCCCTTCCCCTTCCCCTTCCCCTTCCCCTTCCCCTTCCCCTTCCCCTTCTGTGAGGCCGCTGTCTCCGGTGCGATATTAGGATTATAGGGAGCATAACTGGATTCCTCCTCCGAAAACAGAACCTTATTGTTTACATATAAATTTCAAGCCTGAATTTTCATCAGACCCATATTTTGGCCAAAATGCTGAAGTTCCTTTTATTAGCTTTTTAGGCCAGACAATTACACAATATCAAACCATATTTAATTACATATTTTTTAATCTTTTTCCCTAGTTTTTGGGTTGTTTTTCCAAATCCTTACCATTCTCTCCATCGGTCTATCTTTAGGCACAGTCCCGGGGCCTCCAACCCCACCCTGCTGACTCTTGGAACCCTTAATCCCCATCTTTTCCTGACGTGCTGCTGTGGACTTTACCATACACAGGGTGTTGTGGTTTAGCCCGGCTGGCAGCCAAACACCACACAGCCGTTCGCTCACCCTCCCCCCTCCCTCTCTGGGATGGGGGAGAGAAACGGGAAAGTGAAGTCTGTGAGTTGAGATAAAGACAGTTTATTAAGACAGGGAAAAGAATAACAACAACAATAATAATAATAATAATAATAGTATTAATAGTAATAATGTGTACGAAATAAGTGATGCACAATGCAATTGCTCACCACCCGTTGACCGATGCCCAGCCTATCCCCGAGCAGCCGGCCTCCACCCACCCCGGCTAGCCACCCCTATATATTGTTCAGCATGACGTCAGATGGTATGGAATACCCCTTTGGCCAGTTTGGGTCAGCTGTCCTGGGTCTGTCCCCTCCCAGCTCCTGCTGCACCCCTAGCCTGCTCGCTAGCAGGACAGAGCGAGAAGCTGAAAAGTCCTTGGCTTGGTGTAAGCACTGCTCTACAACAATTAAAACATCAGCATGTTATCAGCGCTCTTCTCATTCTAATCCAAAACATAGCACCCTGCCAGCTACTAGGAGGAAAATTAAGTCTGTCCTAACTGAAACCAGGACATCTGGTGAGGCCGCACCTCGAGTACTGTGTTCACTTTTGGGCCCCTCACTACAAGAAGGACATCGAGGCCCTGGAGTGTGTCCAGAGAAGGGCTACAAAGCTGGTGAAGGGCCTGGAACACAAGTCCTATGAGGAGTGGCTGAGGGAACTGGGTTTCTTTAGTCTGGAGAAGAGGAGGCTCAGGGGAGACCTTATTGCTCTCTACAACTACCTGAAAGGAAGTGGTGGGGAGCTGGGGGTCGGTCTCTTCTCTCAGATAACTAGTGACAGGAGAAGAGGGAATGGCCTCAAGTTGCACCAGGGGATGTTTAGGTTGGAAATTAGGAGACATTTCTTCTCAGAAAGAGTAGTCAGGCATTGGAATGATTTGCCCAGGGAAGTGGTGGAGTCAGCATTCCTGGGGGCGTTTAAGGTAAGGTTGGACGTGGTTCTTGGGGACATGGTTTAGTGGATGACATTGGTGGTAGGGTGATGGTTGGACCAGATGGTCTTGGAGGTCTTTTCCAACCTTAATGATTCTATGATTTAAGTAGAGAGAAATTTCTTCTCTCTCTCTCTCTGTGCTTACGCGTGGCCTTTGCTTGTTTTGTGTTTTGTTTTTTTTTTCCCCTCTTCCTTTTCCCTTTCATTAAATTATCCTTACCTCAACCTATGACCTTTTTTTTTCTTTCCAGCATACTTTCTTCTCCCCATCTTCTGAGGAGGGGGAGCGATAGATCAGTTGTGGTAGAGTTCAGCTGCCCAAAAAGGTAAAACAACCACAGTCCATTTTGGCACCCAACGTGGGGCTCGAAGCATTGAGATAACAGCAGATTTGATCAAAACACTTATGATTAACACACTTACTTGCTAGTCACCATGTTTGATTTGCTGTTAATATTTTTCTGTGTGATCCTGTCTTATGCACTCCATGCCATGTTCTCCTTTCTCCAGTATATCCGGTCAGAGATTTTACTAAAATCTGTGCTTGTTTTTTTCAGATTGCTGTGCTGTAAAGCACTGGCCTTGAGCCTAATCTGGTATTCAGGCCCTGCATTGTTATCATTTATGTCCCTTGGAAACTATCTTTTTGAGAATATTAAGAACTACACTCTTGTATTTTCCTCCTCTGGAAGTCAGTTTGTGGATGATATCAGGAATGGTACCTCCTTCTTCTTTCCCTGTGGGCTAATTACAGCAGCTTTAGAGCATTATGAATGTCCATGGGTAACCAGCATACTCCTTTTGCTAGGTCTGCAGACCTAGATTAAGCAATTAGCTAAGAATACCACCCAGGAATCTGCCCGAGACAGTGTGGTGGTGGGTGGCAAGATGGGTGGGAGGATATGGGCATCTACCTGTCATGGTTATCTCCTCCGATGCTTTTGAATGTCACCCCTGAACAAATGTGAAATCTTAAAAAACTGATAGAATGTTTGAAAGATGTATGCCCTGACCCTGGCAAAGCCAGGGGGAAAAGGATTTTTGCCCAGGAGTTAGCAGGGCTGATTGATAGGGCTTTAAACTAGATTTGAAGGGGGAAAGGGACAAAACCGGGCCCGCCAGTGATAAACTATGGCACTGCATGTCAATATTTGAGGGACTGCATGCTAGTGAGACCCTTCAGTCTGCTCCATGAGGGGCTGGGTTCAATGAAAGACATCTGAAATGTTTCTATACAAATGGATGCAGCATGAGAAACAAGAAGACCTAGAAGCCTTGGCCCAGTCCCAGAGCTATGACATCATTGGCATAAGCAAAACCTGGTGGGAAAAGGCCTCTGACTGGTGTTTTGCGATGGACGATTACAGTCTCTTCAGAAGGGACAGGCAGGGCAGGCGAGGCAGGGGGCTGTTGCTCTATGTAACGGAGTCATTGGACTTTATGGAGCTTGCAGTCAGTGTCAATGCAGTTGAGAGCCTCTGGGTAAGGATCAAAGGACAAACAAATAAAGGGGATGTCATTGTGGGAGTCTACTACAGACCACCCGGCCATGACGACACTGATGAACTATTCTTTAAAGAACTGAGAGATACTTCTTAGATCAGCTGCCCTTGTCCTTATGGGGGACTTCAACCTGCCAGATGTCAACTGGGAATATCACACAGCTCAGACAAACAAGTTCAGGAGATTCCTGAAACACCTTGATGATAACTTCTTGGTACAGGTACTAAGAGAGCTGACTAGGTCCCTCCTGGACCTGCTGCTTGCAAACAGGGAGGGGCTTGTGGGTGAAGTGGCGATAGGTTGCTGCCTTGGCCATAGTGACCACAAGGCAGTCAAATTCAAAATCTTTGGTGATAGGAGGAAAACTGCAACCAAAACCTCAACCCTGGACTGGGGGAGAGATCATTTCAGACTGCTCAGGGAACTAGTTAGTAAGGTCCCCTGGGAAACTGCTTTTAAAGACATTGGGGTCCATCAGTGCTAGTCAGTTCTTAAGCACTGCCTCCTAAGAGCACAGGAACAGGAACAGGCAATTCCAAAGTGTCAGAAGTCAAGCAGGAGGGGCAGAAGGCCAGCTTGGCTGAGCAGGGATCTTCTTCAAGAGCTTAGGCGATGTGGTGGTTTTACCTTGCTAGGCAGCTGAACTCCACCACAACCGCTCTCTCACTCCCCCTCCTCAGAAGAGGAGGGGAAGAAGTACAGGAAAGGACAACTCATGGGTTGAGATAAGGATAATTTAATTAAAGGGAAAAAATAATTATTAAGGAAAGATTATTATTCATTAAACAATTTAACTAAAGGGAAAAAAGGGAAAAGGGAAAAAAAAAAAAAAACAACCACAAGTAAAGGCTGTGTGGAAGTGCAGAGGAAAGAAATTATTCTCTACTTCCCACAAATCAACGATGCTTGACTACGTCCTTGAAGCAGGGCCTCAATGCACGTAGCCGGTGTTCGGGAGGACAGACGTTTTCACCACGAGAGCCCACCCCTCCCCTCTCCTTCCTTTTTCCACCTTTTATTGCTGAGTGTGACACCATATGGTATGGAATATCCCTTTGGTTGGTTTAGGTCAGCTGCCCTGGTGATGTTCCTTTCTCGCATTTTTGCCCACCCCCAGCCTGCTGACTCTGGGAGGGTTAGAGAGAGTCCTGATGCTGTGCCAGCACTGCTCAGCAGCAGACACAACACTGGTGTGCTACCAGTAGTGTTCTAGCTCCAAGTGCAGAGCACAGCACTGTGTGGGCTGCTGCAGGGAAAGTTAACATCCCAGCCAGACCCAGTACAGGTGAAAAAAGAAAGTGTATTGCCGCTGGAAGCAAGGTCGGGCGATATGGGAGGACTACAGGGATGCTTCTTGCCTTTGTAGAGGGAGAATCCGGGCAGCCAAAGCTCAATTAGAGTTGAAGCTGGCCAGCAGTGTGGGGGACAATAAAAAAGGCTTTTTAAAGTATGTTAATGGGAAAAGACCAGAGCAAACATTGTTTTGATACTTGATGAGGATGGTCACCTCACAAACAGGGACATAGACAAAGAAGAGACGTTTAATGCATTTTTCACCTCTGTCTTCAACACCAGCTATGGGCCCTGGGACCCCAGCTGCCCTGAGTTGGAGGACTATGACTGTGGGAATGATAAACTCCCAGTCAACCCTGAACTTGCGCAGGATTTGCTGCTCCACCTGGTTCCATACAAGTCCATGGAGCCTAATGGGATTCATGCCAGAGTACTCAGAGAGCTGGCTAATGTCATTGCAGGACCACTCTCAAATATTTTTCAATGGTCTTGGGAATCCAGAGAGGTCCCGGTTGACTGGAAGCTGGCAAATGTTGTACCAATTTTCAAGGAGGGCAAGAAGGAAGATCCTGGCAATTACAGGCCTGTCAGTCTCACTTCAGTGCCTGGTAAAATTATGGAGAAGATTATTCTGGGAATTACTGATAAACACCTGAAGGACAGTGCAGTCATTGGTCAGAGCCAACATGGGTTCACTAGGGGAAGGTCATGTTTAACAGACTTAATTTGCTTCTATGACAAGATCACCCAGCTAGTTGACCAAAGGAAGCCAGTTGATGTAATCTTTCTGGACTTCAGTAAAACTTGCGATATTGTACTTCACTGTATCCTTCTGGACAAAACAATCAGAATACACTTAGATAAAAGGATAATAAAATGGGTGAACAATTGGCTGATGGGTCAGGCCCAGAGAGTTCTTGTAAATGGGGTTACATCAGGCTGGCGACCTGTCACTAGTGGGGTTCCCCAGGGCTCCATTTTAGGACCAGTCCTCTTCAATGTTTTCATAAACAACTTTGATGAATTACTTGAAGGCTTTTTGAGCAAGTTCATGGACGATTCCAAATTGGGTGGAGCACTTGACTCCATCGAGGGTGGTGAGGCCTTGCAGAGAGATCTGGACAAATTAGAGCGCTTGGCAATCACCAACAATATGAAGTTTAACAAGAGCAAGTGCTGGATTCTTCACCTGGGAAGGGGCAACCCTGGTTATATATAAAGACAGGGGGATGAGATGCTGAAGAGCCGCCCTGCAGAAAGGGATCTGGGGGTTTTGATCGACAGCAAGATGAACACGAGCCAGCAGTGTGCCTTGGTGGCCAGGAGGGCCAACCGTATCCTGGAGTGCATCAAGAATGACTTTGCTAGCTGGTTAAGGGAAGTGATTGCCCTGCTCTACTCAGTGCTGGTGTGGCCTCACCTTGAGTACTGCGTGCAGTTTTAGGCGCCACAGTATAAGAAAGACATAAAGCTGTTAGTGTCCAAAGGAGGGCAACAAAGATGGTACAGGGTCTAGAGGGGAAGACGTATGAGGAGCAGTTGAAGTCACTTGGACTGTTCAGCCTGGAGAAGAGAAGGCTGAGGGGAGACCTCGTCACGGTCTACAGCTACCTTGCAGAGCAGAGAGGAGGCGCTGATCTCTTCTCTTTAGTGACCAGTGATAGGACCCGAGGGAATGGAGTCAAGCTGCGACAGGGGAGGTTCAGGCTGGATATCAGGAAAAGGTTCTTCACCAAGAAGGTGGTCAAGCACTGGAACAGGCTCCCCCGGAAAGTGGTCATGGCACCGAGCCTGCTGGAGTTCAAGAAGCATTTGGACAACGCTCAGACACATGGTCTGTTTTTTTGGGTGGTCCTTTGGGGACCTAGGAGTTGGACTCAGTGATCCTCGTGGGTCCCTTCCAACTCATATATTCTATGATTCTAAAATTCATTTGTCATTATCTGTGTGACTGTTACTGTGATACCATTAATAGCACATATAGCAATCATGGTAGCAATGACATACAGTATTAGATAATAATTAACATAATACAATTCAACTCATGGGCTATTCTCACCCGATATTAAATCCCCTTGAGGTACACACCGGACCTCCCCATTCTTTTGCATTACCCACCAAGTGCATCCAGGTCCCTGGGCAAAAGCAATCCCACGAATGGGTTTGCCTTTTTCTGAGGCAGGAATAGCCCAGACTGTCTTACCCAGCATGTTTCTTACATGCACTACAGGGACTTTATCCCCTTCTACAGTACAGAACGGATTTGATTGGGCTGGTCTGCCTTGGTTGGCAGATCCCCTAGTATTGACTAACCAGGTGGCCTTTGCCAAATGTGTATCCCAATGTTTGAATGTCCCAGCACCCGTTGCCTACAGTGTAGTCTTTAACAATCCATTGTATCGCTTGATTTTCCAAGAAATTTGTGCATGATAGGGGATATGATATACCCACTCAGTACCGTGCTCTTTGGCCCAAGTGTCTATGAGATGGTTTCCTATTCGAGCCTGCTGTACAACCCACTTGCCACGTGGCATCAGTTGCATGATCACAGAATCACAGAATCACAGAATGTTAGGGATTGGAAGGGACCTTGAAAGATCATCTAGTCCAATCCCTGTGCCGGAGCAGGAACACCTAGATCAGGTCACACACGAACGCGTCCAGGCGGGTTTTGAATGTCTCCAGAGGAGACCACAACCTCTCTGGGAAGCCTGTTCCAGTGCTCTGTCAACCTCAACATGAAGAAGTTTCTTCTCATATTTAAGTGGAACCTCCTATGTTCCAGCTTGCACCCACTGCCCCTTCTTCTATCATTAGATGTCACTGAGAAGAGCCTCACTCCGTCCTCCTGACGCTTGCCCTTTACATATTTATAAACATTAATAAGGTCACCCCTCAGTCTCCTCTTCTCCAAGCTAAAGAGACTCAGCTCCGTCAGCCTTAATGTATCAAGGGAGCAGTTCCTTTGAATATACAGAACAGCACCAGCAGTCAAGGTGCCATGAGGAGCTGTGCTTCAGTACCGACCACTTTCGAAGCAGATCGAACACCTTCATACACTGCCAATATTTCTTTTTCGGTTGGAGTGTAGCGGGCCTCAGATCCTCTGGATCCCCGACTCCAAAACCCTAGCGGTCGACCACGAGTTTCCCCGGGCTCTTTCTGCCAGAGGCTCCAGGTGGGGCCATTCTCCCCGGCTGCGGTGTAGAGCACATTCTTTATATCTTGTCCTGTTCGGACTAGCCCAAGGGCTACTGCATGAACTGTCTCCTGCTTAATTTGTTCAAAGGCTTGTCGTTGCTCGGGGCCCCATTCGAAATCATTCTTCTTACAGGTTACTTGATAGAGTGGGCTTACAATCAGACTGTATATTGGAATGTGCATTCTCCAAAACCCCGCGACACCTAGGAAAGTCTGTGTTTCCTTTTTGCTAGTTGGTGGAGACATAGCTGTTATATTGTTGATCACATCCATTGGGATTTGACGACGTCCATCTTGCCATTTTATTCCTAAAATCTGCATTTCCTGTGCAGGTCCTTTGACTTTATTTTGTTTTATGGCAAAACCGGCCTTCAGAAGGATTTGGACTATTTTCTCCCCTTTCTCAAACACTTTCTCTGCTGTGTCACCCCATGCGATGATGTCATCAATGTACTGCAGGTGTTCAGGAGCTTCCCCCTGCTCCAGCGCAGACTGGATCACTCCATGGCTAATGGTAGGGCTGTGTTTCTACCCCTGGGCAGTCGATTCCAGGTGTATTGGACACCCCTCCAAGTGAAAGCTAACTGTGGCCTGCACTCTGCTGCTAAAGTGATGGAGAAAAATGCATTAGCAATATCAGTTGTGGCATACCACTTGGCTGCCTTTGATTCCAGTATGTATTGGAGTTCTAGCATGTCTGGCACTGCATCACTCAGCGATGGTGTGACTTCGTTCAGGCCACGATAGTCCACTCTTAGTCTCCACTCACCATTAGACTTTCACACTGGCCATGTAGTTCAATAAGGTTCAACAAGGCCAAGTCCCTGATCCTACACTTTGGTCACAACAACCCCATGCAACTCT
The DNA here is from genome assembly GCF_009769625.2 of Cygnus olor. Classification (NCBI taxonomy): domain Eukaryota; kingdom Metazoa; phylum Chordata; class Aves; order Anseriformes; family Anatidae; genus Cygnus; species Cygnus olor. The sequence goes on along the minus strand of NW_024429076.1, from coordinate 756,900 downwards.
ACACGTTTGGGACACAGTGGTTAGAGAGTTGTAGAGGAAAAGTATCTGGGGGTGTTGGTCAATGGTCGCCTGAACATGAGCTGACAGCGTACCCTGGTGGCCAGAAGGCCCATGGCATCCTGGCTTGTACCAGGAATAGTGTAGCCAGCAGGGCCAGGGAGGTGATCGTCCCCCTGTACTCTGCTCTGGTGAGACCGCACCTCGAGTACTGTGTTCACTTTTGGGTCCCTCACTACAAGAAGGACATCGAGGCCCTGGAGCGTGCCCAGAGAAGGGCTACAAAGCTGGTGAAGGGCCTGGAACACAAGTCCTATGAGGAGTGGCTGAGGGAACTGGGTTTCTTTAGTCTGGAGAAGAGGAGGCTCAGGGGAGACCTTATTGCTCTCTACAGCTACCTGAAAGGAAGTTGTGGGGAGCTGGGGATCGGCCTCTTCTCGCAGATAACCAGTGATAGGACTAGAGGGAATGGCCTCAAGGTGCGAAATTATGAGGCAAATCTTCTTAGAAAGAGTAGTCAGGCATTGGAAGGGGTTGGCCAGGGAAGTGGTGGAGTCACCGTCCCTGGGGTTGTTTAAGGAGACGTTGGACATGGTGCTTAGGGACATGGTTTAGTGGGTGACATTGGTGGTAGGGGGACAGTTGGAAGAGATGATCTTGGAGGTCTTTTCCAACCTTAATGATTCTATGATTCTGTGGGACTATTAAAGGGCGAGTGAGTCTCAACAATCACTCCTTCGCTCTCCAGTTGACGAATCAGTTTATGGATCGGAAGCAGGGAGTCTCTGTTGGTGCGATATTGCCCCCAGTGCACTGTTGTGGTAGTGATTCGCACCTGTTGTTCTTTGACCCTCAGCAACCCCACAACAGAAGGGTCCTCTGAGAGACCAGGCAAGGTAGACAACTGTTTAATGTCCTCTGTCTCTAAGGCAGCTATGCCAAAAGCCCACCTGTACCCTTTTGGGTCCTTGAAATACCCTCTCCTGAGGTATTCACTGCCAGGGATGTGCAGAGCATCCCGGCCAGTTACAATTGGGTGCCTTTGCCACTCATTCCCAGTTAAACTCACTTCAGCTGCTGATACAGTTAACTGCTGGGATCCCCCCGTCACCCCGTAAATACAGATGCGTTCTGGCCCTTTATAGCTTGATGGCATTACAGTACCCTGTGCACCAGTGTCTACTAAAGCCTTATACTTCTGTGCGTCTGACGTGCCAGGCCATCGAATCCATGCAGTCCAATAAACCCGACTGTCCCTTTCCTCCCCCTGGCTGGAGACAAGGCCCCTCTAATCCTTGTCAGAATCTTCATTTCTGTGTCTGGAGGACTGCCTGCTGGAAATTGGAGGAGCAAGTTTCTCAGAGAACCCCCCCTTTAGCAATTGTTTTTCCTTGCAACTCACATACCCATGCCTCTAGATTCGAGGTAGATTTTCCATCCCATTTTCTCATGTCTTCTCCATGGTCATGCAGGTAAAGCCACAAGGTGTCATGGGGTGTGTACCCACTATATCTTCTTTCTTGAACAGAGGGACTCTTACTCCTGACAGCATTCCTGATAGCTGGCACTCACCTCCAGCACAGCTATTTCCATCAGGTACTGGATATCCCTCTTCATATGTGGTGTTTTTACCTTGCTAGGCAGCTGAACTCCACTACAATTGCTCTCTCACTCCTCCTCCTCAGAAGAGGAGGGGAAGAAGAAAAGAAAAACACAATTTAATTAAAAGAAAAGTAATTATTAAGGGAAAATTATTATTAAGGGAAAATTAAATAATTTAACTAAATGGAAAATAAAAGGGGGGGGGGGGGGGGGAGACAAGCAAAGGCTGCGTGGAAGCACAGAGAGAGAAGAAAGAAATTACTCTCTACTTCCCACCAACGAGCGATGCTTGACCACGTCCCTAAAGTAGGATCTCAATAAGCGTAGCCATTATTTGGGAGGACAGATGTCTTCATAACGAGAGCCCACCCCTCCCCTCTCCTTCCCTTTTTCCACCTTTTATTGCTGAGTGTGACATCATATGGTATGGAATATCCCTTTGGTTGGTTTAGGTCAGCTGCCCTAGTTGTGAGAAAAAAAAAATCTCAATAATTTTCTTCAGACAGGATCTTCTGTGAAGCTATTTTATTCGTGATGGCAATGGCAGGCGTCCTGCATGCAGGAGCGCACAGTAAAAGTATATCATAACCTTATATTCCCTGTTACCCGACACCTGATTTCTCCCGTTTCCTCACTGGCTGAGTACTACAGGTTCACAACCTACTCGACGCACTTCTATACCATATATATGTACAATTTAATTTGACCAACTGTTAATTTCTCCGTTTCCTTTTTTTTTTTTTCCTTCTTCTCTCGTGACTAGAGGGCCCAGGATTTTTATTTTTACTGATTTTGTACTGCTCGTCCTGTTTTTCTTAGCTATCCTCCTTATTTTGGGACAGTGGGACCTTCCCCTTATCTGCTTAACATACTCCACACTGCTGTGCTGCACAATCACTTTTGAATACACAAGGTTAGTGGAATTCTCCACTGCAAAAACACCACCTATTGCAAAAACACAACTTAGTTTCTCACAATTCCCCCCTCTTCTTTTCTTACTCTTATTGTTGTTTTTCACATACCCCACTCTTGAGTTTTTCCAACATTAAGGTGCAATATTCTTCATCAGATGTCACGGGGGATGACAGATATACAATGCCATTATTATTATAATACCAACAAATAGTTGTTTGAGCCAATTCCATTCAGGTAACCACGAAGTTAGTTTCTCCCAAATGTTTCTAAATCCCCAGGAAGTGTCATCTTGAGCTACTCTATGTAGGATCTTGTTGTGTTTTTTTTTTTTTTTTTCCCCAAATATTTTTGAGATCAGTCAAATTCGTTCCATTTGATCTACATATATACAGCAACTAGCACTAATTGCAGTGCACGCTCCTTCTTGTGAGGTTATTAATAAATTTAATACCGTTCAATTCTAGAGTACTATTTTTGCAAACTTATCTCCTTTTTCTTGCATCCAGACTGTTATTTTCTAGATCTTCAATTATAGCTGAGATATTTACAATAGCTTTTTCTAATTCACTCACCCCTAACCAAGGTAAAAACCACCTTGCAAAACTGTGAAATCACCTGTTTTTTGTTGTTTTTTTTTTACTAGAGGATTATCTGGAGTCCGCTTAATTCTGCGTGTGGTCTCAAGGGGGCTTTGGCTTTGTGCGTCTTCAATAACAGTTACATTTGGAATTATTGCCCTCAGGGTGCAAGCTCCCTTCCATCCTAGGGGCATCACCTTCCTGGCTTTGTGGCCACATAGCCAGTACCACCCCTTGCCATTTGGGACAGGCCATCCAGTTACAGGATTCTCATGTTGTATCTGGTGTGCATTATGTATATTAGCATTCCCGTAGCTACCATATTCGGTACAGTATGGATTATTCCCTACTTCATGGATAATATTTCCACACCCAGGGTCAGTACTATTGCCCCCTGAGTTTCTATCAATGTTGTTTAAAAGGCACCTTTGATAACACGGTATATTGTAGCCAGGATTATGTGAAGGGAGCTCAGCTTCAAAATCTATTCCTTCCCAGGACTGAGTATGATCCGTCATTTTGAGAAATCTAGAGAATCCAGACACAGTTGCTGCTGGAAATAGCAATCAGGGACAAGGCCTTTTCAGTCTTTCTAGGCATCTGGGTGCAAATCCAACAACTATTTCGAGATAGAACTCGAGAGATGTTCTGGATTAATTGGAAATGCTGATTTTTCCCTCCATCCTATCACTAGTCCATTGAGAATAGGTATTACTAAGATAAACTTAAAATACATAATTTCTATGTATATATACGCCCCTGTAATAATTAAGAAATAATAATTAAGAGAAACAATAAAAATCACAAACTAATAAGGATTCTTCTGGTGGGGATTAAATACCCCCCCCTTCTTTTTCTCCCACTTCCAGGGAGCGTTCCCTGGAAACACTCCAATTCTGTGTAATTCAATCCCTTTTACTCATTAATTCATTAAGAATTCTTCTAAGGAGAAGTTAAAGGTTTACAGTAGATAGCTTCAACAGTTTTAACCTTAAAAGTCTTTGTTAATGCAGTCTCTCAGGTATCAGGGTTAACTGATGCTTTTACCCAGGTATGAGTCCACCCTTTCTCAGCCATTCTTACTGCTGTTTCAGTAGTCAGGAGCACTTGGAACAGTCTGTCCCACTCAGGTTGCAGCTTCGATTCTCTCCATGTTCGCATCGGAACCCAATCTCCTTCTCGGAATGGATGGATCAGGACTTCCAAGGGTGGGATTTGAGCTAATGATCCACGGGTCCTGAGAGATGACAAAAAGGATTACAGCCCCAGTATATAGCTTTTAAGAATAGCATCTATTGTCTCAAATTGAGGTAATTCATTCCCTTTGTCCAGGTACAGCAATCCAAATAATATTTCATATGGTGAAACTCCCACATCCTTTCTTGGTGCAGTTTGAATTCGGAGAAGTGCCAATGGTAAGCACTTTGATTGGGGAAGCCGAGTTTCCAGAACTTAGTCAATTGCTTCTGTACTGTCTGATCCGCTCCACCCTTCCAGAAGAGGAAGGATGCCAAGGAATGTGAAATTTCCACTTAATTCCTAGAGTCCACATTAGCCCTTGCAATATTTCTCACATAAAGTGATTTCCTTGATCAGAGTCAATATTTTCAACAATTCCATACCTGGGAGTTATTTGTTCTAGAATTACTTTAGCTACTGTGTTCAAAGTATCAGATACTGAAGGGAAAGCTTCCACCCACCCTGACAAATGATCGACCAAGACTAATAAGTATTTAAATCTACCTGTACGTTTTGGAAGGGTTGAATTCCTGGTTCTCACCCCCTTTTGGGCTGACTGTGGATAATTTTCCCATTTACCTTTTGACATACTACACAACTCCTGCATACTTGTTCAGCCAGAGTATATATATTCCTACACATACATATTTCCAGAGCACAGCGTCACACATTGCTTGAATTCCCCAATGACCCTCTTGATGTAAAACAGTTAATATTTGCCTCATTAGCACTTTATTCAGCATCTCTCTCCCCTCAGGGAGTATCTGTTTTCCTTTGGACTTCGTGACTCCTAATTCCTTAAAAGCCTCTTTCTCTTAAAACTTTTTACTTCTTTTTAGTTTTGGGTAGGGGTAGCTCAACAATTCCCTGAATCCCCTCTGGATTTATTCTTCATTCCCCCTCAGACACTAGATGCCCTAAATACTTGACTTCTCTTTCTACGTATCGTAATTTATTTTCCAATACTTTCAAGCCCTGTTTTCCCAGAAAGTTCAATAGCTTGTTAGTGGCTTCCTTCACAACTGTTTTCTCCTGTCCTGACAATAAAAGATCATCCACATATTGTAACAGTAACACCTCCTCGGGAGGTTGGAATTGCTCCAAAATTTGTTCTAGAACTTGCCCAAATAAATTGGTTGCCCTGTAAACCCCGAGGTAAAATTGTCCATCTGTATTGTTGCTTCCGCCCCATTTCAGGGTCTTTCCACTCAAAGGCAAATATATCTTTGCTCCCAGGGTCTGAGAGCACCCCATTAATAACACCGTTATTCCAGCCTAACAATTTGAATGCCCAATTTCATTATCAAATCCCTTCCCAACATGTTAGTCCCTGCCTCGGGTGCATACAATAATTGCCCAGTGATCATTCTATCCCTAGACTCAGCTTGGTGTTCCCAAAAAGTAGCACTGTTATCCCAGTCCCTTCTACCCCCATCACATTTAGGGTTTCATTAGTTAATTTAAGCCCTGATACTTTACAGGCCAGTAATGACCTAGCTGCCTCAGCATTTTGGGTTCACATGGCAAAGTTCTGGTAGCAGGGGGCTGCAGTGGTAGCTCCTGTGAGAAGTTAGTTTCTCACATCCCTACAGCTATGCCACTGTCATGCCTGCACAATCAGTTTTGAATATGCAAGGTTAGTGGAGTTTTCCACTGCAAAAACACATTCCACTGCAAAAACTCAACTTTGTTTCACACTATTCTAGCTGAAACCAGAACAATATCCACCCCTTATTCCATACCGTTTATGTCATGCTCGGGTCCTACACTTTCCAGTACATTCCAATTAATCACCACTTTTTATATATTTATATAAAATGTCCAGTGAGTTTTTTTAGTCTGTGACTGACTTCGGGCTCCATCTGTCACAGCAGTCTTTCAGCATAGAAGAGATGCTGTGTGATGTTGGATAGTCACATGGTGAAGCCCGTTCTGATTCCATCACACCACTGTGCTTGTGTGGTTGTTTTTTGTGGGAGTGTGGCCATGGGGGTCAACAAGCCCCATGGTTGGTGATAACATCAGACTCTTAAGGATGAGGCCATCAGGAATGTAGAGAGTTTAGAGGGAACAAGGAAGGGTGATTCAGGAGACGCCTTGTTGTCTCGGGTTGCTTGTTCTCCAGCCGTTAGGGCATGGAAGTTGCTGGGCGGTTGCCGGTTGCCCCGCAAAGTTGTTGACCAATGAATAGTTAGTGGAAAAGTACTGCTGTGGGGTGAATGGTAAAAGAAGGGAGCCTGTCCTCCATAAGATAATACTGAAGTTATGCCCACGATAAGAGGGATGAAGTTTTGCCCTCAGTAAGAGAGAAATGAAGTTATGTCATCCATAAAGAAGTATCAGTTACTGATCCTAAAAGAACCCTGGTGTCCGTGTGGTCATGATGCCACAGTTTTTCTCAGGCATCTTCCCAGCATCTCCACCACGTGGGGCAGTCGATTCCAGGTGTACTGGATGCCCCTTCAGGTGAAAGCAAACTGTGGCCTGCACTCTGATGCTGCTAAATGGATGGAAAAAAATGCATTAGCAACATCATTTGTGGCATACCACTTGGCTGCCTTTGATTCCAGTTCATATTGAAGTTCTAGCATGTCCGGCACTGCAGCACTCAGCAGTGGCGTGACTTCATTCAGGCCACAACTGACCACTGTTAGCCTCCACTCACCATTAGACTTTCCCATTGGCCATATGTGGCGTAATGACCACACGGACACCAAGGTTCTTTAAGGATCCATAACTTCTACTACTTTATTGAGGACATAACCTCAACTCGTTCTTATTGAAGACATAACTTCAACTCTCACTTATTGAGGACAGGCTCCCTTCTTATACCATTAGCTCTACAGCAGTACTTTTCCAGTAACTATTCATTGGTCAAGCAACTTTGCACGGCAACAGCAGACACCTAGCAACTTCCATGCCTTAATGGCTGGAGAACAAGCAGTCGGAGACAGCAAGGCGTCTCCTGAATCATCCTTCTTTGTTCCTTCTAAACTCTTTATGTTCCTGATGGCCTCATCGTTAAGAGTCTGATGTTATCACCAACCATGGGGCTTGTTGACCCCCATGGCCACACTCCCACATCTCCCCCTTCTTTATTAACAAAGAAAGCGCGATAAACACAGATTTGATCAACACAAATTAAAACACAGAGAAAAACTACCAGGCATACTAATCCTATCTTTAACAAACTTTGTAACCACATCCCTGGAAGAGGCAGGCATTGAGTGCTGCCCTGCCAGGGGGCTCTGGCTGCCCCTCCAGCTCCTGGAGTCCTTGTTTGTGGGTCCTGCATACCAGCGGGACCCTCCCATACGTTGTTTTTTGTTTGAGCTGGAGTCCACACTGCAGAGGATAGTGTTGTGATCATGCTAAGGCACATGTTGAGACGGACGGACGGATGGACCCATCGTGCTGACACCCATCTAGGTCTGGCTCCTGTTGAAACACAAGTGTTGTGGTTTAGCTTGGCTGGCAGCTAAACACCACACAGCTGTTCGCTCACCCTCCCCCCTCCCTCTCTGGGATGGGGGAGAGAAACAGGAAAGTGAAGCCTGTGAGTTGAGATAAAGACAGTTTATTAAGACAGGAAAATAATAATAACAACAACAACAACAACAATAATAATAATAATAATAATGTGTACGAAACAAGTGATGCACAATGCAATTGCTCACCACCTGTTGACCGATGCCCAGCCTATCCCCGAGCAGCCGGCCCCCCCCCCTCCCGGCTAGCCACCCCTATATATTGTTCAGCATGACGTCAGATGGTATGGAATACCCCTTTGGCCAGTTTGGGTCAGCTGTCCTGGGTCTGTCCCCTCCCAGCTTCTGCTGCACCCCTAGCCTGCTCGCTAGCAGGACAGAGAGAGGCTGAAAAGTCCTTGGCTTGGTGTAAGCACTGCTCTACAACAATTAAAACATCAGCATGTTATCAGCGCTCTTCTCATCCTAATCCAAAACATAGCACCCTGCCAGCTACTAGGAGGAAAATTAACTCTGTCCTAACTGAAACCAGGACATAACCATAACCTCGGCCCCAAGTTATTAGAGAGTAGGGCCCTTCCCAATGATCGGTGCTTAAATTTTTTACCATGACTTGTGCCCTTTCTTTAACTGAGTTTAAGGTATTATGATTAAAATGTATGTGAATTAATCGATTTAAAAAATTAAGAACATAGCATGCTTTAGCTATCCTTTCCTGGGGGGGTCATACCCTTACTCCCCCTTTTTTGTTTTTGAAGCATAGCTTTTAGGGTACCATGGGCCCGTTCAATAATTGCCTGACCCATGGGAGAATGGGGTATACCTGGCCAAGGCGATGGGCTCTGGGGCAGACGCGTTCTGCAGCGGAGCGGGGGATCGAGGCGGGCAGGGCTTTTTTCCGGCATCGAGGCCACTCAAAGCAGCCGAGGGAGCCGCCAGGACCCGGTAGCCTTCTAGAGGGATGCTGACGAGGCGTAGGTAGAGCCAGCAGCGCCCCCTCCCCTGACGTTCAAAAGCAGCCCCTAGGGAGCGCGAGCGACCAGGAGCGCAGCAACCAGGACAGGCAAACAGGGCGTGGCGCGTCAGAAGGGCGAGGCGCGGCAGTTTGCGCGGCAGTTCATGCAGGCAGGGCGAGCAGGGAGGGCCCCTCACCGCTCTTTTGCAGTGGTCTTTTCCCAATGGTGCTTGTAACTTGCTCGCAAAGAGCGCGGCCATGGTATCCACCAGGCAGAAAACCATGGCCTCTGCACCTCTTGCGGCCTCTCCAGCCACAGTCACCAATGTGGCTACTCAGATGGAGGGCTCAGGGAAACACACCGCCATCCAGGTCTTGGGCTGCAGGGTGTGCCCGAGTCTCCTGTCAGTATCCGACAGCAGCAGCAGCGAGGGGTATGCCCGTGGGAGGTGTGCCCAGGTTGAAGAGCTGCTCAGCCAGGTAGCGGAGCTTCAGGAGGAGGTGAGCAGGCTCAGGAGCATCAGGGAGTCAGAGAGGGAAATTGACTGGTGGAGGTGTACTCTACCCTCTCTGAGACAGACTCACGAGCCTGCCACAGCACAAGTCTCTCCTGCTACGCAGAAGACAAAAGTTCCCTCATCCCGCCAGGCACTAAGAGGAGACCTAGGTCAAGGGGGGGAATGGAGGCAGGTTCCTGTTCGGGGTGGTAGGCGAGCCCTGTCCCTGCCCACCTCACCTTCCCATCTACCCTTATATAACAGGTATGAGGCTCTAGAACACGACAGTCAGAACAACGAAGTAGACGAAAGCCCATCCCAGTTGGAGAGGATGCCTAAGGCAAGGCAACCTACCCCCTGCATTGCTACATCTTCTGTCAAGAAAGAAAGAAGGGTTATCGTCATGGGGGACTCCCTTTCGAAAGGGACAGAGGGCACAATATGCCGACCGGACCCAACCCACAGGGAAGTCTGTTGCCTCCCTGGCGCTCGGGTGAGAGACTTTGCTAAGAAAGTCAAGCGCCTGGTACGGCCCACCGACTACTACCCGCTACTGGTCTTTCAGGCTGGTAATGACGAGGTAGCAAGGAGAAGTCCGAGAGTGATCAAAAGGGACTTCAGGGCTTTGGGGCGACTACTTAGAGGATCAGGGGCACAGGTTGTGTTTGCCTCTGTCCTTCCGATAGGGGGGATCGATGCTGACAAGCAGACTCATCACATTAATACATGGCTTCGGGACTGGTGCAACCAGCATAACTTTGGATCATGGGAAGGTCTGCGCGACACCAGGCCTGCTGGCACCAGATGGGATGCGCCTCTCTCAGAGGGGGGAAAGGATTTTTGCTCAGGAGATAGCGGGGCTGATAGATAAGGCTTTAAACTAGAGTCCAAGGGGAAAAGGGATAATGCCAGGCACGCCAGTGATAAGCTAAGGGATGGTGCGCTAGAATCAGAGGGACTGTGTGCTAGTGAGGTCCTTTGGTCTGTTCCACAAGGTGCTGCGTGCAGGGAGGCGCATTTGAAGTGCTTCTACACAAACGCACGCAGTATGAGGAATAAAATGGATGAGCTAGAAGTCTTGGCCCAGTCCCACAGCTACGACATCATCGGCATAAGCGAAACCTGGTGGGATGAGTCCTGTGGCTGGTGTGTTGCAGTAGATGGTTACAGGCTCTTCAGGAGGGACAGACAGGGCAGGCGGGGTGGCGGGGTGGCAATGTATGTGAAGCAGGGGCTGGACTGTGTGGAACTTCAAGTTGGCAATGGCCAAGTTGAGAGCCTTTGGGTAAGGATTAAGGGACGAACAAATAAAGGGGATGTCGTTGTGGGAGTCTATTATAGACCACCCGGCCAGGACGACAACGCCGATGAATTATTCTTTGCAGAACTAAGAGATGCCTCGAGATCAACTCCCCTTGTCCTTATGGGGGATTTCAACTTGCCAGACATCAACTGGGATCACCACACGGCCGACACGAGCAAGTCCAGGAGGTTCATAAAGCACCTAGATGATAACTTCTTGGTGCAGGTGCTAAGGGAGCCAACTAGGAAAGGTGCCCTCCTAGATCTGTTGCTGAAGAACAGAGAGGGTCTTGTGGGGGATGTGGCAATTGGCGGCTGTCTCGGTCATAGTGACCATGAAGTGGTTGAGTTTAGAATTTATGGCGACAGAAGGAAAACTGCTACCAAAACTTCAGCCCTGGATATGGGGAAAGTCGACTGGTCTCCCAGTCGACTGGCGGCTAGCAAACGTGACGCCCATCTACAAGAAGGGCCCAAGGGTAGACCCGGGGAACTATAGGCCTGTTAGTTTGACCTCAGTGCCAGGGAAGCTCATGGAGCAGATTATCTTGAGTGTCATCATGCGACGCTTACAGGGCAACCAGGCGATCAGGCCCAGTCAGCATGGGTTTATGAAAGGCGGGCCCCGCTTGACGAACCTGATCTCCTTCTCTGACAAAGTGACGCGCTTAGTGGATGAGGGAAAGGCTGTGGATGTGGTCTACCTTGACTTCAGTAAGGCTTTTGACACCATTTCCCACAACATTCTCCTCAAGAAACTGGCTGCTAATGGTTTGGACTGGCATACGCTTTGTTGGGATAAGAACTGGCTGGATAGCCGGGCCCAAAGAGTTGTGGTGAATGGAGTTAAATCCAGTTGGAGGCCGGTCAGTAGTGGAGTCCCCCAGGGCTCAGTACTAGGGCCAGTTCTCTTTAATATCTGTATTGATGATCTGGATGAGGGGATTGAGTGCACCCTCAGTAAGTTTGCAGACGACACCAAGGTAGGTGCATGTATCGATCTGCTTGAGGGTAGGAAGGCTCTGCAGGAGGATCTGGATAGGCTGGACCGATGGGCTGAGGCCAACTGTATGAAGTTCAACAAGGCCAAGTGCCGGGTCCTGCACCTGGGGCGCAACAACCCCAAGCAGCGCTACAGGCTGGGAGATGAGTGGTTAGAAAGCTGCCTGGCAGAGAAGGACCTGGGAATACTGGTTGATAGTCGGCTGAATATGAGCCAGCAGTGTGCTCAGGTGGCCAAGAAGGCCAACAGCATCCTGGCTTGTATCAGAAGCAGTGTGGCCAGCAGGGCTAGGGAAGTGATTGTCCCCCTGTACTCGGCTCTGGTGAGGCCGCACCTCGAGTACTGTGTTCACTTTTGGGCCCCTCGCTACAAGAAGGACATGGAGGTGCTCGAGAGAGTCCAGAGAAGGACAACGAAGCTGGTGAGGGGTCTGGAGAACAAGTCTTACGAGGAGCGGCTGAGGGAGCTGGGATTGTTCAGCCTGGAGAAGAGGAGGCTCAGGGGCGACCTTATCGCTCTCTATAGGTACATTAAAGGAGGCTGTAGCGAGGTGGGGATTGGTCTATTCTGCCACGTGCCTGGTGACAGGATGAGGAGGAATGGGCTAAAGTTGCACCAGGGGAATTTTAGGTTGGATATTAGGAAGAACTTCTTTACTGAAAGGGTTGTTAGGCATTGGAATGGGCTGCCCAGGGAAGTGGTTCTAAAGGGGCCCACCGCTGCCCAGAGCCAAGCCATGAGCAATGCGGTTTGTGCCTCTGTGAGAGCACATCCAAAAAAAGGAAAAAAAACCTGCTGCACAACAGCAGCTGGGAGAGTGAGGAGTGAGAAACCTCCCTGCAGACACCAAGGTAAGTGCAGAAAGAGGGGGAGGAGACGCTCCAGGTGCCAGAGCTGAAGCCCCCCTGCGGCCCACAGAGAGGCCCCTGGTGGAGCAGGCTGTCCCCCCCGCCCCCGCAGTCCATTGTGTACCACAGTGGAGCAGATCTCCACGCTGCAGCCCGTGGAGAGGAGCCCATGCAGGAGCAGGTGATCGGGAAGGGGGGGGCCCAGGGGTCCCAAGCCGGACCAACCTGCTCCTGACGAATAGACCCCCGCGGCTGTCCTGGTTTCAGTTAGGACAGAGTTAATTTTCCTCCTAGTAGCTGGCAGGGTGCTATGTTTTGGATTAGAATGAGAAGAGCGCTGATAACATGCTGATGTTTTAATTGTTGTAGAGCAGTGCTTACACCAAGCCAAGGACTTTTCAGCCTCTCTCTGTCCTGCTAGCGAGCAGGCTAGGGATGCAGCAGGAGCTGGGAGGGGACAGACCCAGGACAGCTGACCCAAACTGGCCAAAGGGGTATTCCATACCATCTGACGTCATGCTGAACAATATATAGGGGTGGCTAGCCGGGGTGGAGGGGGGGCCGGCTGCTCGGGGATAGGCTGGGCATCGGTCAACGGGTGGTGAGCAATTGCATTGTGCATCACTTATTTCATACACATTATTACTATTAATACTATTACTATTATTATTGTTGTTGTTGTTATTCTTTTCCCTGTCTTAATAAACTGTCTTTATCTCAACTCACAGGCTTCACTTTCCCGTTTCTCTCCCCCATCCCGGAGAGGGAGGGGGGAGGGTGAGCGAACGGCTGTGTGGTGTTTGACTGCCAGCCGGGCTAAACCACAACAGCCCATTTGGCGCCCAACGTGGGGCTCGAAGGGTTGAGATATCGACAGATTTGACCAGAGTGTGTTAAACTAAAATTGGTATAAGTATTCGACCTGCTTAATAGTTGCTAGTCACAATGTTGATTGCCTTAATCTCAAGTCTGCTGTGCCTGTTTCCCAAATTGAGTTTTATAGCACGTTACTTTCTGTATGTGCTCCCTGTCGTGCTGTTTATCCTTTCCGGGCCCTGGTTTAAGATTGTTATGGTACTGTGTGGTGTAACGATGGCTTATGAAATGATGAGATTTCTGGTCATGACTCTAACCTGGTATTTGTACTCAGCACTGTCGTCGACTCTATACTTCGGAAACCATATCTCAGAAACTATTAGCAATTACACCTATTGCCTTTTTTCATCAGGGAGTCAGTCTCTGGAGGGGACAGGGGAAGATATTTTTTCCTACCTGTTCACTCTCCCTTCCTCCTTCACCACCCTCTTATCCCCCGAGCTAGTTACGGTAGCTCTCCAAGATGTTGAATATCCTTGGGATACTCAGACCAGCATGTTCTTGTTGTTATGTCTCCTGAATGCGCTTCAGGTTTTGTTTAAGGTTAAACAACTACTTAGGAATCTCATCCGGAGATCTGTCTTGAGGCGGGATATTTGCGAGTGGCAGGGAGTGTGGGAGGATATGGGCAGGTTTCTAGGGCAGTGGGCACCTCCAGTGTTTTGGACATTCACCCCTGAACAACTGCAAAATCCTAAAAAACTGGTAGAATGCTTAAAAAAAAGGTGTCATGACTCTGGCAGTTCCAAAGTGACACAAATCACTGTGGCGTGCTGGGGTCTGGCTTGTGCCTATCGAGCTGCAATTGATGCTACTATCAACCTAGTTCCAGCTCCCGCAGCCGTTCCAGCTCCCGCAGCCGTTCCAGCTCCAGCTCCCGCAGCCGTTCCGGCTCCAGCTCCCGCAGCCGTTCCAGCTCCAGCTCCCGCAGCTGTCCCGGCTCCAGCTCCCGCAGCCGTTCCAGCTCCCGCAGCCGTTCCAGCTCCCGCAGCCGTCCCGGCTCCAGCTCCCGCAGCCGTCCCGGCTCCAGCTCCCGCAGCTGTCCCGGCTCCAGCTCCCGCAGCCGTTCCAGCTCCCGCAGCCGTTCCAGCTCCAGCTCCCGCAGCCGTTCCGACTCCAGCTCCCGCAGCCGTTCCGGCTCCAGCTCCCGCAGCTGTCCCGGCTCCAGCTCCCGCAGCCGTTCCAGCTCCCGCAGCCGTCCCGGCTCCAGCTCCCGCAGCCATTCCGGCTCCAGCTCCCGCAGCCGTCCCGGCTCCAGCTCCCGCAGCCATTCCCACTCCTGTGGCTGGGTCAGAGAAACGAACTGTAGCAGTGCAAGTTGCCCCTGCAGAGGGTACTCCAACCCCTGTGGCAGACCCTGTGGCTGGGTCAGAGAAACGAACTGTAGCAGTGCAAGTTGCCCCTGCAGAGGGTACTCCAACCCCTGTGGCAGACCCTGTGGCTGGGTCGGAGAAACGAACTGTAGCAGTGCAAGTTGCCCCTGCAGAGGGTATTCCAATCCCTGTGGCAGACCCTGTGGCTGGGTCGGAGAGGCGAGCTGTAGCAGTGCAAGTTGCCCCTGTAGAAAAGGTGAAAAAGTGGTATAGAGACGCAGGTCGTTTAGAACGCAGAAAGTCTTCTGCTAAGTCTGGGTCTGGAGAAGACGAGGCTGGGCCATCAAGTGTGCAGGAGGATGAAGATGAGGATGTCAGTAAGTCAACAGTAACTACCCGAACCCTATACCAGCGTGAGCTACGAGATGTGCGAAAAGATTTTGGTCGCTGTATAGGTGAACAGCTTGTCACCTGGCTGCTCCGGTGCTGGGACACTGGAGCCAATGGTGTGAAATTAGAGGGCAGGGAAGCCAAGCGGTTGGGATCCCTTGCTAGAGATGCAAGCATTGACAAAGCAATTGGAGATGGAGCACGATCTCACAGCCTCTGGAGGCGTCTCCTGTTAGCTGTGAAGGGAAGGTATCCCTACAAGGAAGAACTTGTATGTGTACCAGTCAAGTGGACCACCATGGAGAAGGGAATTCAGTACCTGAGGGAATTAGCCGTACGGGAAGTAATTTATAAGGACTTAAACGATGCACAAACATCCACAGATCCAGATGAAGTCCAGTGTACTCGACCCATATGGCGGAAGTTTGTACGGAATGCACCATCAACATGGGCCAGCACATTGGCAATAATAACCTGGAAAAACGGTGAAGATCCCACAGTGGGTGACATGGCTAAACAACTCCGGGAGTACGAAGGAAATCTCTCCTCTTCCCTACAGGCCTGCGTCTCGGCTGTGGAGAAACTCTCTGAAGAGTTCCACCAACTTAAAGAGGATTTATCTTCCCCCTCACCTGAACAAACCAGTGGCCACCAATTAAAAGAGAATACTTTGGAGAAACTTTTTGAAGAGGTCCACCAACTTAAAGAGAGTGTATTTTCTTCCCCACCTGTACAAACCAGCGTCTCGGCTATTAGGGGTAAACGTGCATCCGTGCAAAGAAGACAATATGGTGGGTACACACCCCGCACCACCCTGTGGTTTTACCTACGTGACCATGGAGAGGACATGAGAAAATGGGATGGAAAATCTACTGAGACCCTAGAGGCACGGGTACGTGAGTTGCAAAAGAAAACAATCGGGAGAAAGGGGTTCTCTGAAAAGTTTGCTGCTCCAACTTCTAGCAGGCAGTCTTTTAAACACAGAAATGAAGATTCTGACCAGGACTAGAGGGGCCCTGCCTCCAGCCAGGGGGAGGAAAGGGACAACCGAGTTTATTGGACTGTGTGGATTCGATGGCCTGGCACGTCTGACGCACAGAAGTATAAGGCTCTAGTAGACACCGGTGCACAATGTACTCTAATGCCATCCAGCTGTAAAGGGCCAGAGCCCATCTGTATTTATGGCGTGACAGGGGGATCCCAGCAGTTAACTGTATTGGAAGCTGAAGTGAGTCTAACCGGAAATGAGTGGCAAAAGCACCGTATTGTGACTGGCCCGGATGCTCCGTGCATCCTTGGCATAGACTATCTTAGAAGAGGATATTTCAAAGACCCAAAAGGGTTCCGCTGGGCTTTTGGCATAGCTGCCTTAGAGACAGAGGACATTAAACAGTTGTCTACCTTGCCCGGTCTCTCAGAGGACCCTTCTGTTGTGGGGTTGCTGAGGGTCGAAGAACAGCAAGTGCCAATCGCTACCACAACTGTGCACCGGCGGCAATATCGCACCAACCGAGACTCCCTGATTCCCATCCACGAGCTAATTCGTCAACTGGAGAGCCAAGGAGTGATCAGCAAGACCCATTCACCTTTTAATAGTCCCATATGGCCAGTGCGAAAGTCTAATGGTGAGTGGAGACTAACAGTGGACTATCGTGGCCTGAACGAAGTCACGCCACCACTGAGTGCTGCAGTGCCGGACATGCTAGAACTCCAGTACGAACTGGAATCAAAGGCAGCCAAGTGGTATGCCACAATTGATATTGCTAATGCATTTTTCTCCATCCCTCTAGCAGCAGAGTGCAGGCCACAGTTTGCTTTCACTTGGAGGGGAGTCCAATATACTTGGAATCGGCTGCCCCAGGGGTGGAAACATAGCCCTACCATTTGCCATGGTCTGATCCAGTCTGCGCTGGAGCAGGGGGAGGCTCCTGAACACCTGCAGTACATCGATGACATCATTGTGTGGGGTGACACTGCAGAGGAAGTTTTCGAGAAAGGGAAGAAAATAGTCCAAATCCTTCTGAAGGCCGGTTTTGCCATAAAACAAAATAAAGTTAAAGGACCTGCACGAGAGATCCAGTTTTTAGGAATAAAATGGCAAGATGGACGTCGTCAAATCCCAATGGATGTGATCAACAAAATAACAGCTATGTCTCCACCAACTAGCAAGAAGGAAACACAAACTTTCCTAGGTGTCGTGGGGTTTTGGAGAATGCATATTCCAAATTACAGTCTGATTGTAAACCCGCTCTACCAAGTAACTCGTAAGAAGAATGCTTTTGAATGGGGCCCTGAGCAACGACAAGCCTTTGAACAAATTAAACAAGAAATAGTTCATGCAGTAGCCCTTGGGCCAGTCCGAACAGGACCAGATGTAAAGAATGTGCTCTACACCGCAGCCGGGGAGAATGGTCCCACCTGGAGCCTCTGGCAGAAAGAACCTGGGGAAACTCGAGGTCGACCCCTGGGGTTTTGGAGTCGGGGATACAGAGGATCTGAGGCCCGCTATACTCCAACCGAAAAGGAGATATTGGCAGCATATGAGGGAGTTCGATCTGCTTCGGAAGTGGTCGGTACTGAAGCGCAGCTCCTCCTGGCACCCCAACTGCCGGTACTGGGTTGGATGTTCAGAGGAAGGGTCCCCTCTACACATCATGCAACTGATGCTACATGGAGCAAGTGGGTTGCACTGATTACTCAGCGGGCTCGAATAGGAAACCCCAGTCGCCCAGGAATCCTGGAAGTGATTATGGACTGGCCAGAAGGCAAGTACTTTGGGATATCGTCAGAGGAGGAGGTAGTCCGTGCTGAAGAAGCCCCACTGTACAACAAGCTACCAGAAAATGAGAAGAAATATGCCCTGTTCACTGATGGGTCCTGTCGTATTGTGGGAAAGCATCGGAGATGGAAAGCTGCTGTATGGAGTCCTACACGACGAGTTGCAGAAGCTGCTGAGGGAGAAGGTGAATCGAGTCAGTTTGCAGAAGTGAAAGCCGTTCAGCTGGCCTTAGATATTGCTGAACGAGAAAAGTGGCCAGTTCTCTATCTCTATACTGATTCATGGATGGTAGCAAATGCCCTGTGGGGGTGGCTACAACAATGGAAGCAGAACAACTGGGAACGCCGGGGCAAACCCATCTGGGCTGCTGCATTGTGGCAAGATATTGCTGCCCGGGTAGAGAACCTGGTTGTAAAGGTACGCCATGTAGATGCTCATGTGCCCAAGAATCGGGCTACTGAAGAACATCAAAACAACCAGCAGGTGGATCAGGCTGCTAAGATTGAAGTGGCTCAGGTGGACCTGGACTGGCAACATAAAGGTGAATTATTTATAGCCCGATGGGCCCATGACACCTCAGGCCATCAAGGTAGAGATGCAACATACAGATGGGCTCGTGACCGAGGGGTGGACCTGACCATGGACACTATAGCACAGGTTATTCATGATTGTGAAACATGTGCTGCAATTAAACAAGCCAAACGGTCAAAGCCTCTCTGGTATGGAGGACGATGGCTGAAATACAAATATGGAGAGGCCTGGCAGATTGATTACATCACACTCCCCCAAACCCGCAACGGCAAGCGCCACGTACTTACAATGGTGGAAGCAACCACCGGATGGCTGGAAACATATCCTGTGCCCCATGCCACCGCCCGGAACACTATCCTGGGCCTTGAAAAGCAAGTCCTATGGCGACATGGCACCCCAGAAAGAATTGAGTCAGACAATGGGACTCATTTCCGAAACAACCTTATAGACACTTGGGCCAAAGAACATGGTATTGAGTGGGTGTATCACATCCCTTATCATGCACCAGTCTCCGGGAAAGTTGAACGATACAATGGACTGTTAAAGACTACACTGAAAGCAATGGGTGCTGGGACATTCAAAAATTGGGAAACACATCTGGCAAAGGCCACCTGGTTAGTCAATACTAGAGGATCTGCCAACCGAGCTGGACCTGCCCAATCAAACCTGTTACGCACTGTAGAAGGGGATAAAGTTCCTGTAGTGCACGTAAGAAACATGCTGGGTAAGACAGTCTGGGCTACTCCCGCCTCAGGAAAAGGCAAGCCCATTCGTGGGATTGCTTTTGCTCGGGGACCTGGATGCACTTGGTGGGTAATGCAAGAGAATGGGGAGGTCCGGTGTGTACCTCAAGGGGACCTAATACTGGGTGAGAATAGCCCATGAGTTGAATTATAATATGTTAATTATCATATAACACTGTATGTCATCGCTACCATGGTTGCTATATATCATAGATGAAAATGGTGATTAATTAGAAGGTATTGGAAAGAGTGTAACCTGAGCATGACATAAATGGTATGGAATAAGGGGTGGATATCTGTCCTGGTTTCAGTTAGGACAGAGTTAATTTTCCTCCTAGTAGCTGGCAGGGTGCTATGTTTTGGATTAGAATGAGAAGAGCGCTGATAACATGCTGATGTTTTAATTGTTGTAGAGCAGTGCTTACACCAAGCCAAGGACTTTTCAGCCTCTCTCTGTCCTGCTAGCGAGCAGGCTAGGGATGCAGCAGAAGCTGGGAGGGGACAGACCCAGGACAGCTGACCCAAACTGGCCAAAGGGGTATTCCATACCATCTGACGTCATGCTGAACAATATATAGGGGTGGCTAGCCGGGGTGGAGGGGTGGCCGGCTGCTCGGGGATAGGCTGGGCATCGGTCAACGGGTGGTGAGCAATTGCATTGTGCATCACTTATTTCGTACACATTATTACTATTAATACTATTATTATTATTATTATTATTGTTGTTATTCTTTTCCCTGTCTTAATAAACTGTCTTTATCTCAACTCACAGACTTCACTTTCCCGTTTCTCTCCCCCATCCCGGAGAGGGAGGGGGGAGGGTGAGCGAACGGCTGTGTGGTGTTTGACTGCCAGCCGGGCTAAACCACAACAGCGGCACAGACCCTCACCTGGAACAGCTCCCAAAGAGCCCGTTTTTCGCTGCCCGTGGAGAAACTCACACAGGACCAGCCCATGAAGGTCGGCACCCCGCGGGAGGGACCTCACACCAGAGCAGGGGAGAGAGTGACCGTGAAGGAGCGGTGGAAACGAAGCACCACGGACTGACTGCAGCCCCTACTCGCGGCCCCCCCACGCCAATCAGGGCAGGGAAGAGGTGGAAGAAAGTGGATGGGGGAAGGTGCCCCCAGTTTGTTTCTCTGTTTCTCACTGCTCTAAGCCCGTCAGCGATAGGTAATACTTTTTCTCTTCTTTTCTTACTCCTGTTGTTGTTTTTGCACCTCTTCACATATCCAACTCTTGAGTTTTTCCAACATTAAGGTGCAATATTCTTCTTCGGATGTCACAGGGGATGACAGATATGCAATGCCATTATTATTATAATACCAACAAATAGTTGTTTGAGCCAATTCCATTCAGGTAACAATGAAGTTAGTTTCTCCCAAATGTTTCTAAATCCCCAGGAAGTGTCATCTTGAGTCACGCTATGTAGGATCTTGTAGTTTTTGTTTGTTTTCTGTTTTTTTTTCCCCAAATATTTTTGAGATCAGTCAAATTTGTCCCATGTGATCTACATATATACAGCAACTAGCATTAATTATAGTGCATGCTCCTCCTTGTGAGGTTATTAATAAATCTAATACCATTCAATTCTAGAGTACTGTACTGGGTCTGGCTGGGATGTTAACTTTCCCTGCAGCAGCCCATACAGTGCTGTGCTCTGCACTTGGAGCTAGAACACTACTGGTAGCACACCAGTGTTGTGTCTGCTGCTGAGCAGTGCTGGCACAGCATCAGGACTCTCTCTAACCCTCCCAGAGTCAGCAGGCTGGGGGTGGGCAAAAATGCGAGAAAGGAACATCACCAGGGCAGCTGACCTAAACCAACCAAAGGGATATTCCATACCATATGATGTCACACTCAGCAATAAAAGGGGGAAAAAGGAAGGAGAGGGGAGGGGTGGGCTCTCGTGGTGAAAACGTCTGTCCTCCCGAACACCGGCTACGTGCGTTGAGGCCCTGCTTCAAGGACGTAGTCAAGCATCGTTGATTTGTGGGAAGTAGAGAATAATTTCTTTCCTCTGCACTTCCACACAGCCTTTACTTGTGGTTGTTTTTTTTTTGGTGTGTTTTTATTTTCCCTTTTCCCTTTTTTCCCTTTAGTTAAATTGTTTAATGAATAATAATCTATCCCTAATAATTATTTTTTCCCTTTAATTAAATTATCCTTATCTCAACCCGTGAATTGTTCTTTCCTTTACTTCTTCCCCTCCTCTTCTAAGGAGGGGGATTGAGAGAGCGGTTGTGGTAGAGTTCAGCTGCCTAGCACGGTAAAACCACCATAGTCCTTTTTGGTGCCCAACATAGGGCTTGAAGGGTTGAGAGGTACAATGGACTGTTAAAGACTATGTTACAAGCATTGAGTGCTGGGACCTGTAAACAATGGGACATAAATCTACCAGAAGCCACTTGGCTAGTTAACAACAGGGGGTCTGACAGCCATCCCGGTCTTGCCAGGAAGTCACGCCACTGCTGAGTGCTGCAGTGCTGGACATGCTAGAACTCCAGTACGAACTGGAATCAAAGGCAGCCAAGTGGTATGCCACAATTGGTATTGCTAATGCATTTTTCTCCATCCTTTTAGCAGCAGAGTGCAGGCCACAGTTTGCTTTTACTTGGAGGGGTGTCCAATACACCTAGAATCGACTGCCCCAGGGGTGGAAACACAGCCCTACCATTTGCCATGGACTGATCCAGTCTGCGCTGGAGCAAGGGGACGCTCCTGAACACCTGCAGTACATCGATGACATCATTGTGTGGGGTGACACTGCAGAGGAAGTTTCTGAGAAAGGGGAGAAAATAGTCCAAATCCTTCTGAAGATGGGTTTTACCATAAAATTAAAGTCAAAGGACCTTCACAAGATATCCATTTTTTAGGAATAAAAGACGGATGTCATCAAATCCCAATGGATGTGATCAACAAAATAACAGCTATGTCTCCACCAACTAGCAAAAAAGAAACACAAACTTTCCTAGGTGTCGTGGGGTTTTGGAGAATGCACATTCCAATTTACAGTCTGATTGTAAGACCGCTCTATCAAGTAACTCGTAAGAAGAATGATGTGAAATGGGGCCCTGAGCAATGACAAGCCTTTGAAAAAGTTAAGCAGGAAATAGTTCATGCAGTAGCCCTTGGGCCAGTCCGAACAGGACCAGATGTAAAGAATGTGCTCTACACTGCAGCCGGGGAGAATGGCTATACCTGGAGCCTCTGGCAGAAAGAGCCTGGGGAAACTCGAGGTCGACCCCTGGGGTTTTGGAGTCGGGGATCCAGAGGATCTGAGGCCCGCTACACTGCAACCGAAAAAGAGATATTGGCATCCTATGAGCGAGTGTCCTACACAACAATTTAGAGAAGCTGCTGAAGGAGAAGGTGAATCGAGTCAGTTTGCAGAAGTGAAAGCCATCCAGCTGGCTTTAGATATTGCTGAACGAGAAAAGTGGCCAGTTCTCTATCTCTATACTGATTCATGGATGGTAGCAAATGCCCTGTGGGGGTGGTTGCAGCAATGGAAGCAGAACAACTGGGAGCGCAGGGGCAAACCCATCTGGGCTGCTGCATTGTGGCAAAATATTGCTGCCCGGGTAGAGAACCTGGTTGTAAAGGTACGCCATGTAGATGCTCCTGTACCCGAGAATCGGGCCACTGACAAACATCAGAACAACCAGCAGGTGGATCAGGCTGCTAAGATTGAAGTGGCTCAGATGGACCTGGACTGGCAACAAAAGGGTGAATTATTTATAGCCCGATGGGCCCATGACACCTCAGGCCATCAAGGCAGAGATGCAACATACAGGTGGGCTCGTGATCAAGGGGTGGATCTGACCATGTGTTGTGGTTTAACCCGGCTGGCAGCTAAGCACCACACAGCCCTTCGCTCACCCCCTGCCCTTCCACAGCAACGAAAATCTTTTCGCACATCTCGTAGCTCACGCTGGTATAGGGTTCGGGTAGTTACTGTTGCTTTTTCGACATCTTCATCTTCATCCTCATGCACCTCTGACGGCCCGGCCTCGTCTTCTCTATACTTAGTCTTAGCAGAAGATTCTCTGCATTCTAAACGACCTGAATCTCTATACCATCTTTACACCTTGTCTACAGGGGCAACTTGCACTGCTACAGCTCGTTTCTCTGACCCAGCCACAGGGCCTGCCAAAGGAGTTGGAATACACGCTGGGCCCGTCACGGGAGCTGGAACAACCGCTGGGCCCGTCGCGGGGGCTGGAGAAGCCGCGGGGGCTGGAGAGGCCGTGGGGGCTGGAGCAGCTGTAGGGTTCATCGTAGGGGTTGGAGTGGCTGCAGGGGTTAGAGTGGCAGCAGGGTCTGTCACTAGGTTGATAGTAGCATCAATTGCAGCTCGATAGGCACAAGCCAGACCCCAGCACGCTACAGTGACTTGTGTCACTTTGGAACTGCCAGAGTGTTGACACCTTTTTTTCAAGCATTCTACCAGTTTTTTAGGATTTTGCAGTTGTTCAGGGGTGAATGTCCAAAACACTGGAGGTGCCCACTGCTCTAGGTACCTGCCCATATCCTCCCACACTCCCTGCCACTCACAACTATCCCGCCTCAAGACAGATCTCCGGATAAGATTCCTAAGTAGTTGTTTAACCTTAAACAAAACCTGAAGCGCATTCAGGAGACATAACAACAAGAACATGCTGGTCTGAGTATCCCAAGGATATTCAACATCTTGGAGAGCTACCGTAACTAGCTCGGGGGATAAGAGGGTGGTGAAGGAGGAAGGGAGAGTGAACAGGTAGGAAAAAATATCTTCCCCTGTCCCCTCCAGAGACTGACTCCCTGATGAAAAAAGGCAATAGGTGTAATTGCTAATAGTTTCTGAGATATGGTTTCCGAAGTATAGAGTCGACGACAGTGCCGAGTACAAATACCAGGTTAGAGTCATGACCAGAAATTTCATCATTTCATAAGCCATCGTTACACCACACAGTACCATAACAATCTTAAACCAGGGCCCGGAAAGGATAAACAGCACGACAGGGAGCACATACAGAAAGTAACTTGCTATAAAACTCAATTTGGGAAACAGGCACAGCAGACTTGAGATTAAGGCAATCAACATTGTGACTAGCAACTATTAAGCAGGTCTAATACTTACACCAGTTTTGGTTTAACACACTCTGGTCAGATGTGTCGTTATCCCAACCCTTCGAGCCCCACGTTGGGCGCCAAATGGACTGTTGTGGTTTAACCCGGCCAGCAGCTAAACACCACACAGCCGTTCGCTCACCCTCCCCCCTCCCTCTCTGGGATGGGGGAGAGAAACGGGAAAGTGAAGCCTGTCAGTTGAGATAGAGACAGTTTATTAAGACTGTTTTTATTAAGAAAAATAATAGTGATAATAGTACTACTAATAATAATGTGGACAAAACAAGTGATGCACAATGCAATTGCTCACCACCCGTTGACCGATGCCTAGCCTATCCCCAGGCACCCGGTTCCCTCCATCCCGGCTAGCCACCCCTATATATTGTTTAGCATGACGTCAGATGGTATGGAATACCCCTTTGGCCAGTTTGGGTCAGCTGTCCTGGGTCTGTCCCCTCCCAGCTCCTGCTGCACCCCTAGCCTGCCCGCTGGCAGGAGAGAGCGAGCTGAGAAGTCCTTGGCTTAGTGTAAGCACTGCTCTGCAACAATTAAAACATCAGCATGTTATCAACACTATTCTCATCCTAATCCAAAACATAGCACCCTACCAACTATTAGGAGGGAAATTAACTCTATCCTAGCTGAAACCAGGGCATCATGGACACTATTGCACAGGTTATTCATGACTGTGAAACATGTGCTGCAATTAAACAAGCCAAACGGTCAAAGCCTCTCTGGTATGGAGGACGATGGCTGAAATACAAATATGGAGAGGCCTGTCAGATTGATTACATCACACTCCCCCAAACCCGCAACGGCAAGCGCCACGTACTTACAATGGTGGAAGCAACCACCGGATGGCTGGAAACACATCCTGTGCCCCATGCCACCGCCCGGAACACTATCCTGGGCCTTGAAAAGCAAGTCCTATGGCGACATGGCACCCCAGAAAGAACTGAAAGACAGTGGGACTCATTTCCAAAACAACCTTATAGACACTTGGGCCAAAGAACATGGTATTGAGTGGGTGTATCACATCCCTTATCATGCACCAGCCTCCGGGAAAGTTGAACGATACAATGGACTGTTAAAGACTACACTGAAAGCAATGGGTGCTGGGACATTCAAAAATTGGGAAACACATCTGGCAAAGGCCACCTGGTTAGTCAATACTAGGGGATCTGCCAACCGAGCTGGACCTGCCCAATCAAACCTGTTACGCACTGTAGAAGGGGATAAAGTTCCTGTAGTGCACGTAAGAAACATGCTGGGTAAAACAGTCTGGGCTATTCCTGCCTCAGGGAAAGGCAAAACCATTCGCGGGATTGCTTTTGCTCAGGGACCTGGATGCACTTGGTGGGTAATGCAGAAGGATGGGGAGGTCCGGTGTGTACCTCAAGGGGATTTAACCTTTGGAGAAAAATAATTTGTAATCTAAGCTATGTGTTGTAGGAAGACTCTGCAGAACCAATGACAGGTCAACTTCGCAAGGATCGGGGCAAGTGCAACAGTGACGTGAGCTAAGCTGGTGCTGGTGTCAAGAAAACCAACTTCACCTGCCCTGAGTGACTAGTTTGACAGATGAAGCTGAAACCATCAACAGTTTTTATGAACATTTTGGGGAAAGGCCTATGGAATGAAAAGAAGTACAGACCTATAAATATTTTAATGGACAGGGAACAATGGTGATGAGAATATCTATATACTAAAGTACGTGGGACCTGAGAGTGACACAAATGTTATGGAATAAGGGGTGGAGGTTGTGCTGGGTCTGTCTGGGATGGAGTCACCTTTCCCTGCAGCAGCCCACACAGTGCTGTGCTCTGCACTTGTAGCTGGAACAGCACTGGTATCACTCCAGTGTTGTGTCTATTGCTGCATAGTACTGGCACAGCTTCAGGACTCCCTCCAAGCCCCCAAGAGCCAGCAGGCTGTGGGTGGGCAAGTGATGGGGAGGGGCCATCGCCAGAGCAGGTGACCTAAACCAACCAAAGGGATATTCCATAACACATGATGTCACACTCAGCAATAAAAGGGGGGCTCTTGTGGGGGAGGGGGCTGTCCTCCCGAACAACCGTTACATGTTTTGAGGCCCTGCTTCCCAGGATGTGGCCAAACATCGCTCGTTGATGGGAAGTAGAGAATAACATTTTTTTCCCCTTTCTCTATGTGCTTCTGCGTGGCCTTGGTTTTTTTTTTTTTTGTTTTTTGTTTTTTTTTCTTTTTTTCCCATTCCCTTTCCCTTTAATTAAGTCATTCTGATCTCAAACCTCGAGCTCTTTGTGCCGTATTTTCTCCCCCTTCCTCTTTGAGGAGGGGGGAGTGAGAGAGCGGCCGTGGTGGAACTCGGCTGCCCACATGAGTAAAACTACCACAGCTAGTAATAGGCAAGAAATCTTACTGTCTCCCTACTCTGAGTTGGTTTTGCCTGTGACGATAATTGTTGAGTGATCTCCCCATCCTTATCTCAAACCTTGAGCCCTTTTTATTGTAGTTTCTCCGCTTTCCCTTTGAGGAGGGGGAGTGAGAGAGTGGTTGTGGCGGAGCTCAGCTGCCCATCTGAGTAAAACCACCACACTGAAAGACTGGGCTTGATCAGTGTAAAGGAAGATAAAAAGATGATAGTGTAGTGGTTCCCCAATGTTTTTTTTTTTGGTTCATGAGCAAGAACACAGAAGATGCAGCATGTTTAATATCGTACTTTGCTCTCTCTGACAGTCTCACTTTATCTGTTGAATTTCCTGTAGCAGTGAGCAACATTATAAAAACTTTCTGGCAACAGGTTTGCTTTAAACCATGTACTGGAGACTACGTGGATAGAGGAATATAAGATTACTGATATTACAGAGAAGGTTTATCAGGAAGTATCTGTACAGGATTAGATAACAGTATGGATAACATATGGATAAAGTTATATATTTATCGGAATAATGCTATCTGTCATTTATCAATAGTTCATAATAAGACAATATATTTTAAAAGGATGTCTCATGTTTCAAAACAAAATCCAACCATTACGGAGATGACGGCTAGAAAAAAAATCCTCGAAGGTTTATTATCACATAATTGTCCATCGTTGTGGTTTAGCCCGGCTGGCAGCCAAACACCACACAGCCGTTCGCTCACCCTCCCCCCTCCCTCTCCGGGATGGGGGAGAGAAACGGGAAAGTGAAGTCTGTGAGTTGAGATAAAGACAGTTTATTAAGACAGGGAAAATAATAACAATAATAATAAAAATAGTATTAATAGTAATAACCAGCTTGTCCTGGTTTCAGGTAGGAGAGAGTTAATTTTCCTCCTAGTAACTGGCAGGGTGCTATGTTTTGGATTAGAATGAGAAGAGCGCTGATAACATGCTGATGTTTTAATTGTTGTAGAGCAGTGCTTACACCAAGCCAAGGACTTTTCAGCCTCTCTCTGTCCTGCTAGCGACCAGGCTAGGTGTTGTGGTTTAGCCCGGCTGGCAGTCAAACACCACACAGCCGTTCGCTCACCCTCCCCCCTCCCTCTCCGGGATGGGGGAGAGAAACGGGAAAGTGAAGTCTGTGAGTTGAGATAAAGACAGTTTATTAAGACAGGGAAAATAATAACAATAATAATAATAATAATAATAGTATTAATAGTAATAATGTGTACGAAATAAGTGATGCACAATGCAATTGCTCACCACCCGTTGACCGATGCCCAGCCTATCCCCGAGCAGCCGGCCCCCCCACCACCCCGGCTAGCCACCCCTATATATTGTTCAGCATGACGTCAGATGGTATGGAATACCCCTTTGGCCAGTTTGGGTCAGCTGTCCTGGGTCTGTCCCCTCCCAGCTCCTGCTGCATCCCTAGCCTGCTCGCTAGCAGGACAGAGCGAGAAGCTGAAAAGTCCTTGGCTTGGTGTAAGCACTGCTCTACAACAATTAAAACATCAGCATGTTATCAGCGCTCTTCTCATTCTAATCCAAAACATAGCACCCTGCCAGCTACTAGGAGGAAAATTAACTCTGTCCTAACTGAAACCAGGACAGATATCCACCCCATTATTCCATACCATTTATGTCATGCTCAGGTTACACTCTTTCCAATACCTTCTAATTAATCACCATTTTCATCTATGATATATAGCAACCATGGTAGCGATGACATACAGTGTTCTATGATAATTAATATACTATAATTCAACTCATGGGCTATTCTCACCCAGTATTAGGTCCCCTTGAGGTACACACCGGACCTCCCCATTCTCTTGCATTACCCACCAAGTGCATCCAGGTCCCTGAGCAAAAGCAATCCCACAAATGGGCTTGCCTTTTCCTGAGGCGGGAGTAGCCCAGACTGTCTTACCCAGCATGTTTCTTACGTGCACTACAGGAACTTTATCCCCTTCTACAGTGCGTAACAGGTTTGATTGGGCAGGTCCAGCTCGGTTGGCAGATCCTCTAGTATTGACTAACCAGGTGGCCTTTGCCAGATGTGTTTCCCAATTTTTGAATGTCCCAGCACCCATTGCTTTCAGTGTAGTCTTTAACAGTCCATTGTATCGTTCAACTTTCCCGGAGGCTGGTGCATGATAAGGGATGTGATACACCCACTCAATACCATGTTCTTTGGCCCAAGTGTCTATAAGGTTGTTTCGGAAATGAGTCCCATTGTCTGACTCAATTCTTTTTGGGGTGCCATGTCGCCATAGGACTTGCTTTTCAAGGCCCAGGATAGTGTTCCGGGCGGTGGCATGGGGCACAGGATATGTTTCCAGCCATCCGGTGGTTGCTTCCACCATTGTAAGTACGTGGCGCTTGCCGTTGCGGGTTTGGGGGAGTGTGATGTAATCAATCTGACAGGCCTCTCCATTTTGTATTTCAGCCATCGTCCTCCATACCAGAGAGGCTTTGACCGTTTGGCTTGTTTAATTGCAGCACATGTTTCACAATCATGAATAACCTGTGCTATAGTGTCCATGGTCAGGTCCACCCCTCGGTCACGAGCCCATCTGTATGTTGCATCTCTACCTTGATGGCCTGAGGTGTCATGGGCCCATCGGGCTATAAATAATTCACCTTTATGTTGCCAGTCCAGGTCCACCTGAGCCACTTCAATCTTAGCAGCCTGATCCACCTGCTGGTTGTTTTGATGTTCTTCAGTGGCCCGATTCTTGGGCACATGAGCATCTACATGGCGTACCTTTACAACCAGGTTCTCTACCCGGGCAGCAATATCTTGCCACAATGCAGCAGCCCAGATGGGTTTGCCCCGGCGTTCCCAGTTGTTCTGCTTCCATTGCTGTAGCCACCCCCACAGGGCATTTGCTACCATCCATGAATCAGTATAGAGATAGAGAACTGGCTACTTTTCTCGTTCAGCAATATCTAAGGCCAGCTGAACGGCTTTCACTTCTGCAAACTGACTCGATTCACCTTCTCCCTCAGCAGCTTCTGCAACTCGTCGTGTAGGACTCCATACAGCAGCTTTCCATCTCCGATGCTTTCCCACAATACGACAGGACCCATCAGTGAACAGGGCATATTTCTTCTCATTTTCTGGTAGCTTGTTGTACAGTGGGGCTTCTTCAGCACGGACCACCTCCTCCTCTGACGATATCCCAAAGTACTTGCCTTCTGGCCAGTCCATAATCACTTCCAGGATTCCTGGGCGACTGGGGTTTCCTATTCGAGCCCGCTGAGTAATCAGTGCAACTCACTTGCTCCATGTAGCATCAGTTGCATGATGTGTAGAGGGGACCCTTCCTTTGAACATCCAACCCAGTACCGGCAGTCGGGGTGCCAGGAGGAGCTGCGCTTCAGTACCGACCACTTCCGAAGCAGATCGAACTCCCTCATATGCTGCCAATATCTCCTTTTCAGTTGGAGTATAGCGGGCCTCAGATCCTCTGTATCCCCGACTCCAAAACCCCAGGGGTCGACCTTGAGTTTCCCCAGGTTCTTTCTGCCAGAGGCTCCAGGTGGGACCATTCTCCCCGGCTGCGGTGTAGAGCACATTCTTTACATCTGGTCCTGTTCGGACTGGCCCAAGGGCTACTGCATGAACTATTTCCTGTTTAATTTGTTCAAAGGCTTGTCGTTGCTCAGGGCCCCATTCAAAAGCATTCTTCTTACGAGTTACTTGGTAGAGCGGGTTTACAATCAGACTGTAATTTGGAATATGCATTCTCCAAAACCCCATGACACCTAGGAAAGTTTGTGTTTCCTTCTTGCTAGTTGGTGGAGACATAGCTGTTATTTTGTTGATCACATCCATTGGGATTTGACGACGTCCATCTTGCCATTTTATTCCTAAAAACTGGATCTCTCGTGCAGGTCCTTTAACTTTATTTTGTTTTATGGCAAAACCGGCCTTCAGAAGGATTTGGACTATTTTCTTCCCTTTCTCGAAAACTTCCTCTGCAGTGTCACCCCACACAATGATGTCATCGATGTACTGCAGGTGTTCAGGAGCCTCCCCCTGCTCCAGCGCAGACTGGATCAGTCCATGGCAAATGGTAGGGCTATGTTTCCACCCCTGGGGCAGCCGATTCCAAGTATATTGGACTCCCCTCCAAGTGAAAGCAAACTGTGGCCTGCACTCTGCTGCTAGAGGGATGGAGAAAAATGCATTAGCAATATCAATTGTGGCATACCACTTGGCTGCCTTTGATTCCAGTTCGTACTGGAGTTCTAGCATGTCCGGCACTGCAGCACTCAGCAGTGGCGTGACTTCGTTCAGGCCATGATAGTCCACTGTTAGTCTCCACTCACCATTAGACTTTCGCACTGGCCATATGGGACTATTAAAAGGTGACTGGGTCTTGCTGATCACTCCTTGGCTCTCCAGTTGACGAAGTAGCTCGTGGATGGGAATCAGGGAGTCTCGGTTGGTGCGATATTGCCGCCGGTGCACAGTTGTGGTAGCGATTGGCACTTGCTGTTCTTCAACCCTCAGCAACCCCACAACAGAAGGGTCCTCTGAGAGACCGGGCAAGGTAGACAACTGTTTAATGTCCTCTGTCTCTAAGGCAGCTATGCCAAAAGCCCAGCGGAACCCTTTTGGGTCCTTGAAATATCCTCTTCTAAGATAGTCTATGCCAAGGATGCACGGAGCATCCGGGCCACTCTCAATACGGTGCTTTTGCCACTCATTTCCGGTTAGACTCACTTCAGCTTCCAATACAGTTAACTGCTGGGATCCCCCTGTCATGCCATAAATACAGATGGGCTCTGGCCCTTTACAGCTTGATGGCATTAGAGTACATTGTGCACCGGTGTCTACTAGAGCCTTATACTTCTGTGCGTCAGACGTGCCAGGCCATCGAATCCACACAGTCCAATAAACTCGATTGTCCCTTTCCTCCCCCTGGCTGGAGGCAGGGCCCCTCTAGTCCTGGTCAGAATCTTCGTTTCTGTGTTTAAAAGACTGCCTGCTAGAAGTTGGAGCAGCAAACTTTTCAGAGAACCCCTTTCTCCCGATTGTTTTCTTCTGCAACTCACGTACCCGTGCCTCTAGGGTCTCAGTAGATTTTCCATCCCATTTTCTCATGTCCTCTCCATGGTCACGTAGGTAAAACCACAGGGTGGCGCGGGGTGTGTACCCACCATATTGTCTTCTTTGCACGGATGCACGTTTACCCCTAATAGCCGAGATGCTGGTTTGTACAGGTGGGGAAGAAAATACACTCTCTTTAAGTTGGTGGACCTCTTCAAAAAGTTTCTCCAAAGTATTCTCTTTTAATTGGTGGCCACTGGTTCGTTCAGGTGGGGGGGAAGATAAATTCTCTTTAAGTTGGTGGAACTCTTCAGAGAGTTTCTCCACAGCCGAGACGCAGGCCTGTAGGGAAGAGGAGAGATTTCCTTCGTACTCCCGGAGTTGTTTAGCCATGTCACCCACTGTGGGATCTTCACCGTTTTTCCAGGTTATTATTGCCTATGTGCTGGCCCATGTTGATGGTGCATTCCGTACAAACTTCCGCCATATGGGTCGAGTACACTGGACTTCATCTGGATCTGTGGATGTTTGTGCATCGTCTAAGTCCTTATAAATTACTTCCCGTACGGCTAATTCCCTCAGGTACTGAATTCCCTTCTCCATGGTGGTCCACTTGACTGGTAGACATACAAGTTCTTCCTTGTAGGGATACCTTCCCTTCACAGCTAACAGGAGACGCCTCCAGAGGCTGTGAGATCGTGCTCCATCTCCAATTGCTTTGTCAATGTTTGCATCTCTAGCAAGGGATCCCAACCGCTTGGCTTCCCTGCCCTCTAATTTCACACCATTGGCTCCAGTGTCCCAGCACCGGAGCAGCCAGGTGACAAGCTGTTCACCTATACAGCGACCAAAATCTTTTCGCACATCTCGTAGCTCACGCTGGTATAGGGTTCGGGTAGTTACTGTTGACTTACTGACATCCTCATCCTCATCTTCATCCTCCTGCACACTTGATGGCCCAGCCTCGTCTTCTCCACACCCAGACTTAGCAGAAGACTTTCTGCGTTCTAAACGACCTGAGTTTCTATACCATTTTTCCACCTTTTCTACAGGGGCAACTTGCACTGCTACAGCTCGCCTCTCCGACCCAGCCACAGGGTCTGCCACAGGGGTTGGAATACCCTCTGCAGGGGCAACTTGCACTGCTACAGTTCGTTTCTCCGACCCAGCCACAGGGTCTGCCACAGGGGTTGGAGTACCCTCTGCAGGGGCAACTTGCACTGCTATAGCTCGCCTCTCCGACCCAGCCACAGGGTCTGCCACAGGGGTTGGAGTACCCTCTGCAGGGGCAACTTGCACTGCTACAGTTCGTTTCTCTGACCCAGCCACAGGAGTGGGAACGGCTGCGGGAGCTGGAACGGCTGCGGGAGCTGGAACGGCTGCGGGAGCCGGAGCCGGAACGGCTGCGGGAGCTGGAGCGGCTGCGGGAGCTGGAGCGGCTGCGGGAGCTGGAGCCGGAACGGCTGCGGGAGCTGGAACGGCTGCGGGAGCTGGAGCCGGGACAGCTGCGGGAGCTGGAGCTGGAACAGCTGCGGGAGCTGGAGCTGGAACAGCTGCGGGAGCCGGGACTGGAACGGCCGCAGGGTCTGTCACTAGGTTGATAGTAGCATCAATTGCAGCTCGATAGGCACAAGCCAGACCCCAGCACGCTACAGTGATTTGTGTCACTTTGGAACTGCCAGAGTGTTGACACCTTTTTTTCAAGCATTCTACCAGTTTTTTAGGATTTTGCAGTTGTTCAGGGGTGAATGTCCAAAACACTGGAGGTGCCCACTGCTCTAGGTACCTGCCCATATCCTCCCATACTCCCTGCCACTCACAACTATCCCGCCTCAGGACAGACCTCCGGATGAGATTCCTAAGTAGTTGTTTAACCTTAAACAAAACCTGAAGCGCATTCAGGAGACATAACAACAAGAACATGCTGGTCTGAGTATCCCAAGGATATTCAACATCTTGGAGAGCTACCGTAACTAGCTCGGGGGATAAGAGGGTGGTGAAGGAGGAAGGGAGAGTGAACAGGTAGGAAAAAATATCTTCCCCTGTCCCCTCCAGAGACTGACTCCCTGATGAAAAAAGGCAATAGGTGTAATTGCTAATAGTTTCTGAGATATGGTTTCCGAAGTATAGAGTCGACGACAGTGCCGAGTACAAATACCAGGTTAGAGTCATGACCAGAAATTTCATCATTTCATAAGCCATCGTCACACCACACAGTACCATAACAATCTTAAACCAGGGCCTGGAAAGGATAAACAGCACGACAGGGAGCACATACAGAAAGTAACTTGCTATGAAACTCAATTTGGGAAACAGGCACAGCAGACTTGAGATTAAGGCAATCAACATTGTGACTAGCAACTATTAAGCAGGTCGAATACTTATACCAATTTTAGTTTAACACACTCTGGTCAAATCTGTCGATATCTCAACCCTTCGGGCCCCACGTTGGGCGCCAAATGGACTGTTGTGGTTTAGCCCAGCTGGCAGTCAAACACCACACAGCCGTTCGCTCACCCTCCCCCCTCCCTCTCCGGGATGGGGGAGAGAAACGGGAAAGTGAAGTCTGTGAGTTGAGATAAAGACAGTTTATTAAGACAGGGAAAAGAATAACAACAATAATAAGAATAGTATTAATAGTAATAATGTGTACGAAAGAAGTGATGCACAATGCAATTGCTCACCACCCGTTGACCGATGCCCAGCCTATCCCCGAGCAGCCGGCCCCCCCCCCCCCTCCCGGCTAGCCACCCCTATATATTGTTCAGCATGACGTCAGATGGTATGGAATACCCCTTTGGCCAGTTTGGGTCAGCTGTCCTGGGTCTGTCCCCTCCCAGCTCCTGCTGCATCCCTAGCCTGCTCGCTAGCAGGACAGAGAGAGGCTGAAAAGTCCTTGGCTTGGTGTAAGCACTGCTCTACAACAATTAAAACATCAGCATGTTATCAGCGCTCTTCTCATTCTAATCCAAAACATAGCACCCTGCCAGCTACTAGGAGGAAAATTAACTCTGTCCTAACTGAAACCAGGACACTAGGGATGCAGCAGGAGCTGGGAGGGGACAGACCCAGGACAGCTGACCCAAACTGGCCAAAGGGGTATTCCATACCATCTGACGTCATGCTGAACAATATATAGGGGTGGCTAGCCGGGAGGGGGGGGGGGGCCGGCTGCTCGGGGATAGGCTGGGCATCGGTCAACGGGTGGTGAGCAATTGCATTGTGCATCACTTCTTTCGTACACATTATTACTATTAATACTATTCTTATTATTGTTGTTATTCTTTTCCCTGTCTTAATAAACTGTCTTTATCTCAACTCACAGACTTCACTTTCCCGTTTCTCTCCCCCATCCCGGAGAGGGAGGGGGGAGGGTGAGCGAACGGCTGTGTGGTGTTTGACTGCCAGCTGGGCTAAACCACAACACAGCTACTAGGAGGAAAATTAACTCTATCCTAACTGAAACTAAGACATCCATTATGGGTGTTCTTCTGACTTCTAATAAGTCATAAAGCAAATGGGTAAAACAGTGTGTAATGGCTATCAGCTGATGACAGATTCAGGACTAGGTGGTTCATCCATTAAGAATCTGAAGATATTTATTCAGTAATGATTTTTGACTCCAGTGCTGTCAATGTGACTGGTACATACAGGTTAAATTTGTGGCCCTTTGCTATGGCTTAACTCTATCAGGTAGCTAAATGCCACATGGTCACTCATTCACTCACTCTCCCCAGGAGGTAGGGGGGAGAGAATCAGAAAGGTAAAAGTTAGAGGTCTCATGGTTTGAGATAAAGACAGTTTACTAGGTAAAGCAAAAGCCATGCGTGGATGGAAAACAAAATAAGGAATTCATTTGCTACTTCCCCTCAGCAGGCAGATGCTCCGCCACTTCCAGGAAAGCAGGGCTAATCGCATGTAATGATTTCTTGGGAAGACAAATGTCACCACTCTGAACGCCCCCCCCCCCCTTTACTGTAGCTTTTATTACTGAGTATGATGTCATATGGCATGGAAAAATCTCTTTGGTCAGCCTGGGTCATCTGTCCTGGCTGTGTCCCCTCCCAACTTGACTTCTTGCCCACCCCCCTCCTTGCTGGCAGGGCAGCATAAGAAGCAGAAGAGAGTTTGGCTCTGTGTGAGCACTGCTCTGCAACAACAAAAGACACTGTTGTGTTATCACTGCTATTTTCATCAGAAATCCGAAACACAGCATTGTGTGAGCCTCTACAAATAAAATTAACTCTATTCCAGCCAAAACCATGACATCCTTGTGATGTTTTTTCTTATTAAAAAGGCAAAATTAAATCACAGTCGAGGTACATAGTTCATGCTTTCTACACTGAGCATGTAAAAGAGTTGGTTAAAAAAAGCTAAATCAGACTTCCTCTACTAGGGAAGATTACGGTAGTTTTTGAAGTTTGTAGATTTTTAATAGGACTACTGTGCCCTCAGTTTGAGGAGGGATTTTAATCGGTTGATCCATATGTTGCAAATTCATTGACTCGTGCATATCTTTTCTTTAGACTTGTTGCCAGATGCTGCTTGCTGTGGACTTCAACTCAGTGGGGCAGTGTTTCAGACACAGAGCAGTTGTACATCCATTGAATATTTCTTGTAACCTGCACCACAAACCCATTTTCACAGCTTTTAGGAGCTGTTGCGGTTTAACCAGGCAGGCAGCTAAGCACCACGCAGGTGTTTGCTCACCCCCCCCCCCCCCCAGTGGGATGGAGGACAGAATCGTGAGGGGAAAAAAAAAAAAAAGTAAAAGCTCTTGGGTTAAAATAAAAACAGTTTAGTAGGACAGAAAAGGAGGGGTAATAATAATAATAGAATGCACAAAGCAAGCGATGCACAATGCAATTGCTTACCACCTGCTGACCAATGACCAGCTTGTTCCTGAGCAGCCGCGCCCCCCACCCCATATTTAATTTGTCAGCATGATGTCAGATGGTATGGAATACCCCTTTGGCCAGTTTGGGTCAGCTGTCCTGGGTCTGTCCCCTCCCAGCTCCTCATGCACCCCAGCCTTCTTGCTGGCAGAGTGGTATGAGAAGCAGAAAAGTCCTTGGCTTAGTGTAAGCACTGCTCTGCAACAACTAAACACCAGTGTGTTATCAGCATTATTCTCATCCTAAATCCAAAACACAGTACCCTACCAGCTACTAGGAGGAAAATTAACTCCATCCCAGCCAAAACCAGGGCAGGAATAAATTCTGATGTATTGAGAATTTATTTCATGAAGAAAATCTTTTTCCATTTGGTTACTTATTTGCATTTTTACATTTACCCAGTCTATAACTCAATGTATAGAGATCTTTATTGCTGAAATTAACATAGTAATCTGGGATGGAGATAAATACATACATATACGTACATGCATATAAATTTTAAAATCCACATCAGGTAAATAGAGAAGATGCTCACTCATACTGAAACATCATTTTTTAATAATAACAGGATTATAAATTGTAGACTAAAATTCCCATATTTACTGGAATAAACATACTTCTAAAAATATTTTTTTCTTAAATGGTTTTGCGTATATATAATATTTCCTTTCAGTACCTAAATGGGGCCTACAAGAAAGCTAGGGAGGGACTCTTTGTCAGGGAGTATAGTGATAGGACAAGGAGTAATGGCTTTAAACTAAAAGAGGACAAATTTAGTTTAGATATAAGGAAGAAATTATTTACTCTGAGGGTGGTGAGGCACTGGAACAGGTTGCCCTGAGAAGTTGTGGATGCCCCCTCCCTGGAAGTATTCAAGGCCAGGTTGGATGGGGCATTAGGCAACCAGATCTATTGGAAGGTATTCCGGCCCATGGCAGAGGGGTTGGAACTAGATGATCTTTAAGGTCCCTTCCAACCTAAACTATTCTATTATTCTATAGATTCACACTAAAACTGATAACTATATTTATTGTATTGATTATTGCATTTTCATTTTTTAATTCTCTCTTAGTCTTATGCCTTATGGTAGGCTCTACTTAATTCATATTGTCAGTATATGAACAGGTGTAAGAAAGAAGACATGATTTTCAAAACAGATGACAATAGGTGCTGGAAAAGACAACACACAATAAGCTAGATATAGTGATGCAACCCTCTACCTACTTAATAGGCTACTATGACTTTCTTAGAAGATTTTTCAACCTTCCTAAACAGCTAATTTAATGTGGAGGTAGAAAAAAAGGTAATGACAGGTGGGAGAATTTTGCAGAGATTTCACAAATTCACAAGAACTAGAACATAATACATCCATTGAATTGAGTGCCATCACTCTGAGGGCTACTAAAGGTTACATTAAAATATTTTCTAGTACTGTAATTGAAGGCAAGTTGGTCTGGGGTTGGGAAAAAGGATGGCAGTTAAAAGCATTAGTTGAATAAAAGTCACAACAACAGAATATGAAATACAATATACTCATGACAATAGAACATTAGGCTCTTATAAGCAAGGGAAGACACTTCTCATGTAAGTTACTGTACTTTACAAATAAGAGAATTATATTTCACAAGTATAATTTATTTTACAAATAAAATACTGTATTTTACAAATAAGGCTGTTTCACATGGCTGTTTGGTGTGAGAAACCATCCATATTCCCCTTCCCGACGGCTGTGGGCCTGGTAGGTGAGACCTTCAAGGACCAGACTTGGTCAGACACAGCATCCCAGAGTTAGCTTAGTTCCACTAGCCACTCACTCCCGACATGCAGCAGCGTGAAAGAGTGAGAGAGCCAGTAGAAGAGAGAGTTCGCCGTATTTCTGCCTAACCATGCCTAGGGAGCCAAGCTATTGAAAACCCTAGCAAACTGGGTTCATGCTGTGCATGCTCTAGCCGTACTTACTTTCTCTTTCTCTTCCTTGTAACAGGAACAAGCTGCGACGGCTCTCTAGTACTAGCTCTCCCCGCGAGAGGGACGGAGGACCGTACCGTGAATAAAGGCCTACCGTAAAGAAGTTCTCTCCACAGACACGTACTGAGATTGCCGGGTGACGTCGGGCTTGCCCGCTTTTGGAGGAGCCGAACTCTCGCTTTCGGACGGA
The DNA here is from genome assembly GCF_009769625.2 of Cygnus olor. Classification (NCBI taxonomy): domain Eukaryota; kingdom Metazoa; phylum Chordata; class Aves; order Anseriformes; family Anatidae; genus Cygnus; species Cygnus olor. The sequence goes on along the minus strand of NW_024429076.1, from coordinate 718,213 downwards.
GAGAGACGGATGAGGGCGGGGCGGAGGAAGAGAAAGACAGGATTAGCAGCCATTAGGATTTCCGTGGGAGGTGGTTACTTCGGAGGGTGGTGGTGAGGGACGTTTGGGGACTGCGTTGGTTGCAGTAGGAGGAAGCAGTGAGGGAAGGAGGGGTAGCTGTGCTGAGTAGCTCGCCTCGTGTAGGTAGCGCTGCAAGGGCTTCTCCAGGGGATGTTTATATGTTGTTTGGTGTATGATTTAGAGGAGAGAAGGAGTTGAAAGCGGTCGCTATTTAGAGGTAGGGAACGCGAGATCTGCGCTGCTGGGAGGGCTGTCGCTTTTTCCGTGCCCGTGTGTGGTATCGAGACAGCTCTGCGCTTACCCTTCAGTGCCCGGGTTGGATCTCTCGGGCAGAGAACGTCTGTGTCCCCTAGGGCTAGTGCTGTGGTAGTGGGTGTGTGCGCGAGCATACGTTTTTACGGGGGGGGTGGGGGTTGTGTCTGAACCAGTTACGAAGAATGACTTTGGAGTCCATCATGGCGTGCTGCCTGAGTGAGGAAGCCAAGGAAGCCCGGCGGATTAACGACGAGATCGAGCGGCAGCTGCGCCGAGACAAGCGGGACGCCCGCCGGGAGCTGAAGCTGCTTCTGCTGGGTGAGTGTGGGTTGTCCCCAGCAGATGTGCCTTAAGTGCCGCTGGAGGTGCAGCCCAGCCATCGCTGCCTCAGGCTCCTTCTGGCTGGTCCCGCCTGTGCGTTACATGGCGCGGTCGAGTTCGGTCGCGGTCTGGGCACTCACCACCTTCGCCGTGGAGTGGCCGTGTCGTTGGCAGAGGGGACGTTCCTCCGCCTCCGTGTTGTGTGTGCGCACTCGCATACAGGCTTCGCCGAGGCGCTTGTAGTTGAATAAATAACTGTTTCTTATGGGTGGGTTTGATATGCAAAGAAACCCGGCCTTCCAAAATGGAGAGGGAAAGGAAGGCTGGAGAGGGAGAGAGATCGCCGATGATGGGTGTAGGAAAGCGATGTAAGGCAGCAGGTTAATGAAAGGACTAGAAGGGAAGTTGCTTTGCAGATTGATGGTGACAGGCTTTAATATCTGCGTTGTTCTGTGAGCCTTGGAAAGGTTGTTGGGTCACCGGTTGCAATTTTTTTTATTCTCATTTTTATTTAACGAGGTCAGCTGGGATAAGGGGTTTATGCCCAGACTGATTTCAAAAGAAGAAATCAAAGCCCTAGATGCATGCATGAAGCTCAAGAGTAACCTGAAGTATGCTGGAGGTTAGCAGGATTTTTAATACCTTTGGAATCCATCCAATGTTTAGGAAATAAAATCTATTGTATCACTTCTCTTTAATTAAAATAGAGGTTGTTATTTTGGAGCCACGAGTGTGCAAAGGCATTGTTTGTTTGATATGAGTTTGGCTTGCGTTAAGATAAGCCTTTTGAATTAAAATGCAGTTGTCCATATCTGATGTGCTCTACTATGTTGTGTAGTTCCTGGGGTAATACAGCTTCTTCCTTAGACTAGCAGGTCTTGAAATATGTATGCACCAGTGTCTAGTGTGTGGATGAATGGGGATGTTCCAAATGGATGTGGGATGTTTGTCTTGGGTCATGTGCATGAAAGTAGTGACTTATGTTGGGGGAATAAACTGGCTTTTCCTTTAATCTCTCCTTATCTCATTGAAAAGTCAGATTTTATTTTAATGCTTGCTTATGTATGTCCTATTTCCTACATTAAATATTACAGTTGGTCTCCTGTATGTGGAGAAGGGTGTTGGGTTTCTTAACTGTTTTTTTTTAAAAAAAAAAAAAAGATGGGTGGAGACAGGTATAATGCTACCAGTAATAACATTGTCTCATTTTGGCTTAATTTTGGTTGGTGAAAGCGTTAGTTGCTGTTTCAAAATCCAAAACCAAGATAAAATAGAAGACACCTTGGATTTGTTTAATTTTATAGATGTTTAAGTATAATTATTTAACTATATGTTTGCTTCAAGAGAGGTAGATGGCACATTTGTTACTCAGGTCAAACCTGTTTCTGCGTTTTCCTGATTTTTTTCTTGTTGTAATGCTAGAGGTTTCTCCCAAGTTTTTTTATTTTTTTTCCAAATGCATGAAACATTAAATCCCTTCTCTGTGGGATATATATTAGCATCATTCAGAGATTTGGTTCAAGGACAAAACCACTTCAAAAAAATATGAAAATATTCATTAAAATGGTGAGATTGGGAACATGAATATCTGAAACTGCTTCAAGACATCCTTTTTTTAATTGACTAGACTTCTGATGTCCTATTACGTCTCTTTCCCTCAAAACTTAAAGTAGTAGTATTGTTTTAACTTTATTTTATGTAAACGTTAGCAAACTTTTCTCAAAAGTGCTGACTTCTCAGTCCCCCATTTAATAAGTGTTGTTGGACTGAAAAGTCTAAGTGTGTTACAGACTTCTGAACATGGGATAAAGGTATATTTGCTTCATTGTAAGGAGAGAACTAACGCAGCTTAATCTGAGCTGTGTTAATTGACTGCATGCACTTTAAATTTTTTGCAAGTGCAAAGTAAAAGGTATTAACTCTAAAGGTTTTAAGGAACAAATGAGCAAATCTATGCCACATTTATTTTCTTGCTTAAAAATTAGATGCGTATACAAATACACATGTAGCAAGTATAAAGAAAAAAATCTGTGTCACAAAAGAGGATTTTTTTTAACCTCCTTAACTTGCATAAATTATAGTGCTTCCTTGCAAAATGAAATACTTCCTTTCTAACTGTAGGTTATTGTTACTTTGTGACATGTACTGTGCCATATGCACCCTTCTTGTGTGTTGTCATTTCTGGAAAACTTATTTTGCATGGTAAGATAACTTTAAAAATAAACCATCTCCATGATTAAACATGAAAATACCACTTCTAGGTACTGTATTGCACATCATTGTCCTGTTCTAATCTGTTTTAAAATTAAGCTTTTTTTTTTTTTTATTATTGTAATTTTAAGAAATTAAAACTCAGACATATACATTGAAGTGTATTACAAGGACATGGTAATAGTTCAGCCACTGCAATTTAGATGTAATATTTAAGGTACTTTGGAACAAATTCAGTCATATACTGAATTTGGTTTTAATCTCCTGTATTATTCAAACTCTTCCAGATTTCATGCCTGCTGAATGCTTTGTAAAACCTGGTGTGGTTTAACCTGGTAGGCAGCTAAGTGCCATATAGTCACTCACTCACTCTCCCTAGGTGGGATGGGGGAGAGGATCAGAAAGGCAGAAGTGAGAGAACTCATGGGTTGAGACAAAGACAGTTTACTAGGTAGAACAAAAGCAGCACGTGCAAGCAAAGCAAAACAAGGAATTCATTTGCTACTTGCTGTCAGCAGGCAGATACTCAGCCACTTCCGGGAAAGCAGGGCTCATCACATGTAATGGTTTCTTGGGAAGACAAATGCCATCATATCACTGAACGCCTCCCCCCCCCTTCTTCTTTACTCTAGCTTTTATTACCAAGCATGATGTCATATGGTATGGAATCACTTTGGTCAGCCTGGGTCGCTAGTCCTGGCTGTGTCCCCTCCCAGCTTCTGGTGCTCCCCAAGCCTCCTTGCTGACAGAGCAGCATAAAAAGCAAAAAGAAGTGCTTAGAGAATCAAGGACTGCTTTGCAACAACTAAAAACGTTGTTGTTAGAAAATTAACTCTGTCCCAGTCAAAACCATGACAGTGGGGCAGCATAAGAAGTAAAAAAAAAAAAAAAAAAAAAAGTCCTTGATGCAGTGTAAGCACTGCTCAGGAACAGCTAAAACATTGGTATGTTATCAAAACTATTTTCACCCTAAATCCAAAACAAAACACCATACCAGCTACTATGAGGAAATTTAAGTCTATCTTGGCCATGAGCAGGACCCCACTGAACTTTAACTCATGTAACTCTATTTGTTATACCTGCCTGTTCAAATTTACTCTGTATACTAGCATTTTTAAATTTATGATTTGGAAGAATCAAAACAACTGGTTTCATAGTAAATCTGAAGTATCATCATTAGGTACTCACAGATTACGTGTTGTGGTGGTTTTACTCGGGTGGGCAGCCGAGTTCCACCACAGCTGCTTTCTCATTCCCCCTCCTCAAAGAGGAAGGGGGAGAAAATACGATGAAAAGGGCTCAAGGGTTGAGATAAGGATGAGGAGATCGCTCAACAATTACCGTAACGGGCAAAACAGACTCAGAGTAGGGAGGTAGTAAGATTTATTGCCTATTACTAACAAGCTAGAGAAGTGAGAAACAAAGGAAAGAAACCAAAAATGCCTTTCCCCCATCCACCCTCTTCCACCTCCTCCCCCCAAGCGGCATGGGGGAATGGGGATTGCAGTCAGTCTACAGCACTTGGTCTCCGCCATTCCTTCACGGTCACTCTCATCCCCTGAACTGTGGGGTCCCTCCCACGGGATGCAGTCCTTCCCAAACTGATCCTGTGTGGGCTTCCCACAGGCAGCAGCTCTTCAAGAACTGCTCCAAATATGGGTCCGTACCACGGGGTCCATCCATCAGGAGCACACTGCTCCAGCCTGGGTCCCCCACAGGCAGCAGCTCCTGCCAGGTCACCTGCTCCTGCGTGGTCTCCTCTCCATGGGCTACAGGTCTGGCCTGGAATCTGCTCCGGCAGGGGTCTTCCACAGGCCGCAGTCTCTGTTGGTGCAGGTCCACCTGCTCCAACATGGTCTCCTCCACTGGCTGCAGCGTGGAACCCTGCTCCACTGTGGTACTCCATGGGCTGCAGGGGGACAGCCTGCTTCACCATGGTCCTCACCACAGACCGCAGGGGACTTCTGCTCCGGTGCCTGGAGCACCTCCTCCCTCTCCTTCTTCACTGACCTTGGTGTCTGCAAGGCTGTTTCTCACTCCTCTCACTCTCCCAGCTGCTGTGTGGCGCAGCGTTTTTATTTTTTTTCCCTGTCTTAAATATGCTCTCACAGAGGTGCAAAACAACATCACTTATTGGCTTGTCTCTGGTCAGCAGTGGGGCCCTTACCTAACATGGGGCAGCTTCTAGATCCTTCTCACAGAAGCCACCCCTGTAGCCCCCCTGCTACCAAAACCTTGCCACGTAAACCCACTACACGTGTTCTCACGTGTTCAATTTTGCTGTTAATAGCTGTGTTAAATGGAGTTGAGCATGCCCCTTGATCTATTGGCAGGTATTCGGTTGCATCCAAATACGGTCCATTTCACTTCCATGAAGTAGCTGTCCCAGCTGTCTGCAGCTGCACCTTGGCATCCCAGCTGTCTGCACTTCCACCAGTGCCTCACCAACCTCAGAGTAAAGAATTTCTTCCTTATAGGTAATCTAAATCTACCTTTTTTTAGTTTAAAGCCATTACTTTGTCCTATCACCATAATCCCTGATAAAGAGCCCCTCCCCAGCTTTTCTGTAGGCCCCCTTGAGCTACTAAAAGGCTGTTCTAAGGTCTCCTTGAAGCCTTTTCTTCTCCCGTCCAAACAACCCCAACTCCCTCAACCTGTCTTCATAGGAGAGGTTCTCTGGTCCTTTGATCACCTGTGTGGCCCTCCTCTGGACTCATTCTAACACGTCCATGTCCTTCTTGTGCAGGGGGCCCTAGAGCAGTATGCAGTACTCCAGATAGGGTCTGATAAGAGCAGAGGGGGAAAATCATCTCCATTGGCCTGCTGGCCGTGCTTCTTCTGATGCAGCCCAGGATACCGTTGGCTTTCTGGGCTGCAAGTGCACATTGCTGGCTCATGTTGAGCTTCTCATTCACCAACACCTACAGGTCCTTCTCCTCAGGGCTGCTTTCAATCCATTGTCTGCCCAGCCTGTATTTGTGCTTGGGATTGCCCCAGCCCAAATATAGGACCTTGCACTTGGCCTTGTTGAACCTCATGAGGTTTGCGCAGGCCCACCTCTCAAGCTTGTCCAGGTCCCTCTGGGTGGTGTCCCTTCCCTCTAGCATGTCAACCACACCACGCAGCTTGGTGCCTTTGGCACTCAGTCTCACTGTCCATATCACCGACAAAGATGTTAAACAGTGCTGGTCCCAATACCGACCCATCAGGAACAACACTTGGTCTCCACTTGGACACTGAGCTGTTGACCTCAACTCTTTGAGAGCAACCATCCAACCAATTCCTTACCCACTGAGTGGCCCATCCATCAAATCCGTGTCTCCAATTTAGAGACAAGGATATCATGGGGGACAGTGTCAAATGCTTTGCTCAAGTCCAGGTAGATGATGTCAGTTGCTCTTCCTCTATCTACCAGTGCTGTAACCCCATCATAGAAGGCCACCAGATTTGTCAGGTGTGATCTGCCGTTAGTGAAGCCATGTTGGCTGTCACCCATCCCTTCCTTATTTTCCATGTGCTTTAGCATAGTTTCCAGGAGGATCTGCTCCATGGTCTTGCCAGACACAGCAGTGAGACTGACTGGCCTTGTAGTTCCCTGGGTCTTCCTTTTTTTCCCTTTTTGAAAATGGGGGTTATGTTTTTCCTCTTCCAGTCAGCAGGATCTTTACCATGCTGGCACAAAATGCACAAAGGATAAAAATCTGTCAATAATCACCTTTCAGTTTAGTCTCTGTATCAACATTATTCATTGGGGGAAGCAATGTGCTTTCAGAACATTTATGATTTAACCTTAAATTAAGCCTGAAAAGAAGAAGAAAAAAAAAAGTTGTTTGTGGAACTTGCCCAGTAACTTTTAAAACTTTCCAAAGTGTAATATCACTTAAACCCATGTCCTTCAGTATTAATGTATCTCATTTAACAGTATGCATGGCTAATAGTATTCCTGGCTGCATTAGGCAAAGTATCACCAGCAGGTCAAGAGAGGTGATCCTTCTCTTCTCAGCATTGGTAAGGCCACATCTGGAGTCCTGCGTTCAGTTCTGGGCCTCTCAGTACAAGAGAGACGTGGGCATACTGGAAAAAGTCCAATGGAGGACCACCATGATGATTAAGGAGCACCTCTCCTTATCATTAGGTATGGATGTATGTCTATATATGATAGAATATATCAGTGTTTATCTTCAAGAGTCAAATTAGACAACCTTAGAAACAGCTTCTCCAAAGAGATACTTACCAATCTAGTTTCACTGAACAAACAACAAGAAACATATTAAGTATTTGTTCCTTTTCTAGTTGTAAACATATACTTTAGCAACTACCTAAAATTATTCTCAAGTGTTGTTAGTATACAGATGGCTCAATAAAAGATGATAAGAAAAGGTTGCAATGCTTTCAAAATAATTACATTTCCTGCTTTAATGAAGAGCAAAGAAAATATCCAATTAAAATATGCTATCCAATATCACCTTTTTTAAGCTGTGTGCATACAACTGAAGCATAGTAACAGTTTACCTACTTATATAAGTTGAGGAGACTGTCTATTTGCATAGGTATTTCAGATTACAGAAGGACAGGGAGTTTCATTGTTGGTTGGTCTTCTGGCTCTTCAAGTTTTAGGGCTTGGTTTGGTTTGTTTGTTTTTTGTTTGTTTGGTTGGTTGGTTTAAAGTCTATGTCTTTGCTAATTCCCCAAGTTCTGCATGTGAATCTTTCATTCAGTTAAAAAAGGTATAAGGAAAAAAAAGCCTCCCCTGAAAAAAAGTTCCAAAGATAACTAAAATCAGTTGCAATTAACATCAATTCAAATGGTTTACCTCCTACCTGTTTCCTTCTGTAACACATAGAGAATGAAAGGATACTCATCCCACATGTCGCTTCATAAACATCTAGTATTTCAAACAAAAAGAACACCTTCCCCTTAAGACCTATGTTTTGCACATCAAAATACAGCAAGCATGACAAAAAAGCCAATGCGCTGTGTTGTGATTTAACCCGGCTGGTAGCTAAGCACCACAAAGTAGTTCGCTTACCCTTCCCAAGCCCCCCTCTGTGGGATGGGGGGGAGAATAGGAAAAAAGTGAAAGCTTACGGGTTGAGATAAAGACAGCTTATTAGGATAGAAAATAAAGGAAAATGATAATAGTAATACTGTTAATAATGTGTACAAAACAAGTGATGCATAATGCAATTGCTCACCACCCGCTGACCGATGCCCAGCCTATCCCCGAGCAGCTGGCACCCCACCCCGGCCATCCACCTCGTATTAATTATTCAGTATGATGTCATATGGTATGGAATACCCCTTTGGCCAGTTTGGGTCAGCTGTCCTGGGTCTGTCCCCTCCCAGATCCTGCTGCACCACCAGCCTGCCTGCTTGCAGGACAGTGTGAGAAGCTGAAAAGTCCTTGGCTTAGTGTAAGCACTGCTCTGCGACAATTAAAACACCAGTGTGTTATCAGCATTATTCTCATCCTAAATCCCAAACAGGGCACCCTACCATCTACTAGGAGAAAAATTAACTCTATCCTAGTTGAAACCAGGACAAACCTCCTCCCCTTATTCCATACAATTTATGTCATGATTGGGTCCCAGATTTTCTGATATATTCCAATTAATCACCACTTCTCATATATGTGTATAAAATGTCCGCTGACTTTGTTTAGTCTGTGACTGACTTCGGGCTCCATCTGTCCCAGCAGTCTTTCAGGGCAGAAGAGATGGTGCGTGATGTTGGATCGTTACACGTTGGAGCTCATTCTGTTTCCATTGCACAGCTGTGTTTGTCCAGTTCTATCAAAATTAATTTGCTGTTATCATTACCCACCATGTGTCCAGGTACCTGAGCAAAAGCAATCCCACAAATGGGCTTGCCTTTTCCTGAGGCAGGAGTAGCCCAGATTGTTCTACCCAGCATGTTCCTTACATGCACTACCGGAAATTTATGCACTTCTACATTACAGAACAGGTTTGATTGGGCAGGTCCAGCTCGGTTGGCAGATCCTCTAGTATTGACTAACCAGGTGGCCTTTGCTAAATGTGTATCCCAGTGTTTGAATGTCCCAGCACCCGTTGCCTACAGTGTAGTCTTTAACAATCCGTTGTATCGTTCAACTTTCCCGGAGACTGGTGCATGATAAGGGATGTGATACACCCACTCAATACCATGTTCTTTGGCCCAAGTGTCTATGAGGTTGTTTCGGAAATGAGTCCCATTGTCTGACTCAGTTCTTTCTGGGGTGCCATGTCGCCATAGGACTTGCTTTTCAAGGCCCAGGATAGTGTTCTGGGCGGTGGCATGGGGCACATGTTTCCAGCCGTCCGGTGGTTACTTCCACCATTGTAAGTACGTGGCGCTTGCCGTTGCGGGTTTGAGGGAGTATGATGTAATCAATCTGCCAGGCCTCTCCATATTTGTATTTCAGCCATCGTCCTCCATACCAGAGAGGCTTTGACCGTTTGGCTTGTTTAATTGCAGCACATGTTTCACAATCATGAATAACCTGTGCTATAGTGTCCATGGTCAGGTCCACCCCTCGGTCACGAGCCCATCTGTATGTTGCATCTCTACCTTGATGGCCTGAGGTGTCATGGGCCCATCGGGCTATAAATAATTCACCCTTATGTTGCCAGTCCAGGTCCACCTGAGCCACTTCAGTCTTAGCAGCCTGATCCACCTGCTGGTTGTTTTGATGTTCTTCAGTGGCCCGATTCTTGGGCACATGAGCACCTACACGACATACTTTTATAACCAGATTCTCTCCCCGGGTGGCAATATCTTACGACAGTGCAGCAGCGCAGACGGGTGGCCCAGGTTGGACCACCTCTTCCTCCAGTGATATCCCAAAATATTTGCCTTCTGGCCAGTCCACAATCACTTCCAGGAGTCCTGTGCAACTGGGATTTCCTATTCGAGCCCGTTGAATAATCAGTGCAACACACTTTCTCCATGTAGCATCAGTTGCATGATGTTGTAGATGGGGCCAGTCCTTTGAACATCCAGCCCAGTACCGGCAGTCAGGGTGCCAGAGGAGCTGTGCTTCAGTACCGACCACTTCCGAAGCAGATCAAACTCCCTCATATGCTGCCAATATCTCTTTTTCTGTTGCAGGCTTCAGATCCTCTGTATTCCCAACTCCAAAACCCAGGGGGTCGACCTTGAGTTTCCCAAGGCTCTTTCTGCCAGAGGCTCCAGGTGGGACCATTCTCCCCGGCTGCGGTGTAGAGCACATTCTTTACATCTGGTCCTGTTCGGACTGGCCCAAGGGCTACTGCATGAACTATTTCCCGTTTAATTTGTTCAAAGGCTTGTCGTTGCTCAGGGCCCCATTTGAAGTCATTTTTCTTATGGGTTACTAGATAGAGTGGGTTTATAATCAGACTGTAATTTGGAATATGCATTCTCCAAAACCCCACGACACCTAGGAAAGTTTGTGTTTCCTTCTTGCTAGTTGGTGGAGACATAGCTGTTATTTTGTTGATCACATCCATTGGGATTTGACGATGTCCATCTTGCCATTTTATTCCTAAAAACTGGATCTCTCGTGCAGGTCCTTTAACTGTATTTTGTTTTATGGCAAAACCGGCCTTCAGAAGGATTTGGACTATTTTCTCCCCTTTCTCAAACACTTTCTCTGCTGTGTCACCCCATGCGATGATGTCATCAATGTACTGCAGGTGTTCAGGAGCTTCCCCCTGTTCCAGTGCAGACTAGATCAGTCTATGGCAAATGGTAGGGCTGTTTCCACCCCTGGGGCAGCCGATTCCAGGTGTATTGGACTCCCCTCCAAGTGAAAGCAAACTGTGGCCTGCACTCTGCTGCTAGAGGGATGGAGAAAAATGCATTAGCGATATCGGTTGTGGCATACCACTTGGCTGCCTTTGATTCCGGTTTGTACTGGAGTTCTAGTATATCCAGCACTGCATCACTCAGCGATGGTGTGACTTCATTCAGGCCATGATAGTCCACTCTTAGTCTCCACTCTCCATGAGACTTTCACACTGGCCATATAGTTCAATAAGGTTCAACAAGGCCAAGTCCCTGATCCTACACTTTGGTCACAACAACCCCATGCAACTCTACACGTTTGGGACACAGTGGTTAGAGAGTTGTAGAGGAAAAGTATCTGGGGGTGTTGGTCAATGGTCGCCTGAACATGAGCTGACAGTGTACCCTGGTGGCGAGAAGGCCCATGGCATCCTGGCTTGTACCAGGAATAGTGTAACCAGCAGGGCCAGGGAGGTGATCGTCCCCCTGTACTCTGCTCTGGTGAGACCGCACCTCGAGTACTGTGTTCACTTTTGGGTCCCTCACTACAAGAAGGACATCGAGGCCCTGGAGCGTGCCCAGAGAAGGGCTACAAAGCTGGTGAAGGGCCTGGAACACAAGTCCTATGAGGAGTGGCTGAGGGAACTGGGGTTCTTTAGTCTGGAGAAGAGGAGGCTCAGGGGAGATGTTACAGCTCTGTACCTGAAAGGAGGTTGTGGGGTGCTGAGGGTCGGCCTCTTCTCGCAGATAACCAGTGATAGGACTAGAGGGAATGGCCTCAAGTTGCGAAATTATGAGATAATTTTTCTCAGAAAGAGTAGTCGGGCATTGGAAGGGGTTGGCCAGGGAAGTGGTGGAGTCACCGTCCCTGGGGGTGTTTAAGGTTGGAGGTTGGACATGGTGCTTAGGGACATGGTTTAGTGGGTGACATTGGTGGTAGGGGGACAGTTGGAAGAGATGATCTTGGAGGTCTTTTCCAACCTTAATGATTCTATGATACCAATAAAGTGTGAGTTAGTCTTGCTGATTGCTCCTTTGCTCTCCAGTTAATGAATCAGTTTATGGATCGGAATCGGGGAGTCTCTGTTGGTGCGATATTGGTGCTGGTGCATTACTGTGGTAGCAATTGGCACCTGCTGTTCTTCGACCCTCAGCAACCCCACAACAGAAGGGTCCTCTGAGAGACCAGGCAAGGTAGACAACTGTTTAATGTCCTCTGTCTCTAAGGCAGCTATGCCAAAAGCCCACTGGTACCTTTTTGGGAGGAGGCCTTCTTGCTTCAACTACAAGAAGCGTGACGCTTGCATGCTCTCATCCTGACGGGGGACTTCAGCCACCCAGATGTCTGCTGGAAAAGCTACACAGCAGGCTGTAAGCAATCCAGGAGACTCTTGGAGTTATCCTGAGGATAGTTATCTGGAGGCAGTCTGGGCTGCAGTGACCACGCCCTGGTTGAGTTTGTGATCTTGAGGCATATGGGCTTGGCAAAGAGCGAAGTCAGGACCCTGAACTTCCGAAGAGCGAACTTCCAGATGTTTAAAGACCTAGTGTACAAGATCCCCTGGAACACTGTCCTTAGGGACAAAGGAGCTGAGCAGAGCTGGCAACTCTTTAAGGATGTTTTCCTCAGAGCACAAGAACTCTCCATCTCCCTGTGTATGAAAGTGGTCAGGGAGGGCAGACAACTGGGATGGCTGTGCAAGGACCTGCTGGACAAACTGAGGCGCGAGAAGGAAATACTAAAAGGACAAACAATAAAATTAATCAGTCTTTCTGTGAACTGAGATACTTTCAGCTGTTATGCCTTTGCTATTGCTTTCTCTGACAAGAAAGCAGCTAAATTTTGGAGGCACATCCTAATTCTGTTAATTACTCTAAGCAGAGTAATTAAGAAAAAAACAACCCACACCTCTGGAAAGAGAACTGATAAATCCACATTCAATATGATAAAAATCTTCCTGAACTCACAGCTCTACAAAGCAAATACTGACATTTAGATTTTGTATTATATAATATAGTGTTGCTTTTTTTTGTATGTTTTACCAAAAGATCTCAAAACACGTTACAGAGGTCATAAATGAGATGATAAAATGAATAACATTGATATTAGTCGAACTGAGGCACAAGAAGGAAATGCTTAGGCACTGGAAGCAGGGACACGTGGCCTGGGAAGATTACAGGGATGCAGTCCGGATGTGTAGGGATTGGATCAGGAAGGCCAAGGCACAGATGGAACTGAGCTTGGCAAGGGATACCAAAAATAACAAGAAGGGATTCTATAGGAACATTAGCCAGAAAAGAAAGGCCACGAGAGTGTTCCCCCTCTGATAAATGAGAAGGGAGAACTAGTAATGACAGACATGGAGAAGGCTGAGGGTACTCAACAACTTCTTTGCCTCAGTCTTCACTGACAGTCAGGATTCCCAAGTCTTTCATTTCCCTGAACCCGTAGATGGAGGCTGGAGGAGCAAAGTCCCACCCCCTGTAAGTGAAGAGCAGGTTTGAGACCACCTGATGAAACTGAACAGGTACAAGTCTATAGGGCCTGATGACATGCATCCCAGGGTCCTGAGGGAATTGGCTGATATAGTTGCAAAGACTCTCTCCATCATATTAGAAAAGTCCTGGCAGTCAGGCGAAGTCCCTGGTGACTGAAAAAAGGGAAACATCACTCCTATTTTTAAAAAGGGTAGAAAGGAGGACCCGGGGAATGACAGACTGGTGAGCCTCAATCTCTGTGCCTCGCAAGATCATCGAAAAGATTCTCCTGGAAGCAATGTCAAGGCACTTGGAAGACAAGGAGGTGATCTGAGAAAGCCATCATGGCTTCACCAAGGGCAAGTTGTGCCTGACCAATCTGGTGGCCTTTTATGATGGAGTGACTGCATCAGTTGATAAGGGAAGACCGACCGATGTCATCTACCTGGACTTCTGTAAGGCCTTTAACATGGTCCCACATGACATCCTGGTCTCCAAACTGGAGAGAGATGGATTTGAAGGGCAGAACATTGAGTGGATAAGGAATTGGTTTGAAGGCTGCACCCAGAGAGTGGTGGTCAATGGCTCTATGTCCAGGTGGAGGCCAGTGACGAGTGCTGTCCCTCAGGGGTCTGTCTTGGGACTGGTACTGTTTAATATCTCTATCAACAACATAGACAGTGGGATCGAGTGCACCCTTAGCAAGTTTGCAGATGACACCAAGCTGAGTGGTGCAGTCTATACAAGAGAAAGAAGGGATGCCATCCAAAGGCACGTAGACAAGCTAGAAAAGTGTGCCCATGTGAACCTAATGAGATTCAACACGTCAAAGTCCAAGGTGCTGCACCTGGGTTGGGTCAATCCCAGATGTGAGTATAGAGTGGGAAAAGAACTCACTGAGAGCAGCTCTGCAGAGAAGGACCTGGGGGTTTTGGTGGATGAAAAGCTCGACATGATTCGGCAATACGCATTTATCAGAAGTGTTTTACAAAGGTTTTATATATTTTAAATTTTCTAATCCATTAATGGTGTTTCAGATGTCTTTTGTCTTGTTTATAGAATCACAGAATATCCTGAGTTGGAAGGGACCCACAAGGATCATCAAGTCCAACTCCTGGCACCACGCAGGTCTACCCAAAAATTCAGACCGTATGACTAAGAGCATACTCCAAATGCTTCTCAAACTCCGACAGGCTTGGTGCCGTGACTATGTCCCTGGGGAGCCTGTTCCAGTGTGCGACAACCCTCCTGGTGAAGAACCTCTTCCTGATATCCAGCCTGAACCTCCCCTGTCGCAGCTTGACTCCATTCCCTCGGGTCCTATCACTGGTCACTAAAGAGAAGAGATCGGTGCCTGCCCCTCCACTCCCTGTCGTGAGGAAGCTGTAGACTGTGATGAGGTCTTCCCTCAGCCTCCTCTTTTCCAGGCTGAACAGGCCAAGTGACCTCAGCCGCTCCTCATACGTCTTCCACTCTAGGCCCTTCACCATCTTTGTAGCCCTTCTCTGGACACTCTCCAATAGTTTCACATCCTTTTTGTACTGTGGTGCCCAAAACTGCACACAGTACTCGAGGTGAGGCCGCACCAGCGCAGAGTAGAGCGGGACAATCACTTCCCTCGACCGACTAGCAGTGCCGTGCTTGATGCGCCCCAGGATACGGTTGGCCCTCCTGGCTACCAGGACACGCTTCTGGCTCATATTCAGCTTGCTATCAGCCAAAACCCCCAGATCCCTCTCTGCAGGGCTGCTCTCCAGCATCTCATCGCCCAGTCTGTACGTATAGCCTGGGTTGCCCCTTCCCAGGTGCAGGACCTGGCACTTGCTCTTGTTAAACTTCATGCGGTTGGTGATCGCCCAGCTCTCCAATCTGTCCAGATGTTTCTGCAAGGCCTTTCCTACCTCAACAGAGTCAACAACTCCTCCCAGCTTAGTATCATCAGCAAATTTACTCAAAACATCTTCTAGTCCTACATCCAAATCGTTTATGAAAACATTGAAAAGAAGTGGCCCTAAAATGGAGCCCTGGGGGACCCCACTGGTGACTGGCCGCCAGCCTGATGTAGCCCCATTTACCATAACCCTTTGAGCCCTGCCCGTCAGCCAATTGTTCACCCATTGTATGATGTTTTTGTCTAGCTGTATGCTGGACATTTTGTCCAGTAGGAATCTATGGGAAACTGTTGAAAGCTTTACTGAAATCCAAAATACTGGACCGATAAAGGACACCTTGTGGTTGGGGTCTACTACAGGCCGCCTGATCAAGGGGGGGCCTGTGGATGAGGCCTTTGCTTCAACTACAAGAAGCGTGACGCTTGCATGCTCTCATCCTGACGGGGGACTTCAGCCGCCCAGATGTCTGCTGGAAAAGCTACACAGCAGGCTGTAAGCAATCCAGGAGACTCTTGGAGTTATCTTGAGGATAACTTCCTGGTCCAGCTATTAGACAAACCAACCAGAGAAGAAGTGTTACTGGACCTGGTGCTCACCAATGCGGAAGAGCTCATTAAAGAGGTCAAGACTGGAGGCAGTCTGGGCTGCAGTGACCAAGCCCTGGTTGAGTTTGTGATCTTGAGGCATATGGGCTTGGCAAAGAGCGAAGTCAGGACCCTGAACTTCCGAAGAGCGAACTTCCAGATGTTTAAAGACCTAGTGTACAAGATCCCCTGGAACACTGTCCTTAGGGACAAAGGAGCTGAGCAGAGCTGGAGCGCTTTAAGGATGTTTTCCTCAGAGCGCAAGAACTCTCCATCCCCCTGTGTATGAAAGTGGTCAGGGAGGGCAGACAACCGGGATGGCTGTGCAAGGACCTGCTGGACAAACTGAGGTGCGAGAAGGAAATGCACAGGCACTGGAAGCAGGGACATGTGGCCTGGGAAGAGTACAGGGATGCAGTCTGGATGTGCAGGGATGGGATAAGGAAAGCCAAGGCACGGATGGAAGTGAGCTTGGTAAGGGATGCGAAGAATAAAATGAAGGGATTCTGTGGCTGGGGGAGCGAAGTCCCACCCACTCTAAGCAAAGAGCAAGTTCGGGACCACGTGATGAAACTAAACTAGTACAAGTCTATGGGGCCTGATGACAACAGGAGTGGCCAGCAGGTTGAGGGAGGTGATTGTCCTCATCTACTCTGCCCTCATGAGTCCCTACTTGGAGTACTGCATCCAGGTTTGGGGCTTCCAGCATAAGAAGGATGTGCATCTGCTAGAGAAGGTCCAGAGGAGGGCCATGAAGATGACCACGTGGCTGGAGCACCTCTCCTATGAAGAAAGGCTGAGAGAGCTGGGGATGTTCAGCCTACAGAAGAGAAAGCTCTGGGTTGACCTTCTTGTGGCTTTTCAGTACTGAAAGGGGGATTATAAAAAAGACGGAGAACAACTTTTTGCTCAGGCAGACAATGGCAGGACAAAGGGAAATGGCTTTAAACTAAAAGAGGGGAGATTTAGAATAGAGGTGAGGAGGAAATTCTTCACTCAGGTTGGTGAGGCACTGGAAGAGCTTGCCCAGAGAGGTTGTGGATGCCCCATCCCTGGAGGTGTTCAATACCAGGCTGGTCGAGGCCCTGGGCACCCTGATCTAGTGGGTGGCATCCCTGCCCAGAGCAGGGGGGTTGGAACTAGATGATCTTTAAGGTCCCTTCCTACCCGAGCGTGGTTTTTTTACTCAGGTGGGCAGCCGAGTTCCACCACGGCCACTCTCTTGCTCCCCCTCCTCAAAGGGGAAGGGAGAAAATATGACACAAAGGGGTCAAGGTTTGAGATAAGGATTATTTAATTAAAGGGAAAAGGAAGAGGGAAGAAAAAAAAACACAACAAAGGCCACGTGGAAGCACAGAGAGAGAAAAGCATTTGCTCTCTACTTCCCATCAATGAGCGATGTTCGGCCACATTCTGGGAAGCAGGGCCTCAGTACACATAGCGGTTGTTCGGAAGGACAGACGCTTCCACGAGAGCCCCCCCTCTCTTTCCCCTTTCCCACCTTTTATTTCTGAGTGTGACATCATATGGCATGGAATATCCCTTTGGTCAGTTTAGGTCAGTTGCCCTAGTGATGTCCCCTCCCCATCGCTTGCCCACCCCCAGCCTGCTGGCTCTTGGGGGGTTGGAGGGAGTCCTGATGTGGTGCCAGTATTGCGCAGCAATAGACAAAACACTGGTGTAATGCCAGTGCTGTTCCAGCTACAAGTGCAGAGCACAGCACTCTATGGGCTGCTGCAGGGAAAGTTAACTCCATCCCAGCCAGACCCAGGACACTGAGCCATTCTAAGTTTCTATGATTCTATTCTGTGCTTTATGGTTTCTCAGACTTTTGTACTAAATATGTGGAGTATATCTGTGTGGGAAAAACTGAAAAATATTACAGAATGTGTGATATGCTACTTTATTTCACTTCATATATAAAAACATGACTCCATTGTGTAGGTTTCAGAGAAAGGGAAAAACTGAGATCTAAGGGTAGACAAAACCTATTTTTAGTACGCAGTAGTTCTGTATTGCCTAAGTCTGTAATTTTATAAACTTGAGAAAAGTCATGTTCTTTCCCCTCTGGTAGATTACATCCTGGTGGCCAGTCAGTACCTTGCAGAGATGGTCTGTGTATTTGGTGCTCTGTATCTAACATTGTGCTTGACTTTCTGTGAATGCGTGTGTAAGGAAGACTTGTTTTAGAAGTTTGTTTTCTACACGTGGGAGATGGGGCTGAAGGTTTCAAAACGAAGTCCATGTTAAAGGCAAAAGATTTTAGAGGCTTCCAGGTTGAAAGGCTGAGAAGCACTGCATGCAGGTAAATGCATTGCATTTTGTGGAGGGCTAAGTAGCTAGGCAAACATACAGCATTCATATGGCTGTGCAACTGTTTGTTCTAAATTTCGATTTCTCTTTATAAATTATTCATATGTTTGCTTAGATAAGCTCTCCTAATCACAGAGGATGAGGTCACTGAATTGGGCCACAGAAAAAGATGCTGTGTGATATATTCTGTGAAATTCCCAACAAGCAGATCTTAACTTTAAATTTGCAAACATTCAGAATGTTAACTTAAAAACTTATTATTTGTGCTTTGTGTAAAGTGCAAAGATGCAAAGAAATTTAAAGGAAGGAATGACTGCCCATTAAAAAATACGAGCCAAATTTTAATTAAAACGGATTTTATATGTTTCTGAGGTAAAGATTGCAGAACTGTAATTATATAGAACTAATTGCCTTTCTAACATTTATGTATTGGTTGTATACCAATTGTTGCTTATCATAATGTCCTGAAGGTTGGCCAAGCAAGATTTCTTTTTCTTACTCTATGAGTAAAAACCTATCATAGTAATTCCCCAACATTAGATGTTGTTGAGAACTATATCTTCAGAAATGGGGATTTATGGTTATATGGTTATAATTTTAAATACGCAATGGTATATTATAGATATTTTGGAGTGTATATTTTGTTTTAGTTATTAGCTATTAACTAGCTCATTTCTATCTCTTTTTCTATTTCTATTTTGTCTTCAAAATAAAAGTTTTAATTCGGTGTTGCTTCAGTTGTTACTATAATACTGCTGTTTTGATGTTTAACTGGTCCTTGTAGTTACCATGTAAGCAACGTAACCACTTGACAATGTTCTGTCCTGCACTGAACAAGCTGTCTGCTTTGTGCAGAAAAGTCATCTCTCTGTCCAGTGGCTGAAGTATATTCTTCTTGTTTGCCTTGCAGGCACAGGAGAGAGTGGTAAAAGCACGTTCATCAAACAGATGAGAATCATCCACGGATCAGGTTACTCTGATGAAGACAAAAGGGGCTTTACAAAACTGGTGTACCAGAATATATTTACAGCAATGCAGGCCATGATCAGAGCCATGGATACCCTCAAAATACCATACAAATATGAACATAATAAGGTGAGATTTTTGTTTATTTCCATAGCTGAAGCTTTTCCTCTTTTACCTTTGGGAAGCGTATTGAAGGTCTCTAAAAATTATACATCGTGTACAAATTATATTCTACCTAAAATTTAGAAGAAAAGGGTTTCTTCCAGTCCTGCCTCTACTTCTCTGACATTTGCACTGCTCTGACAGCACAGAGGTGCTGCTCTTAAGAAGAAATCTGGGGGTGGGAGGGTTGTCATAGCAAGAGGGTTAAGGGGTTAAGAGCAGGCTGGCATTTGCCTGTGACTTCAGTTGCCTCTTTTCCTTTCCTCCCATTCCATGTCTGGGCCAGAGCACAGTTAAGACATTCTTTTGGTTTGTACCAGTACTATTTAAGACTTTCCATTAATATTATGTGGGGAAAAATCAAATTTATTAGAAAAATAGGTGGGGATATCTTGTTGAGCGTGAGTATATTATGAAAGAAAACTTTTGACACAAGGCCTTAGAATAAGCCAATTCTTTTGAAAGTGATGATATCGCTGAAATTTAGAAAAATAAAATACCTTTAAAGCATTTTGTAAGTTTTATCTTTGGTTAGCCTGACTTCGTTCACTTTTTTAAAATATTAGCTTTCTAAAAGAAAGATGAATGACATATTTTAAAGTTTCCATGAAAGAGGGTGAAGCACTTAATATAAGTGATATTTTTTGCATGGGGAGGCAAAGGATTACATGGCTGTATCTCCCGTTCCTTTCCATTGGGGTGCTCTGTCTTTGAGAACAGTTCCTGAGAACTGGTCCTGATATTTACTACTGACTCTCAGTAACTTTGTCAGATGGAGAGATTAAGATCTCTTATGAGTGAAAGGCTTGCCTTTCTTTGAATCTTGTGAAAGGAGATTTAATGATTATTTAGTAATCCTGGATGAAAATTATACTTGTAAATATTTTATTATTTGCTTAAATATCAGAAGCTATGTAAAAGCACAGAAATTGGCAATAAGGAAGTAAGCTTCTGTTAACTAGGACAGACAAGATGAAAAAAGTATGCTGATAGAAGTTGTGGTGGTTTTATCTTGCTGGGCAGCTGAACTCCAGTACAACCTCCTCAGAAGAAGAGGGGGAGCAGAGAGTATGCTGGGAAGAGAAAAAAAAAAAGGTCTCACGGATTGAGATAAGGATAGAATCATAGAATCATTAAGGTTGGAAAAGACCTCCAAGATCATCTGGTCCAACCATTACCCTACTACCAATGTTACCGACTAAACCATGTCCCTAAGCACCACATCCAGCCTTTCCTTAAACACCCCCAGGGACAGTGAAACCACCACTTCCCTGGGCAACCTGTTCCAATGCCTGAAATTAAAGAGAAAAGGAAGAAGGAAAAAACAAGCAAATGCTGTGCAGAAGCACAATGAGAGAAATAAAATATTCTCTACTTTCCATCAACGAGCGATGTTCGGCTACATCCTGGAAAGCAGGCTATCAATATGTATAGAGGTTGTTTGGGAAGACATATGTCTTCATAATGAGAGCCCTCTCTACACCCCCTTTCCTTCCCCTTTCCCACCTTTTATTGCTGAGTCTGACATCATATGGTATGGAATGTCCCTTTGGTTGGTTTAGGTCAGCTGCCCTGGTGGTGTCCCCTCCCCACTTCTTGCCAACTCTCAGCCTACTGTCTCTGGGGGAGTTTAGAGGGATTCTTGATGCTGTGCCAGCATTGCTCAACAATAGACAAAACATTGGTGTGATACCAATGCTGTTCTAGCTACAAGTGCAGAGCACAGTACTGCATGGGCCACTGCAGGGAAAGTTAACTCCATCCCAGCCAGACCCAGTACAGAAGTCTTTTGTGTTTACATATATGAAATTTAGTTATTAGAATTGGTCTGCAGTGTATGTTTGAAAGGATCTTATTTAGAAGTAGGAAAAGTGAAGCTTATTATCAGGTGAAGGCTTAGTTTCTCCATTTGTGTCCACCAAAGTCATTGCAGCTGATTACCACATTGTGATGTAATGGTACGGTAACCAAAGAATCTTGCAGGAGCCTGGCTTTATACAGTAGCAAGTTAGGCAGGTCCTGTCAAAATCAATATTGGTAACTTTCTTTAATGTGTTTTTGGGGTTTCTGAGCTTATGAAAATGTTCGGAAATTTTGAAAAATTTGTCCTAAATAGAATGTTGATCTGAACCTCCTAGTCTGATTGTATTCTTGAGCTGTCTGATTTCCCCTTGCCCCTCAGAAATCAAAATCAAATGTATAACTCATATAACTAGCATTAAAAAGGAAATTACATTTGTATGTGTATTTCAGCTCCATGTTTTTACTGTACATAAAGTACTGAATTTCCTATCAAAATGACTTTAAATGTTAATTGATTGTGAAGCGCACGTTTTTCTTCTGTATTGGTATTGACCGTCTCTTTGCTGTACTATATGGAAGTCCATTATAAATCCTTGTATTATGCTACAGAGTATATATTCTATAGTTATTATTTAAATTGAGTGTTGAATTTATATAGAATATTTTTATATAGTTGAAGTGAATGTTAGATGCAGCATATCTGTATACATGTGACCAGACCTTTTTAGTTATAGCTGTTCACTTTTTATATATAAAAATAACTTTCTTGAAAGTGAGAAAGTCTGTCTTTGTGCTCAGCTACTTCACAAGCGTTCCCATCAGTTCTAATAGGGCTATGTGTGTAGTAAAGTGCCAAAGCTGACAGGTTCTAGATGCAGTTCCTTTATAAACTCAGTGGGATTTTTTTAATTCAGGGGAATTAAAAAATACAATCTTTTTTTTTTTTTTTTTTTTTTACTTTTTTTTTTTTTGCATTGAAAACAAACTCATTAGCCTTGCAGCCTAGAAAACACAGGAAGGGCACTTCCTATGAAATTGAATCTCATATCAGGAAATTCAGTCTCAGGAAATAATATCTCAAAGTTTGAGTAACAGCATATTCTTAGCACAGTACTTGTTTTGCACAATAGCTTAGAAACCTACAGCTCAAGCTGCTACTTATATGGCTGTGCCTAAAGAAATGGGAGTGAAGTGACCCTTTTATCAAATTCAAAAAGTTCAGTTAAGTAGGCAGTTGGGATCTTTGTACAGTGTAAAACAACAACATCTAGGCTGGATTATTTTAATATCAGCATAGGAAGAAGCAAGTTTTAAGTTAAGGCAGTTAGTTCTTCCAGTATTGTGTTGGCTTTATAGTCACCAATATAATTAAATTGGCAAGCTCTGAAATGCTTTGTCCTATATTATGACAATCTAAGTTCTTTGAAAGATTTATTATCAGAACAGTGAAAGTCAATTGAGAAATGTAAATGTTAGTGTTTAAATTGTAATGTCTGATTACTGATGGTAGGGCACTGTATCACGTAAAACATTTCTCTTGTTAACTGCAGAATGTGAGCTCTATTGAGGTTTAAGATAACAGGTGAGGGTGATCTCTTCTCTAAGGAAATGGTGGCTTATGGATTGTTTTTTTTAGTTTCCTTTTGAGTAAATGTTACTGTGTTTCCATTATTTTTTAAATATAAGTTGTGAAGTTTTTATATGCATATTGAATTTTGGAGAAGCAGTTTATAAAATATAGAAAAGCCTTAGGGTGTTCTTTGTGTTTCTCAAAATTGCCTGTCTGCAAAATTTTTGTGAGTGTACAATAGTAACTCATGTGCAAGCACTAACATTCGCATACACATTTTTAAAATCTAAAATATATATTTTAAAATCTTTTTTAAAACCATCTTTTTAGAATTTTGACCTGTGTATCTATGTTTCTGTCAGTCCATCCAAGTTAATTAATACTGAATGAAGAAAACCATTAACTGTAATTATTTTTTTAACTTTTGACTTAACTTTGGTGTGGTATCTCCATTCTTGGAGATATTCAAAAGCCACCTGGACATGGTCCTGGGCAACTGGTTCTAGGTGACCCTGCTTGATCAGGGATTGGACCAGATGACCTCCAAAGGTCCCTTCCACCCTTATCCATTCTGTGATTCTGACATTCCCAGTGTTGTCCATAGTGGCTTAGAAGCCATTGTTCTAGGTAATGTAGTCTCCGTTTCTCCTGTTCTATCTTTTTTTCATGTCTAATATTGCTGAAGGATGTTTTTTTTTTTAATTTTTAATTTTTTTTTCTCTCCTGTTGTTACAAAAGTTCTACTAAATAAATCTACTCCTGTACTAAAGAACTACTACCAGTTTTACCCCTTATTGTTCCTTTTCAGTGTAATTTCCAGAACACAGTTACCTCTTCTTATAGACTGTCTGGAAGTTGTCATTCATTAGTGGTTAACAGGCAAGAAATCTTAATTGAATATGATGCCAAGAATTTCCTGTGAGACTTCTTAAATATTCATAACAAGTTACCCAATGTGAGTAAGCTACAAGAACAGAGAAACTGGAAACATAAAATCAACTCTTAGTATAGACAAAGAAGTTTGCTCTAAGTTTCAAAGAGTAGTTCCACTGATGAAGTTTCCGTATTTAAGCCTATTCCCTATAGGGAATGTTTAAAAATGAAAATAAGCAAGTATGGGAAAATGCTTTTAAAGTCCAAAATCTTACTGATGTTCTCTTCAAGGCCAAGTTTACTTTGTTGATAGCTTTTTTTTTCCCCCCAAGTCGGATGAATCTATTGTAACAAACAGACAAAAGTAAGATACTAGGAGCAGGTATGGAGTCAGATTACATAAATCTCAAGTGAACAGTTTTGAGTTTTAAATGTTTTGGATCTCTTCAGTGAGATTTGATGTTCAGCAAACATAAGTTGGAGAAAAGGACCTCCCTCATACCTCACCTGATATGCAAATAATGTGAAGGACTGAATACCAAGCAGCAGTGTGGTAATTGTGTGTGAGATCCATTGACTCTCAGATGATGTAGTATGTATGGTAGTTATTGTCTTTTTTGAAAGAAGGATATTCTGAGGATGTTGAAATGAAATGCTTCTAAAGAATAGCTTATTGGTTTGGAACACACATAATAAAGTGCCTCTTCAAGTAGATGGAGAAAACTGAACTGTGCCATCCGCACAAACAGTAGTATTCTTCAGTGTCTCATACTTGAAGAAGAGAGCTTAAAAGCAGGTTGCAGGAAAAAGGGATTTATACTAGTCATGTTAGTTAGTATTCAGCACATCCTAGTACTCTCAGATGTCTTACTCCAGACACATAAAAATAAAGAGAAATTACCTAGTAAATAGAAGTTTTGCAGACTGTTAAATGCTTCGAATAATGTGAAGCTTCTGATGCAATTTTTTGGCAAGAAATAGAATACCTAAAAGCCAGCCAACGTGGAAGAGAGCATAGTAAGATTTCAAGTATCGTAATCAATTAACTTTTATTCAGATAAAGGAATTAAAGATGACTTTTTTTTTTCAGGAGCCTTGTTTGACGTGAGGTAAAACCTGGCTCCCCAATAGCTTTACATTTCCTCCCATGATGGCGTTCATCAAAGATCTTTAGGGGCTCCAATAAAGCCATGAACAATTTCTTCCTCAGTGCTTCATAAAGAATGTTGGTAAGGACTTCCACAATCCTAAATAGATCTCAGTCTCTCCCCAACTGGTTTTCTTCTATTTTAAGTCTCCTTCTGTCAGTCATTTGCTCCTCTGATGCCTAGCTTGCCTATCTCCAGTCTTTATACATTTAACCTTATAAAGTCCTTATCTATTTACCTGTGACCTTACCATATTGTCCTACTCTCTACTGTTTTTGTTTTCCATTATATTTGAATCAAACTTTAAAAAATAATAACCTTTTTATAAATGTGTTAACTTATATTCTGTCCTCCTACTACCATTTCACTCATTTGCTTACCCCTTGGTTAGAGCAGAGATTTCTTGCATTTGTCAGTATTACTCCAATGAATTTGTAAATTATTTGTTTCCTCTGTTATGTTCTGCATTACTATTTCATATGTTATTCCAACAGAATTGACTTTTAGATTTTTTTCTAAGTGTAGGAAAATGTATCAGAGATAAGGTAGGTTAGCAAGGTTGCTTGAAATGCTGAGAATATCTGTATTTTTAAGAAACATATCGATAAACAAGCAAATATTCTTCAACTTCCCAGTAAAATTATATGTAATTTCACCTATATGAAAAGAGAAGACTGTCTTAGCCTTCAGTTATGCAACCTTACTTAAATTTTCACATTTTAGAAACAGCTGCAAGACCAAAAAATTCAATGAATTAATCACATTTAGGTTCATGCATGTGTTAACATTTAATTCTGAAAAGAGTAGGACTTTGATTATGGAGCATGTATGACAGATACAGAATACTGTAGACATAAATTTGAAAACTCAATGTTAGCAGTGCATTATTGCTTATTTTTTTTTTAAATATAACATTTTGTTGATTAACTGCCTTTTGCTAACAGGAAGTGGTAATTCGTATACAAAATCACGTGTATGGGGTGTGATGTCCATGTTTTATCTTTTTACTGCTTCTGGTAGTGGGGAGAATGGGTGGTAGAAATGCTTGCTTACAGATTCTTGTAGATTTTGAGATCGTTCATGCAGTAGTTAAAGGACCATGACTATAGGAAGATGTTTTTAGCATTTTTTTGTTTCTTTTTATAAGTATTCTTTCTCTTTTACTTCAGATCTGTTTGTCACATAGTTATTTTGCTTAGAAAGCATATTGTGTGTCTGAAAGGAAACATTCATGTAAGCATGCTTTCTGACAAAAATGTGAAATGCTCACAGAGCAACTTCTGTATGTGTTAGAAGTCTGGAGTTTATTTTAAAGTAATGAATGAGGTTTCACACTGAAAATGATTCTGACTTTTCCTTTATTAGCAGCAACTATATAATTATATAGGTATTTATATTACATATAATATTTAATATACAAATATAGCTATACTTTGCTAGAGTAAAATATTTGTTAACACTAATAGCTTCCTAATTAGTTCATTCATTAGTGCAAGATAAGTATTTAGATTATCCAGCATTGATATCTGAAATAATTTTAGATTTAAATATTTTCTTAAAATTCCTCAGAAACTTTAAGAAAGTATTTCCTATGCACAGTAAGCATTTTGGGGGGAAACTGACTGATCCAGTTATGTTCCATTTATGTTATATGAAATGACTAAAAACTCTTCAGTATCATGTCTTCATTATTCATTTCTACTAACTCACAAGATTTTCTTGAAATAAGATTTACTGCCATGAATTAAGAAATCATCGGCTAAAATAGGCCATTTTTTCTGAAGGTTTTGTCAATATCTGTTTTTCAGTTTGTACTTCCTATTTGTTAAAAGTCATAAAGTCCAAGATGCAAGAAAGCTTCCTCTTATTATACAGTTCAGCTTTGGTTTAGAAAATTGGCTATTGTTAAGCAAAAGAGTTGTGTTTAAGAAACAACAAAAATCCACAACTGTTTTTATCAAGTGTTTGTTTTTATTATAATTATTGTTTTGTTTTTGTAGTGGGATGCTTTGCCTGATGTCTGTATGCACATAATTACTTTGATTGTCTGCTTTCTTTGAAAGTTCTCTTGCATTTTTTTTTCCTTGATCAAAGCAGGCATAAAGTCTGAATATTAGAGTTGATCACACATTCACACTGTGTGAGTCCAATCACATGTCTAACTGTTTTCAGTTAGTGAAAACAGTTGCCTAACTGTTTTTAGTTAGTTTTAAGTGACTATACAAAGGTGAGGCATGAGACAAAGGTCCAGTGTTTTATTTACAGAAAAGGAGTATGGCAAAGGACAATCTAAGTATGACATTATCAGTGTTTGTTTTAATTTCCTATTGACAATATTATTTTCCAGAATCAAAACACAAAACCTCTGTTGCATGCCTCAACTTTGGCCACAAAATATATACATTTTGACTGGTTTATATAGATTATTTAATATTATGGTGGGCCTGTGATATTGGATAAGTAGAAAATGATGTTATGATCAGGTCACTTTTATGAACACTCTTGAGTATAACAAAACAGAGCTACATATTGGGTTAAAAGGGTAACAGAGACAGGGAGTTGCTTTGAATACCCTCTTACACTTCTTTAATTCTCATGTGTCTCTCAGTTTCTCAGCTCTTAGTCCCTATTGTACATGAGAGTTCATGAGATGTATGCCTTGTCTGGGGCAAGTAATACTGTGGAAAAGCTGTTACAATTGTTGGGTGTGTGTCATGATAATTTTTTTCAGGTTGATGACTCCATTTTTCTTCATGTAACCAACAGGGTAGAGTTAAAATTTGGAACGTTTTTTTAGTTAACCTGGTAAGCTAAATTGTAGATAGAGTGTTAACAATAGACTGCATGTACGTTTGGCAAATTTGCTGTTTTTCTTGAAAATTTTCAAAATGTAACTGTAAATTATGTGCCAAATTGTTTATGTTCCTCTATTCTTAGATATATTTTTTTAATAAACTATGACCAATTGTGGTGGTTTTATGCTGCTATGCAGCTGAAATCTACCACAACCGCTCTCTCACTCAAGGAGAAAATATGATGGAAAGGGCTCAAGGGTTGATATAAGGACAAGGAGATCACTCAACAATTATTGTCACAGGCAAAACAGACTCAGAACAGGAAGATTAATGTAATTAATTGCCTATGACTAGCAGACCAGAACAGTGATAAATTAAAAGCAAACAAAAAACACCTTCACCCCCATCCACCCTCTTCTACCTCCTCCCCCCCCGAGTGGCACAGGGGAACAGGGAATGGGGGTTGCAGTCAGTCCATAACACTTCGTCTTTGCCACTCCTTCACACTCACTCTCTTTCCCTGCTCCAACATGGAGTCCCTCCCATGGGATACAGTCCTTCCCAAACTGATCCAACGTGGGCTTCCCACAGGCAGCAGCTCTTCAAGAACTGCTCCAAATATGGGTCCGTACCACGGGGTCCGTCCATCAGGAGCACACTGCTCCAACCTGGGTCCCCCACAGGCAGCAGCTCCTGCCAGATCACCTGCTCCTGCGTGGGCTCCTCTTCAGGGGCCGCAGATTCAGTCTGGAGTCTGCTCCAGCAGGGGCTCTCCATAGGCCACAGCCTCCTTCAGGTCAGATCCACCTGCTTCACCATGGTCCTCTCCACAGGCTGCAGGGGAACATCAGCTCCAGTGCCTGGAGCACCTCCTCCCACTCCTTCTTCACTGACATTGGTGTCTGCAGGGCTGTTTCTCACTCCTCAGTCTCCCAGCTGCTATTGTGCAGCAGTTTTTTCCCTTTCTTAAATATGCTCGCACAGAGACACAACCAACATCGCTCATTGGCTTGGCTCTGGCCAGCAGCAAGTTCCTTTTGGAGCTGGCTGAAACTGGCTCTTATCTAACAGGGTGGCAGTTTCTGTATTCTTCTCACAGAGGCCACCCCTGCAGCCCCCTGCTACCAAAACCTTGCCACGTAAACCCAATACACCAATTATTTGAGAACCTATGCTTTCTGTATTTGTTGTTAGTAGTACAAGCAGATAAATGAGTCCTCTTGGTGTGTGCATTTGTTCTTTGTATCTTTCCTACAGTCCTTATCCAGCTATTTTTTTGACCAGCAAACCAAGTGCTGTCAATTATATACGATGTACAAAAAAGTAACTGTCACTGGAGTATAAAAAGTCTTGGGCACATTTGCTTCCCTTCTGGACTCCAGTACAGCCATATGTGGAAGAAGAATGGGAACATGCCACAGATTAAGAGGTATTAACACAGCAGTTGTGTAACCCTGGTGAATCCCATTGTGCTCTTTGTGGTTCCAGTTGTACCACTTCATGGATATTTTAATGTTTGTATTACTATTTATCAAAAAAAAAAAACCACCACACACACACAAAAAAAACCCCACAGCTATCAAAAATATTGCCATTGGATTTTGTTTGGTCATATTTTCTTATCTAGTCCATATCTATATCTACAGAGGCTTTACTGGGTATTTCGTAGAAGAGCACCATCTTGACCTTGGAAATTCTGACTGCAAACTCGTTTTTTCTAACTGTACCATTTGTATGGCCACACTATGTCATTTTACATTTGTGAAGAGGTTTAGAACAAAATGAAAATTAAATTTTTGTGTGCTCATTTCTATTAGTGTGTTTATTCAATTATGATTATTTTTGAGGTAGTCCAGTAGTTTATTCTTTACTGCTGGTTCTGCTCAAATAGTTGTTTCACATTGGAGAAACATGGTGGCACCAATTATTCAAGGCACCTTCAAGGATTGTTTAAAACAGGAATCTCCTGAGTACTAAACAGGCATAGCTTTTAGACGTGCAGGGTTCACTAAGTAAACTCTTGGATTACATTGGCAACTTGTAGTTGTGTATAAACATGATTTATGTCCCATCTAAGTATTTTAACCAGTGTTCTGACATAACAGCACTTTTCTGCAGTGTATTCTAATATTTCTTTTGAGCTGGGTGTAGATGCAAAGGTAGTATAAGTTATAAATCCACTTTTTCAGAAACTGAAAATATGTGAATAGTTTGGAATGAAATGGTTTTCTTTTCTGTTACAATTTTTATTAAGAGTAGGAATCATGCTGACATTCAAAAAAAAAAAAAAACAAACCACCAAACACCTCAATTTCTATTTAAACCATAACATAATATGTTCATATATAATTTGGTAATAAAACTAAGGCCAGAATAATTCATTGTACCAGGCTCTGAAAGCTAAACTTGCTTCTTATAAAGCACGTCACAACCAAATAAGAAGAATCTTGTGTAATTTAAGCTCTTGACAATTTTGTTTTTACTGAATTCAAAAAACAATATAATCATAAAATCGTGTGTGTTTTCTGGGATGCAATATTTTTAAGAAACATTTTATATATATTTTTGTGTTTCCTTTGATGACCCTATGCCATTTTTTATATATTTTTTAAAGCTGGTTTCATTGAAACTCTGGATTGAAATCTTTTGCAGTAAGTCTTTTTAATGACTTTTTTTTTCTCCATACAATGAGAACTTTCTTGGTTTCCCTTGATTCTTTTTTCGCCTTTCCTTTCTTCTACTTTCTCTCTGTCAGTCTGGAATGCTTCAATATTGCCTTGACCTTTGAAAATTTAAAACACTAAAAACAAGGGATTGAAAATAAAGCTACTCAAAACAGTGTAAAAACTTGCTGTATATTGTAAATTCTCTTGCAGTCAGTCTGCACATGAAAATAAGACCATAGGGAAGAATGAAATGTAACAATTTTCAAAAATAGCTTGTGGAACTTTTAATTTATATGTGTGATAACATTTTGGGGAAGAAAGTAACTTCAACATTTTTAAAAGATTTTTTCAACTACCTGCCATTTTATAACTAGCTTGAGTTTTTTAAGCCTTTTCTGTAGCAAAAAAAAGTTAACTGCTTCTGTGATAATGCAGGTACCAACAACACTGGACTGAGATATCACTAAAAGATATGAAGAATGTTTGACTAGTACATGTATGTAATTTGGCAGACAGTATAAAATGGACTTTTCTAAAAGAAAATCGGAGTTATTTCTCTGTTTCAAATTTGCTTATGGGGGGAAGCTGTTTAAGGTTATTGAAGGACAAACTGAAGTCGTAATTGCTCAGCACTGGTAAATTGACAGAGGAATGAGCTGATGTAGCACGCAAGAATACCTCACCTGACTGGAAATGGGAATGAAAACTCCATGTAAGAGAGCAAAGGTTCCTTTCTGATGAGATATGAAAAGCTGGAGTATTCTCTTGAAACAGTCATGGAATGTGAGTGGTCAGGGGCTGATTTTGGTAAAGAGAACTGGCACTGGGGGGATAAACCAAAAGCAAAGTTAAGGCGCCTGGTGCTGTTTCTCATATAATTGGTTGGTTTAGGTCAGCTGCCCTGGTGGTGTCTCCTCCCTACCTCTTAGCCACTCCCAGCCTGCTGGCTCTTGGGGAGATTGCAGGGAGTCCTGATGCTGTGCCAGTCTTGCTCAGCA
The DNA here is from genome assembly GCF_009769625.2 of Cygnus olor. NCBI lineage: Eukaryota > Metazoa > Chordata > Aves > Anseriformes > Anatidae > Cygnus > Cygnus olor. The sequence continues at coordinate 687,354 of NW_024429076.1, read as the reverse complement.
GTAGACAAAACACTGGTGTGATACCAATGCTATTCTAGCTACAAGTGCAGAGCACAGCACTCTAGGGGTTCCGCAGGGAAAGTTAACTCCATCCCAGCTAGACCCAGTACAGAAGTCTTTTGTGTTTACATATATGAAATTTAATTATTAGAACTGATCTGCAATGTATGTTTGAAGGGATCTTATTTAGACCCAGTACACTACAGTACATAACAGGTTTGATTGGGCAGGTCCAGCTCGGTTGGCAGATCCCCTAGTGTTGACTAACCAGGTGGCCTTTGCCTAATGTGTATCCCAATGTTTGAATGTCCCATTGCCTTCAGTGTAGTCTTTAACAGTCCATTGTATCGTTCAACTTTACCAGATGCTGGTGCATGATAGGGGATGTGATATACCCACTCAATACCATGTTCTTTGGCCCAAGTGCCTATGAGGTTGTTTTGGAAATGAGTCCCACTGTCTGACTCAATTCTTTCTGGGGTGCCACGTTGCCCATGACTTTCTTTTCAAGGCCCAGGATAATGTTCCGGGCGGTGGCATGGGGCACAGGATATGTTTCCAGCCATCCGGTGATTGCTTCCACCATTGTAAGTACGTGGCGCTTGCCGTTGCGGGTTTGGGGGAGTGTGATGTAATCAATCTGCCAGGCCTCCCCATATTTATATTTCAGCCATCGTCCTCTATACCAAAGAAGCTTTAACCGCTTGGCTTGCTTGATTACAGCACGTTTCACAATCATGAATAACTTGTGCAATAGCGTCCATGGTCAGGTCCACCCCTCGATCACGAGCCCATCTATATGTTGCACCTTGATGGCCTGAGGTGTCATGGGCCCATCGGGCTATAAATAATTCACCCTTGTGTTGCCAGTCCAGGTCCACCTGAGCCACTTCAATCTTAGCAGCCTGATCCACCTGCTGGTTGTTTTGATGTTCTTCAGTGGCCTGATTCTTGGGCACATGAGCATCTACATGGCATACCTTTACAACCAGGTTCTCTACCTGGGCAGCAATATCTTACCACAATGCAGCAGCCCAGATGGGTTTGCCTCTGCGTTGCCAGTTGGTCTGCTTCCATTGCTGCAACCACCCCCACAGGGCATTTGCTACCATCCATGAATCAGTATAGAGATAGAGAACTGGCCACTTTTCTCGTTCAGCAATATCTAAAGCCAGCAAATTGCACATCTGCAAACTGACTCGATTCACGTTCTCCCTCAGCAGCTTCTGCAACTCGTTGTGTAGGACTCCATACAGCAGCCTCCCACCTCCGATGCTTTCCCACAATACGACAGGACCCATCAGTGGACAGGGCATATTGCTGCACGTTTTCTGGTAGCTTGTTATACAGTGCGGCATCTTCAGCATGGGCCACCTCCTCCTCTGGTGATATCCCAAAATATTTGCCTTCTGGCCAGTCCACAATCACTTCCAAGATTCCTGAGTGTCTGGGGTTTCCTATTTGAGCCCGCTGAGTAATCAGTGCAACCCGCTTACTCCATGTAGCATCAGTTGCATGATGTGTAGAGGGGACCCTTCCTTTGAACACCCAGTCCAGCACCAGCAATCGGGGTGCCAAGAAGAGCTGTGCTTCAGTACCAACCACTTCTAAAGCAGATTGAACACCTTCACGTGCTGCCAATATCTCCTTTTTGGTTGGAGTGTAGCAGGCCTTGGATCCTGTGTATCCTTGACTCCAAAACCCTAGGGGTCGACCTCAAGTCTCCCCAGGCTCTTTCTGCCAGAGGTTCCAGGTGGGGCCATTCTTCCCAGCTGCGGTGTAGAGCACATTCTTTACATCTTGTCCTGCTTGGACTGGTCCAAGGGCTACTGCATATATTATCTCCAGTTTAATTTGTTCAAAGGCGTTGTCGTTGCTTGGGGCCCCATTTGAAATTGTTATTATGGATTACTTCATAGAGTGGGTTTACAATCAGACTGTAATTTGTACTGTGCATTCTCCAAAAACTCACAAAACCTAGGAAAGTTTGTGTTTCTTTTTTGCTAGTTGGTGGAGACATAGCTGTTATTTTGTTGATCACATCCATTGGGATTTGACGACGTCCATCTTGCCATTTTATTCCTAAAACTGGATCTCTTATGCAGGACCTTTGACTTTTTTTTTTTTTTTATATGGCAAAACCAGCATTCAGAAGGTGTACTGAATGCCCCTGAAAAGTACAAGTAAACTGTGGCCTGCACTCTGCTACTAAAGGGATGGAGAAAAATGCATTAGCAGTATCCACTGTGGCATACCACTTGGCTGCCTTCCAGTACATATTGCCTGATTCCAGTACGTATTGGAGTTCTAGCATGTCTGGCACTGCAGCACTCAGTGGTGGCGTGACTTCGTTCAGGCCACGATAGTCCACTGTTAGTCTCCACTCACCATGAGACTTTTGCACTGGCCATATGGGACTATGAAAGGGTGAGTGCGTCTTGCTAATCACTCCTTGGCTCTCCAGTTGACGAATTAGCTTATGGATGGGAATCAGGGAGTCTCGGTTGGTGCGATATTGCCGCTGGTGCACCGTTTTGGTAGCAATTGGCACCTGCTGTTCTTCGACCCTCAGCAACCCCACAACAGAAGTGTCCTCCGAGAGTGGACAAGGTAGACAACCATTTAGTGGTCAGTGGTTCTATGTCCAGGTGGAGACCATTGATGAGCAGTGTCCCACGGGGGTCTGTCTTGGGACCCGTACTTTTCAATATCTTCATCAATGACATAGACAATGGGATTGATTGCACCCTCAGTAAGTTTGCAGATGACACCAAGCTAAGTGGTGCGGTTGATACAACAGAAGGAAGGGATGCCATCCAAAGGGACCTGGACAGGATGGAGAAGTGGGCACATGTGAACTGCATGAGGTTGAACAAGTCTAAGTGCAACTTGTTACACCTGGGTCAGGGCAATCCCAGACATGAATACAGGCATGGAGAAGAACTCATTGAGAGGAGCCCTGCAGAGAAGGACCTGGGGGTTCTGGTAGACGAAAGGTTCAACATGAGCCAGCAGTTTGCGCTTCCAGCCCAGAACGCCGACTGCATCCTGGGCTGCATCAAAAGAGGAGTGGCCAGCAGGTTGATAGAGGTGATTATCCCCTTCTACTCTGCCCTCATGAGGCCCCACTTGGAGTACTGTGTCCAGGTCTGGGGCCCCCAGCACAAGAAAGATGTGGATCTGTTAGAGCAATTCCAGAGGACGGCCACAAAATTGATCAGAGGGCTGCAGCATCTCTCCTACAAAGATGGGCTGAGAGAGCTGGGGCTGTTCAGCCTACAGAAGAGAAGGCTCTGGGGTGACCTCATTGCAACATTTCAGTACTAAAAGGGACTTATAAAAAGGATGGAGAAGGACACTTTACTCGGGTAGATAATGATAGGATAAGAGGAATGGTCTTAAACTAAAAGAGGATAGATTTAGACTAGACATTAGGAGGAAATTCTTCACTCAGAGAGTGGTGAGACACTGGAACAGGTTGCCCAGAGAGGCTGTGGATGCCCCATCCCTGGAGGCGTTCAAGACCGGGCTGGATGGGGCCTTGGCCAACCTGATCTAGTGCGTGGCATCCCTGTCCATGGCAGGGGGGTTGGAGTTAGATGATCTTTAAGGTCCCTTCCAACCCGAGCCATTCTATGATTCCATGATTTAATGTCCTCCGTCTCCAAGCAACTGTGCCAAAAGCCCACCAGTACCCTTTTGAGTCCTTGAAGTACCCTGTCCTAAGGTAGTCTATGCGAAGGATACACGGAGCATCTGAGCCACTCATGATGGGGTGCTTTTGCCATTCATTCCCAGTTTAGCTCACTTCAGCCTCCAATACAGTTAACTGCTTGGATCCCCCTTTCACTCCAGAAATACAGATGGGTTCTGGCCCATTATAGCTTGATGGCATTATAGTACAGTGTGCACAGGTGTCTACTTGTCCTGGTTTCAGTTAGGACAGAGTTAATTTTCCTCCTAGTAACTGGCAGGGTGCTATGTTTTGGATTAGAATGAGAAGAGCGCTGATAACATGCTGATGTTTTAATTGTTGTAGAGCAGTGCTTACACCAAGCCAAGGACTTTTCAGCCTCTCTCTGTCCTGCTAGCGAGCAGGCTAGGGATGCAGCAGGAGCTGGGAGGGGACAGACCCAGGACAGCTGACCCAAACTGGCCAAAGGGGTATTCCATACCATCTGACGTCATGCTGAACAATATATAGGGGTGGCTAGCCGGGGTGGAGGGGGGGGGCCGGCTGCTCGGGGATAGGCTGGGCATCGGTCAACGGGTGGTGAGCAATTGCATTGTGCATCACTTATTTCGTACACATTATTACTATTAATACTATTATTATTATTATTATTGTTGTTATTCTTTTCCCTGTCTTAATAAACTGTCTTTATCTCAACTCACAGACTTCACTTTCCCGTTTCTCTCCCCCATCCCGGAGAGGGAGGGGGGAGGGTGAGCGAACGGCTGTGTGGTGTTTGACTGCCAGCCGGGCTAAACCACAACACTACTAAAGCCTTATCACAGAATCACAGAATGTTAGGGATTGGCAGGAACCTTGAAAGATCATCTAGTCCAATCCTTATGCTGGAGCAGGAACACCTAGATCAGGTCACCCAGGAATGCATCCAGACGGGCCTTGAAGGTCTCCAGAGAAGGAGACTCCACAATCCCCCTGGGCAGCCTGTTCCAGGGTTCTGTCACCCTCACTGTAAAAACGTTTCGTCTCATATTTAAGCGGAACCTCCTATGTTCCAGCTTGCACCCATTGCCCCTTGTCCTATCATTGGATGTCACTGAGAAAAGCCTGGCTCCCTCCTCCTGACACTCGCCCTTTACATATTTATAAACATTAATAAGGTCTCCCCTCAGTCTCCTCCAAGCTAAAGAGACCCAGCTTCCTCAGCCTTTCCTCATAAGGGAGATGCTCCACTTCCTGCTCCACAAAGATGATTACTTTCTGGCTCTACGCTGGACTCTCTCAAGCAGTTCCCTGTCCTTGAACTGAGGTGCCCAGAACAGATGCGGTCTCACCAGGGCAGAGTAGAGGGGGAGAAGAACCTCTCTCAACCTAGTAATCACACCCCTTCTAATACACCCCAGGATGCCATTGGCCTTCTTGGCCACAAGGGCACAGTGCTGGCTCATGGTCATCCTGCTGTCCACCAGGACCCCCAGGTCCATTTCCCCTATGCTGCTCTCCAGCAGGGCAGTCCCCAACTTATACTGGTGTCTGGAGTTGTTCTTGCCCACATGCAAGACCTGGAGCATCCAGGCCAGTTACAACAGGGTGCTTTTGCCACTCATTCCCAGTTAGGCTCACTTCAGCCTCCAGTACAGTTAACTGCTGGGATCCCCCTGTCACGCCATAAATAGGAATGCATTCTGGCCCTTTATTGATTGATGGCATTACAGTACACTGTGCTCCGGTGTCTACTAAAGCCTTATACTTCTGTGGGTCTGACGTGCCAGGCCATCGAATCCACACAGTCCAATAAACTCGGTTGTCCCTTTCCTCCCCCTGGCTGGAGGCAGGGCCCCTGTAATCCTGGTCATAATCTTCATTTCTGTGTCTACAGGACTGCCTGCTGGAAATTGGAGCAGCAAGCTTTTCAGAGAACCCCTTTTTCCCGATTGTTTTCTTTTGCAACTCAGGTACCCGTGCCTCTAGGGTTGAGGTAGATTTTTCCATCCCATTTTCTAATGTCCTCTCCATGGTCAGGTAGGTAAAACCACAGGGTGGCACAGGGTGTGTACCCACTATATCTTCTTTCTTGAACAGATAGACGCTTGCTCCTGATAGCTGAGATACTGGTTCATACGGGTGGGGAGGAAGATATATTCTCTTTAAGTTGGTGGGCCTCTTGGGAAAGTTTCTCCAAAGTATTCTCTTTGAGTTGGTGGACCTCTTAAGAAAGCTTCTCCACAGCCAAGACGCAGGCCTGTAGGGAAGAGGAGAGACTTTGTTCGTACTGCCAGAGTTATCTAGTCGATTCATCTATGGTGGGTTCCTCTCAGTTTTTCCAGGTCATTACTGCCAATGAGCTGGCATATGATGATGGTGCACTCCGTACAAACTTCCGCCACATGAGTCGTGTACGCTTGACTTCATCTAGATATCTGTTTGTTGTCTACATCATCATAAATTACCTCCAGCATGGCTAATTCCCTCAGGTACTGAATTCCCTTCTCCATGGTGGTCCATTTGCCTGGTTGACATACAAGATCTTCCTTGAAGGGATACCTTTCCTTCATGCCTGACAAGAGATACCTCCAGAGGGTGAAGATTTGTTCTCCTTTTCCAATTGCTTTGTCAATGCCCCCTTCCCTAGCGAGGGATCCTGGCTGCCTGGTTTCCCTGCCCTCTAATTCCAGGCTATTGACACCGCTATCCCAGCACCAGAGCAGCCAGGTGACAAGGTGCTCACCTAGATGACAACTGAAATCTTTTTGCATATCTCGTAGCTCATGCTAGGATAGGCCTCGGGTAGTTATTGATGCTTTTATGATATCTTACTCTTTGTCTTCCTGTTCCTCTGATGGCCCAGCCACTTCAGAGTAGTCTGCCTCGTCTTATTCTTCCTCCCCTGTCTGAGTAGGAGTTCCTCTACTTCAGGAGACATAACAATAAGAACATGCTGGTTTGAACATCCCAAGGATATTCAAAGATTTGAAGAGCTATTGTAACTAGCCGGGAGGAGAAGGGAGAGGTGAAGGAGAAAGGGAGGATGAACAAGCGGGGAAAAGTATTCCCCCCGTCCCCTCCATAGATTGGCTCCCTGAGGAGAAAAGGTAAAAGGTGTAATTATTAATACTTTCTGAGATATGGTTTCCAAAGTATAGAAGTGATGGCAATACTGAGTTCAAATACCAAATTAGTCTCATGACCAGTAATTTTATCATATCATAAGCCAGTGTGACATGGTACAGCAAAATAACCTTAAACCAGCCCCCAGAAAGGATAAGCAGCATGACAGGGAACACATACAGTAAGTCATGTGCTATGTAACTAAATTCAGAAAACAGGCATAGCAGACCTGAGATCAAAAAAATCAACATTGTGATTAGCAACAATTTTGTTTTAACACGCCCTGGTCAGATCTGTTATTATCCCAACCCTTCGGGTCCCACCTTGGTTATCAAAAGGACTAAGGAGTGTTCTGATTTAACCCAGCAGGGAGCTAAGCACCACACAGCCATTCGCTCACACTTCCCCCTGCAAAGTGGGATGGAGGAGAGAATCAAAAAAAAAAAAAAGGAAAAGCTTGTGGGTTGAGATAAAGGCATTTCAACAGGAAAGAAAAGAAAGAGAAATAATAATAATGATAATAGTAATAATAATATGTACAAGACAAGTGTTGCAGAATGCAATTGCTCACCATCTGCTGACTGATGCCCAGCCTGTCCCTGAGCAGTGGTCTTCCCCACCCTGGCCCGCCACCACATATTACTTGTTCAGCATGACGTCAGATGGTATGGAATACCCCTTTGGCCAGTCTCGGTCAGCTGTCCTGGTTCTGTCCCCTCCAAGCTTCTTGTGCACCCCCAGCCTCCTCACTGGCAGGGTGATATGAAAGGTTGAAAAGTCCTTGGCTTAGTGTAAGCACTGCTCTGCAACAATTAAAACATCAGTGTGTTATCAACATTCTTCTCATCCTAAATCCCAGAGTACCATACCAGGATGAAAATTAACTCTACCCTAGCCAAAAACAGGACACATCTTCTGCCCTTAGAGAAGCATATTGGATTTACGTGGCAATGTTTTGGTAGCTGGGGGCTTCAGGGGTGGCCTCTGTGAGAAGAGTCCAGAAGATGCCCCATGTTAGATAAGTGCCAGTTCCAGCCAGCTCCAAAAGGGACCCGCTGCTGGATAGAGCTGAGCCAACAAGCGATGTTTGCACCTCTGTGAGAGCATATTTGAGAAAGGAAAAAAACTGCTGCACAACAGCAGCTGAGAAAGCGAGGAGTGAGAAACAACCCTGCAGATACTAAGGGCCCAGAAACTTGGCCAACTCAGTTAGGGAGCAATGGTATCACCTATCACCTGAGAGGCCACAGCCCCTCAGAGCTTAGCACCCCCCACATGCAATACAGCCTCCCAGACAGAGTTCCAGGGGGGAATACGCTGCCACCTAAGTGTCAGGCCACAGGGTGTGCCCTACTCTTACCCCATTTCAGGACAGCAGGAATAAGCACACCTGTGGGAGGTGTGCACAGGTGGAGGCACTCCTCCACCTAGTGACAGAGCTCCAGGAAGAGGTAAATAGGCTAAGGAGTACAAGGGAGCTTGAGGCAGAATTTAGAGTATGGGAGCTGTTCTCTGCCTTTTCTGAGACAGGCCCAGCAAGCAGAAGGGATACTCAGTAGAGGGGTTTCCCTAACTTCTCTTCACCTGGCTGAAAGCACTGACTGTAGTGGGTTTTATGTGGCAAGGTTTTAGAACCAGGGAGCTATAAGGATGGATTCTACGAGAAGAATCCAGAAGCTGCCCCATGTTAGATAAGGGCCCTGCTTTTGGCTAGAGCCAAGCCAATGAGTGATGTTGTTCGCGCCTCTGTGAGAGCATATTTAAGACAAGGAAAAAAAACTGCTGGGGAACAGCAGCTGGGAGAGAGAGAGAGGAGTGAGAAACAGCCTTGCAGACACCAAGGTCAGTGAAGAAGGAGAGGGAGGAGGTGCTCTAGGAACCAGAGCTGAAGTTCCCCTGTGGTAAGGACCATGGTGAAGCAGGCTGTCCCCCTACAGCCCACGGTGTACCACAGTGGAGCAGGGTTCCATGAAGGAGCCCACAGTGGAGCAGGTGGACCTGCACCAACAGAGGCTGCCTCCTGTGGAGGACCCCCACCAGAGCAGATTCTGGGCTGGACTTGTAGCCTGCGGAAGAGGAGTCCATGCAGGAGCAGGTGACCTGGAAGGAGCTGCTGCCCGTGGGGGACCCAGGCTGGAGCAATGTATTCATGGGGGATGGACCCCATGGTACGGACCCATATTTGGAGCAGTTCTTGAAGAGCTGCTGCCTGTGGGAAGCCCATGCAGGATCAGTTTGGGAAGGATGGCAGCCTGTGGGAGGGACCCCGTGTTGGAGCAGGGGAAGAGACTGACTGTGAAGGAACGACGGAGACGAAGTGCTATAGATTGACCACAACCCCCGTTTCCCTGTTCCCCTGCCCCACTCAGGGGGGGAGGGATGGGGGGGGAGGAGGTGGAAGAGGGTAGATGGGGGAAGGTGGTTTTGTGTTGTTTCTTTTGTTTCTCACTTCGCTAGCCTGTTAGTAATAGGCTATAATAGGCTATTGTACTATCTTCCTACTCTGAGTCTGTTTTGCCCATCATGATAATTGAGTGATCTCCCCATCCTTATCTCAACCCTTGAGCCCTTTTCATTATATTTTTCTGCCCTTTGCATTGTATTTTCTCCCCCTTCCCCTTTGAGGAGGGGGACTGAGAGAGCGGTTGTGGTGGAATTTGGCTGTCCACCCAAATAAAACCAACGCAGTGGCCTAGAGGATAAGGGGCAATGGCAACAAGTCCCTGCATGGTGTGGCAGGCATGCCCACACAAGGACTTCCCCACCTTCCCAGGTGCCTATGCACAATAGGTATGAAGCTTTGCAGGTGTGTCTGAACAGTACTGAGGAACATGGTACATCTGGCTTGGAGGTGACACTGAGGTCACGTCGACCTGCACCCTGCATTTTAATGCTTCTACCAAATAAAAAAGATGGGTCATTGTTGTGGGAGACTCCCTTCTGAAGGGAACGGAAGGCCCAGTATGTAGACTGGACCCACTTCATAGGGAGGTCTGCTGCCCCCCTGGGGCATGGGTTAGGAATGTGAAAAGAAAGCTTTCTGCCCTGGTTCAGCCCTCAGATTATTACCCATTATTGATTTTTCAGGTAGGCAGTGGTGAAGATGAAGTCCGAGGGCAATCAAAAGAGACTTCAGGGCCTTGGGACAAATACTTAAGGGATCAAGAGCACAGGTGGTGTTTTCCTGTATCCCTGCAGTTAGAGGGAATGATGAGGTGAGGAACAGAAGGAGTCATCAAATCAATAAATGGCTTCGAGCCTGGTGTCACCGGCAGAAATTTGGGTTCTTTGATCAAGAGTAACTTTACAAGATGCCAGGCTTGCTGGCAATGGACAGGGTTCACCTATCTCTAAGGGGAGAAAAGATCTTTGATCAGGAGTTAGCAGGGCTCATTGATGGGCTTTGAACTAGATTTGAAGGGGGAAAGGGACAAAACCAGGCTTGACAGAGACAAGCCTGGGGGCAGTATAACAATGGCTATTGTTATATAAGCTCATGGATGTAGTCTACCTAGACTTCAGTAAGGTTTATGACACCATTTCCCACAGCATTCTCCTGAAGAAGCCAGCTGCTCAAGGCTTGCATGGGTGTACGCTTCGTTGGATTAAAAACTGGCTGGGTGGCTGGGCCCAAAGAGTTGTGGTGAATGGAGTTAAATCCAATTGGAGGCCGGTCACTAGTGGAGTCCCCCAGGGCTCAGTACTGGGGCCAGTCCTCTTCAATATCTTTATTGATGATCTGGATGAGGGGATCGAGTGCACCCTCAGTAAGTTTGCAGATGACACCAAGTTGGGTGGGAGTGACCATCTGCTGGAGGGTAGGAAGGCTCTGCAGGAGGATCTGGATAGGCTGGACTAATGGGCTGAGGCCAACTGTATAAGGTTCAACAAGGCTAAGTGCCGGGTCCTGCACTTGGGGCACAACAACCCCATGCAACGCTACAGGCTGCGGTAAGAGTGGCTGGAAAGCTGCCTGGTGGAAAGGGACCTGGGGATATTTGTCAATAGCTGGCTAAATATGAGCCAGCAGTGTGCTCAGGTGGCCAAGAAAACCAACAGCATGCTGGTTAGTATCAGAAATGATGTGACCAACAGGACTAGGGAAGTGATTGTCCCTCTGGTGAGGCTGCACCTTGAATACTGTGTTCATTTTTGGGCCCGTCACTACAAGAAGGACATCGAGGTGCTGTAGTGTGCCCAAAGAAGGGCAAGGAAACTGGTGAAGGGTCTAGAGAACAAGTCTTATTGAACAGTCTTATTATAGAAAATAAGTCTGGAGCAGGTGATCTGGCAGGAGCTGCCACCTGTGTGGAACCCATGTTGGAGCAGTTGGCTCCTGACAGATGGACCCTGTGGTACAGACCCATATTGGAGCAGTTCTTGAAGATCTGCTGCCCGTGGGAAGCCCACCCAAGATCAGTTTGAGAAGGCCTGTATCCCATGGGAGGGACCCCACATGGGAGCATGGGAAGAGAGTGACTGTGAAGCAGTGGCAAAGGCGAAGCTTTATGGACTGGTTGCAGCCCCCATCCCCTGTTCCCTTCCACTGCTTGGGGGAGGACATAGGAAAGGGTGGATGAGGGTGAAGATATTTTTAACTTTTTTTTTAGTTTCTCACTGCTCTAGCATGTTAGTAATAGGCAATAAATTACATTAAACTCGCTATGCTTATCCTGTTTTGCCTGTGACAATAATTGGTGAGTGATCCTGTCCTTATCTCAGTCCCTGAGCCCTTTTCATCGTATTTTCTCCCCCTTTCCCTTTGAGGAGGGGGAATGAAAGAATGGTTGTGGTGGAGTTCAGCTGCCCGGCTGAATAAAAACACCACATAAAGCCATGTTGGCTGTCACCAATCACCTCTGTGTGCCTTAGCATTAGTTCCCAGGAGGATCTGCTTCATGATTTTGCCAGGCACAGAGGTGAGACTGACTGTCCTGTAGTTCCCAGGGTCTTCCTTTTTTTCGCATTTTAAAAATGGGGTTATGTTTCCCCTCTTCCAGTCAGTGGGAAATTCACCAGATTCCCATGACTGCCCTAATATTAGGGATAGTACCTTAGCAGCTTCATCTGCCAGTTCCCTCAGGACCCTCAGATGCATCTCATCAGGTCCCATGGACTTGTGCACCTTTAGGTTCCTTAGATGGTCTCAAAGATGATCTACAGTGGGCGTTTCTTCATTCTCCCACTCTCTGCCTTTGCCTTCTGTGACTTGGGTGGTGTGGCTAGAACACTTGCTGGTGTGTTATCAACACTGTTTTAGTCACAAATGCAAAGCATAGAACCATATGAGCTTCTATGAAGAAAATTAACTCCATCTCAGCCAAAACCAGCAAAGTGTATTTAAATCAATCATTTAAATATATATATGTGTATATATATATATAATCATCAAAATAATAATATGAAGGAAAGTGTAGCAAAGCACAAAGTGGCAGATCCATGTGCCTATCATTTACAGCTTTCCAGCCTTTTAAAAATTTGTCACCTTCTAATAACATTTCCAAGTAGGATTTGCAGTTATTCAGATTAAGGAAGGGATCTTATACTGTACAAGTCTCCTACTACTTCCTATGTACTCCAGAGGTTGGTTGAGGGTGGTAAATGTAGAATACCTGAATGTAGAGACTGACAGTTGCTAACTGTGGCATAGGCCCTCACTTCACTAATCACCAACGTACATTAGAGTGACTGTGAGGCTACTGTGCTTTTGCTAAAGATTCAGTAACTCCAAGAACAGTGTAAGATGGGAGCAAAACTAACATAAAACTTCTAATTAATTCCTTCCCCTCAGCTATGCTCTCCTTAATCCGATTAATAATGTCCTGACCTATCTATAGACAGGCAAAACACTAGAGGGTGGAAAGGCCTTGCAGAAACATCTGGACAGATTGGAGAGCTGGGCGATCACCAACCGCATGAAGTTTAACAAGAGCAAGTGCCAGGTCCTGCACCTGGGAAGGGGCAACCCTGGCTATACGTACAGACTGGGCAATGAGATGCTGGAGAGCAGCCCCGCAGAGAGGGATCTGGGGGTTTTGGCTGATAGCAAGCTGAATATGAGCCAGAAGCGTGTCCTGGCAGCCAGGAGGGCCAACCGTATCCTGGGGCGCATCAAGCACGGCACTGCTAGTCGGTCGAGGGAAGTGATTGTACTTTACACAAAGCACAAATAATAAGTTTTTAAGTTAACATTCTGAATGTTTGCAAATTTAAAGTTAAGATCTGCTTGTTGGGAATTTCACAGAATATATCACACAGCATCTTTTTCTTTGGCCCAATTCAGTGACCTCATCCTCTGTGATTAGGAGAGCTTATCTAAGCAAACATATGAATAATTTATAAAGAGAAATCGAAATTTAGAATAGTTGCACAGCCGTATGAATGCTGTATGTTTGCCTAGCTACTTAGCCCTCCACAAAATGCAATGCATTTACCTGCATGCAGTGCTTCTCAGCCTTTCAACCTGGAAGCCTCTAAAATCTTTTGCCTTTAACATGGACTTCGTTTTGAAACCTTCAGCCCCATCTCCCACGTGTAGAAAACAAACTTCTAAAACAAGTCTTCCTTACACACGCATTCACAGAAAGTCAAGCACAATGTTAGATACAGAGCACCAAATACACAGACCATCTCTGCAAGGTACTGACTGGCCACCAGGATGTAATCTACCAGAGGGGAAAGAACATGACTTTTCTCAAGTTTATAAAATTACAGACTTAGGCAATACAGAACTACTGCGTACTAAAAATAGGTTTTGTCTACCCTTAGATCTCAGTTTTTCCCTTTCTCTGAAACCTACACAATGGAGTCATGTTTTTATATATGAAGTGAAATAAAGTAGCATATCACACATTCTGTAATATTTTTCAGTTTTTCCCACAAAGATATACTCCACATATTTAGTACAAAAGTCTGAGAAACCATAAAGCACAGAATAGAATCATAGAAACTTAGAATGGCTCAGTGTCCTGGGTCTGGCTGGGATGGAGTTAACTTTCCCTGCAGCAGCCCATAGAGTGCTGTGCTCTGCACTTGTAGCTGGAACAGCACTGGCATTACACCAGTGTTTTGTCTATTGCTGCGCAATACTGGCACCACATCAGGACTCCCTCCAACCCCCCAAGAGCCAGCAGGCTGGGGGTGGGCAAGCGATGGGGAGGGGACATCACTAGGGCAACTGACCTAAACTGACCAAAGGGATATTCCATGCCATATGATGTCACACTCAGAAATAAAAGGTGGGAAAGGGGAAAGAGAGGGGGGGCTCTCGTGGAAGCGTCTGTCCTTCCGAACAACCGCTATGTGTACTGAGGCCCTGCTTCCCAGAATGTGGCCGAACATCGCTCATTGATGGGAAGTAGAGAGCAAATGCTTTTCTCTCTCTGTGCTTCCACGTGGCCTTTGTTGTGTTTTTTTTCTTCCCTCTTCCTTTTCCCTTTAATTAAATAATCCTTATCTCAAACCTTGACCCCTTTGTGTCATATTTTCTCCCTTCCCCTTTGAGGAGGGGGAGCAAGAGAGTGGCCGTGGTGGAACTCGGCTGCCCACCTGAGTAAAAAAACCACGCTCGGGTAGGAAGGGACCTTAAAGATCATCTAGTTCCAACCCCCCTGCTCTGGGCAGGGATGCCACCCACTAGATCAGGGTGCCCAGGGCCTCGACCAGCCTGGTATTGAACACCTCCAGGGATGGGGC